>NW_006399923.1:6001863-6024017 GCF_000299155.1 Elephantulus edwardii | reverse complement strand
AAGGATTCTGAGGCTCTGTCTAACTTACTTTGGACATGTGAGGAGAGATTGGTCCTTAGAGAGGGCCATCATGCTTGGGAGGGTGGAGGGACGGCACAGAAGAGGAAGGCCCTCTATGAGGTGGATTGATTCAGTGACTGGGATAATTGGGATGGGAGTGTCAGAGACGGTGTGATTGGCACAGGACAGAGCGCAGTTTAGGGCTGTTGTACATAGGATCGCTATGAGTCGCAGGCGACTCGATGGCACATAACAACAACAACAACAGCAACACTGTGTCAATTCATCCCATCCTGCATCTTCCTCTCCTGCACTGTCCTCACATTTTCAAGTATGATATTGTTCTTCAAAGGTGGTCTCTCTTGGCCATGTGCCCAAAGCATGTGAAAAAGAGCTTCAGAATCCTTGCCTCCAAGGAGCAACTGGGTCTCACCCTCTCCAAGAATGATCTCTTAAGCCTCTTGTTCATGCATGGTTTGTTCAATACTCTTCTAAAGGATCACAACTCAAAGGCACTGATTCTTCTTCTGTCGTTTTGGTCATTGTCCAGCTTTTTGATGCATAACAAGTAATTTTGAAGATCATGGCGTAAATCAGGCAGACCTTAGTCTCTAGACTGACACTACAGTTCTTTAACACTTTGTAGAGGTCCCTAACAGCAGATTTCTCTAATGCAATTTGCATTTTGATTCATGTTTTCCTGGCTGGTGGTTCCAAGAGCGCTGCTTGCAGAGCTGAACAAGCTGAAATTGTTAACAACCTCAATCTCTTCTCAATCTATGATACTGGCAAATGACCCATTGGTGAGAATCTTTGTCTTCTTGATGTTGACTGTCAATCTATATTGAAAACTACAGTCCTTCACCTTCTGCAGTGAACACGTTAGGTCCTCAGTTTCAGTAAGCAAGGTTGTATCATCGGCATAATGCAAGTTGTTATGAGTCTTCCTCCAATACTGATGCCACATTCTGCCTTCTATGTCCAGCCTTCCAAATGATCTGTTCTGTGTATAGATTTAAAAGATATGGAAACAGGATGCATCCCTGATATATTCCTTTCCTGATTTTGAACTATGCAGTGTTTCCTTGCTCTGTTCTGAGGACTACTTTCTGGTCCAAGGATATATTTCATATAAATCTTGTGTTTTTGGAATCCCGTTCTTCGCAAGGTTAGCCACAATCTGTTATGATCCACGAAATCAAATATTTTTGCATAGTCAATGAAACATGGATGGAAATTTCTCTGATACTCTTTGCTTTCAGCTAAGATCCACTGGCAATATCATCTCTAGTATTATGGACTCTTCTAAAAGCAGCTTGTATTTCTGGTAGTTTTCTGTTAATGTAATCTTTCAGTTGTTTTTGAATAATCTTTAACATACATATACACAGATATAACCATAGAAGAAAAGGAATAGAATATTAAAAACATTAGAAAAATAATAGTTAATACTTGGTTTATAAACTTTTGGTGTGAGAGAATTCAGTTACTGAAATAGCAAAGTTATTATTTTATAGCTAATATAACAACATTGTATAATATAATATTATGTGTTGTTTAATTACTTATAACTCATAGCGACCCTATGTACAACAGCTCTGAAGCCTGTCCTATATTGAGCCAATTTCCCTATCTTTCACAGTCTTCCCTCATTAGGAGTCAATCCAGTCACTGAGTCAATCCATCTCAACCAGTATCTTCCTCTTTTGCACTGTCACTCCATACTTCCATGCCTGATGTCTCTTTCCAAGGACTAGTCCCTCCTTTCAAAGCACCCAAAGCATGAGAAATGGAGCTTCAGAATTCTTACCTCCAGAGAGCAGCCTGGATTCACCCTCTTTAGGATGGACATGTTTGTCTCTTAGCAGTCCAGGTTATATTCAATACCTCTGAGGAGGAGTATAACATCAGGATTTGAGGGAGACTCATCAATATCCTGTGATATGGAGATGACATTACCTTGCTTTGCTAAAAGTGAGGAGAATATGAAGTACTTGTTGCTGAATATGGAGGAATGCAGCCTTCAGTATGGATTCCATCTCAATGTCAAGAAAAAGATTCTTATCACTGGACCAATAGGCAGCATCATGATGGATGGAGAGGAGATTGAAACTGTCAACAGCTTCATCTTGCTTAGATCCACAATCAACACCCTTGGTACAAGCAGTCAGGAAATAAAGAGACATATTTCACTGTGAAAATCTGCAGCTATGGACTTCTCCATATATTATCAACAGGGGTTGTTGTTGTTGTTATGTGCCATTGAGTTGCTTGCGACTCATAGCAACCCCATGCATAAGAGCTCTAAATGCTGTTCTATCCTGTGCCAACCTAGCTATCTCAAACACACTTATTCCCACCGTTCCAGTCACAGAATCGATCCATCTCACCAAAGGTCTTCCTCTCCTTCGCCGCCACTCCACTCTGCCAACCATGATGTCCCTCTCCAAGGACCAGTCCCTCCTTGCAACATGCCCAAAATATGTCAGATGAAGGTTCAGAATCCTTGACTCCAGGGAGCATTCTGGCTTCACCCTCTCCAGGACAAACCTGTTTGTTCTCCTAGCAGTCCATGGTATATTTAACACTGTTCTCCAGCACCACAGCTCAAAGGCATCAATTCTATCAACCCTATTCACTGTCCAATTCTCTGATGCATAGCACAGAATTGCAAAGACTATAACCCGGATCAGGTGCACCTTAGTCTTCATCCAGCCTGACATAGTTGCTCTTCAGTACTCTTGAGAGGTCCCTCACAGCCGACTTTCATGCTTGATAAAGGAGGTCAGTAAAAACTTTCAAAAAAAATTAGGAAGACCCTCAAAAAGATGGATTGGTACAGTGACTACCACAATGAATTCAATTACATTCTCAAAAGTGATGATAGAGGACTTCATGATGTTTCATTTGTTGTACACTGTTTCTGTGAGTCAAAAATGCCTGGATGACATTGTAAATAGGTTAAGTAGCAAAGTATTGCAATATGCAAAATGGACTCCTTTGCATTCCAAGAGAAAAAAAAAATCAGTGCTATTTTCTGACATTTGATAACCACAGACTTTCTTTATTGTATACTTAGATTTGAATTAATATTACTTGCCTGGTTTTATGAACACAGACAGATAAACCACCATTAAATAATTCTAGGCTATTAGCTATTCTAATCTTTCAGAAAGAGTAATATACAGAATCTCTCTCTCAAAGAAAATAAAAATATGCAACGAATGCTCACAGTGTCCTGAATGATAATATTCTACAGACGTTTATAAAATAGCAAGATGTACTATGAAGAAAAACATGTCAGTAGAAGCAGCAAAAGCAAAATTAAACTTCATAAAATTTCAGAGGGCAGAAATAGAGCATGAAAGAATTGTGTTTCAATAACATGGAACACAGTATATTACAATGAGAATGTTTAAGAAACAGTTTGAAATTTTAGGAATGAAAAGTCTTATCAATAGAATAAAAACCTCAGAGTTGGGTCAAATAAAAGAGCTTACATTACTGAAAAGAAAATTTGTGTCTTGATTGATAAGTAGATCCTCTCGAATGATGAAAAATAGATAATGTGGTAGAAAATGTTAGAGAGATTGATAGATATGAAAAGACTGAAAGATAGATTCCTTATTGTATTTTTAGTGGGAAATAATATTAAAAATTTTTGAACTAAAGCAAAGTTTTGACAACAGCCAGAGACAAAAACAAGATAACTTATAAAAGAAGGAAACAATTTGACATGTACTCAACAACAACAATAAAACCTATCAGAGAACTGAAGAGTATCTTGATGGTGCCAGAGAAATTCTGTCAACTTAAAAATAAAAAAAGCAGGCAAACTACCATTTAGAAAGCAATAAAGACAAGCAAAATATTTTTTAAATGAAATTTTTCTGTAGGAAAAGCGTTTTTAAAGTTTGCATGTTAGGAAAAATAAACTCCAAAAGAATAAAGTATTTCTAAGAAAAGAAAGAAAAATGAAGAGAAATAAGTATATTAGGAAATAAAAAGGAAACTGGATTAAAGAAATAATCATGATGACTACTTTGAGTTTCAATGAGAGAAAATTATTCCAAAAGACTAGTGAATAACTACATGTAAAGTGAGAGGACATGTGCTGATGAAAATTACGCCAATGTGCTTAGATTGTCAGGAAGGTGAACAGAGCTTTATGTGAGTGATATGTTTAAGTCAAGTAAAAATATATAAGGCTTAGAGAAATTCAAAACAAGAATATAACACTTTTTTAACTTCCAAAATAAAAATTTCAGAATAAATATTAAAAGATAACAAAGATAAACAAAAAAAGCAAATTTCCCTAGTCATTTTGGCGGGACAGTGCTTTTCCTAGGCGTATTAACTCAACAAGAAATATCTTAATGCACGTATTTCTCATTATCCTTATCAAGCATCAGTTTTATAAAATATAACACTGATTTATGTTTTCTAGAGAGGATATTATACCATTTCTCACCTTATTGTTTATTTATACAATTGATTACTTAAGAAGAAAATACTCAAATTCACATCTTTTTCTAAATCTTTTCCATTGAAACTCATTCTATAGTTGAGTATGTGTGAGCCGTAACACAACTCACACTGCCAAAACGAATATAAAATTTACTGCCAGATGCAATGCAGACAGCAAATTTGTTATAGTTTGCCATTGTAATAGAGAGGATACATATTTAGATTTAGATTGTTGCTGTTTCTGCAAGCAATAATTTCTTATTGTTATTATTGATTTATTATTAAAATGGTCAAGAAATTTGTTTAATTCTTTCTCAGGATCTAGTCCAAATGTCAGCATCATGTTTACTATATTTTTTTTGTTTTCAGAATCTGAGCATGATCTTTATTTAAATAAAAAAAACCAAGTGACTTACTTTTAAAAATTTCTAGTAATGTGATTCTCATTATTTCAATAATAACTAAAAATATGTAAGATATTCAGAAAGCCAGGTTTCTTTTAAACTCTAAGACAAAGCAAAACATTATAATGAAATATACAAAGAGCTAGAATTAGAAACCAAAAGGGGATAACTCATTCAATATTTCTCAACCTGAAAGAAAAAAAAACCCAAACAAACCACTTTTAAACCTTGAACTGTAATTCTGAAAAATGGGTTGAACAACATCTTGAACAATCCAGGTAGCATTCCAAGATGATGGAAGGAACACACTGAGTTACCATAGTAGGGAAAAAAATGGCAGACATTGAATCATTAGCATATGATTAAGAATAAATGGTGATGAGGGAATACATTCAAGCTATTGAAGACATTAGCAAAAAAATGTCCCAGGAATTTATGAGATATTAACTGAAGTATTTCAAAAAACAGACTTATCCCTAGGTGAGCTGACAAGTAAATGCCTAGAAATATGAAAGACAACTACATGGCCAACTGACTGGAAGAGATCCATATTTGTTCCCGTTCTAATAGAGGTATTTCAACAGAATGTGGTGGACATTATCATTAATATTACATGTAAGACTGTAATATAAGAACATGTACATCAACATAAATTCAGAAACACAGGCTGGATTTTGAAAAATCTGTTGCTGAAGTCAAAGCTTGACAGAAATTTCCCTCCAGCACTGTAAATTCGTATTACTCAATTTGGGAAAGAATAGTTGTCAACCATTGACTCCAAATTTAATTTTAATTAAGAAATTCATGTTTCATTTGTGTGTCAAATTATCAGCATCTTGGGCTCATCTTTCGACTCTACTGAGAATAAGTATAATTATCTTTTCCTCGCTTCTAACAAACATTGTGGCTGGGCTTCTTCAAAAACGTTTTACATTGTTAACACCACTATTCAAAGACATCAATTCTTTTTAGTGTTGAAGGCAGATTTTAATGCACACACACAAACACACACACCCACAAATCAAATGTTATTTATCCAGTCATGGTCTAGGCTTGGTAAATTAGGCACCCTGTGTAATTGAACTCCTATCATCTGTTCTTAGAGCATGTGAGGCACACGATCATCCCAGAGTCCATAAGTCTGGAAAAACTTGCCAAGGATTTAAGTGATGACCCTTTAGTCTACAGCAATGAACCGGAACAACATATCCTGAACTCAAGGAGTCTCAAAAATGTAAAGCAATAGCTGAAATATAAAATGACTACTATGCCCTTGCTGTAAATAGATTTGGTATTTGAATGCCAGAAAGCTATCAAATATTCCTAGCTAATGTGTTCTATTTAATTTATTTCTAGAATGATTTATTCGTGCATTATTTCCATGTTGGGAAGAGTCTCTGACATACTGAAAGTACCATATATCTAATAGTCCCGGGAAACAGGGATTGGTTCCTTCAAGTGGTCCACAGCTGCTGGACCTTGCCAACAGGTCAGTCTTGCTAATGCTTGGAAGTCCATTTCCTACAGGAAACAGACAGCTTTCCTATGTACATTTAAGAAATAGACTATTTTATAAATTCTAGATAAAAGTCCCTGTCAGACATATCATTACCAAATATTTTTCCCAATCTGTGGCTTCCCTTTTTACCATGTTGGAGAAGTTTTTGGATGTGCATAGAGATTTAATTCTTAGAAAGTCCCATTCATCTATTTTATTCTCAACTGGTTATAGATTTTCCAGGATGTTTGGAAGACTATTTACATTGTGGATTAGGACTTCTAGAGTTCTTCCAAGCTTTGACAAAAGACTTATATCTAGAATTTATAAAATACATGAGCACAACAACAAGATAAAAGTAAATAAACCAATTGAAAAGTAGTCACAGGATATGAACAGACACTTCACCAAAGAAGACATTCAGATGACCAACAAACACATGAAGAAATGTTCAAAATCCCTAGCTCTTTTTTTTTGTTGTTGTTGTTGTTTAACTATTATGGAGTTTATTAGGGAAGTTAATTAGATAAAATTCTTTAGTCAGGACAGCTTTAGAGATATGTACACACACACACACAAATAAATTAAAAAAAAATCCCTAGCTCTAAGAAAGCTATGAGATATCATCTCACCCCAGTAAGAATAACAAAATTTAACAGAACAGCAACCATCAAATTCTGGTGAGGTTGTGGAGAAACTGGGACCCTTACTCACTGTTGGTGGGAGTGTAAAATGGTGTAACCACTATGGAAGGCTATATGGCGCGTTCTCAAAAAGTTGCAAATAGAGATACCATTTGACCCAGCAATTCCACTACTGGGAATTTTCTAAAGAAACCATCACCGCCACCCAAGCAGATATATGTACACTCATGTTTATTGCAGCTTTGTTCACAATAGCAAAGAGCTGTAAAACTCAAGTTCCCATCAACAAATGAATGGATAGAGAATCTGTGATATATTCACACAATGGATTACTATGCTGCATTAAAAAACAAGAAACTCATGATATATTACACAAAATGGAAGACCCTGGAGGACATGATGCTGAGTGAAATATCTCAGTCACAAAAGGACAAATATTGCATAAGGCCACTGTTGTAAAACAGAACTGACATCACAGTTGAGGGAAGACAGAAAAGGAAGGGAGGAATGATGTTTACTTCATTGAAACAGATGAGGGAGAGAACTGTTTTAAAGGGACATATGAATGGGTGTTCTTGTCATTACAGAAGTCCAGAGTGAAGGCTGCATAGTAGAGAGGACTTGGGGGGAGGGCTTGCATAACAGTGAAAGAGGTTTTTTTTTTTTTTTCTTTTCAAGGAGAAGAGCGAATTGGGGAGAGGGAGGGAGAAATGTGCAACAATGAATAACTGGAAACCATAAGTCTCTGTAAACTTTCATTAAAATTAATTAAAAAATCTAAAAAAAATAAATAGACTTAAGTTTGGGGTTCAAACTATTTTCTCAAATTGTTTTGTCTTATTTCTGAGCACACAATTACATTTTATAGTGTCTCTAAATAGATGGGCAAATAAATGACCTACATCACTTCCAGGCAAAACAATATACAATATAGATATTTTCATTGATACCTAGATAATCTGGAGAGAGGATGAAAGGCACCCAGGCGTTGAGGATTCTCCTTCATAGGGTTGCTATGAGTCACCTGCGACGCAACAGCACTTAACAACAACAATCACAACCTAGATACATATTCCCATAATGAAGCCCTAGGATAAAGAGGTTTGTTACCAGGAAAGGACAGTCCCTGGCAAATGACATTAAGCTCAGAAAAATAGAGAATCATTTAAAGAGAGGAAGACAATCAACCAAACAGATTTATACAGCAATAATTACGGTAATTACTTTTCCATCACCTTTTCAAGTGCAACATTCCTTACTTCTCCTTTCTCTTCTGGTTCTCTCTGTCTCTTTCCACTCCATACATCACCCCATAATCCTCTTTATAACAGTGATCTGTTACCACACTTGTACCCTTGTTTCTGAGTTAATTCAATCAGTAGAATGTCCTCTAGACTTATAAATATTCCATTTGGCCATCTTTATTCTTAACTGAGCCACTTAAAATTTGGATTTCTATGTGCCAGGTAAGTATTTTCAGGAGTGCACACATTTGTTTGTACCATACCTTGGTTATACAACCATTTGAAATTGTTTACACTAGATTATTTTTTAGGTATAAAAAGGAAGAGCTTATGTTGCTTAACATAGTAATATGATTTTCAGAATTTTAAATTAATATGTAAACTGAAGTTAGAATCCTATTTCTAATATTTATACTGTTATATAATAAAAATATAATGTAATTAATCTTCTCCATTCTTCTGAAAAACATTCTGGTGAAGTCAAGGGAATACAGACAATGCAAAATGATACCTTAAAAAAACCCACATTTCCTGCTCTCCAGTTGTTATTAATTCCTAAATTAATAACTTTGTATTCAGTTTTTATAAGATTTTGGTTCAGTACAGAAGATTCTGTAAATGCTTCTATTGTGTATAAATTCAACTTTAAACCAAAATTCCATTATTTCTTAGAGCTATGATCCTCTTATCCTCTTACCAGTTTGTTTCACTTTTACTGTATACTATTTTTAAAATTCCAAATTGTATTCACTATCTTTAAACATTAGGAAGCAGCTATAAAGAAATAAAAATCCTTGTTCCATTGGGAAAATCAACTGTCAAGAACTCATTTAAAGTGCTAAAGATCAAGGGCATCTGTTCCAAGACTATGTGTCTTGGTCAAGTCACAATATTTTCAGCTGGTTCCTTGTCATTATTTGGTGCTTTCAAGTTGCATACAGTTCATAGTGACCTTATCAACAACAGATCTGAATCTTATCCTATTGCATCATCCTTGTCACTTTTGACACATCTGAACCCATTGCCACTGCCGTTATTTTAGTGACTGCCCATCTGGGATCTACACCTAATATTACTGTTGTTGTTGTTGTTGTTAGGTGTCATCAGTAGAGTACAATCCATAGTGACACTATGAACAACAGATTAGAAACCTGTCCTACTCCGTGCCTTCTTTATAACCTCTGACACACTTGAGCCCATTACTACATTCTCTATGTCAATCCACTTGGGAAAGGGTCTTCCTCTATTTTCCTAACAATCCACCTTTCCAAACATAATGTCTCCCTACAATAAATAGCTTCTCCTAGTAACATGCTAAAAATATGTGAGGCAGAGTTTCACCATTCCCTCCTCCAACAAGTACTCTGGTTGCAGCATCAAGTTTTGTTCATGTCTGTTTGTTCTTTTGGCTGTCCATAAGGTATTCAATACTCTTCTCCAACACGATAGTTCAAATACATCAATTCTCCTCACTTTCAGCAAGCAAAATTGTGCCATTTGTATAAATGATGGCTCATAATGAATGAGTCTTCCTCCAATCCTGAATCAACGTTCTTCTTCATAGAGTCCAGATTCTAAAATAATTTGCTCAGGAAACTGAATAGGTGTGGAGAAGAGACACAACCATGATGCATGCTTTTTTTAACTTTAAACCAGGCAGTGTTCCCTTACTCATTTCACACACCACCTACTTGGTCTATGTAGTAGTGTTGAAAGAGCAAATTGAGTGTTCTAAGATCCCCATTCCTCTCAATGTTAGCTATAATTTGTTATGTTCCACACAGTAAAATGCCGTTTCATCACAAATATAGCCCAAATATACTATT
The DNA here is from genome assembly GCF_000299155.1 of Elephantulus edwardii. Taxonomy (NCBI): domain Eukaryota; kingdom Metazoa; phylum Chordata; class Mammalia; order Macroscelidea; family Macroscelididae; genus Elephantulus; species Elephantulus edwardii. The sequence goes on along the minus strand of NW_006399923.1, from coordinate 6,013,934 downwards.
TCTTCTTCTTTTCTTTGTTTTGAGCAAAGATGCATCTGACATCAATAATGATATCCTGGTGCCATGGCCTCTTCCAAACCCAACTTGAATATCTTCCAGTCCTTTGTCTATGCACTGTTCTAGCCATTCAAAAATGATCTTCAGCAGCATTTTGCTTGCATATGATATTAATTATACTGTTTGATAATTTCTACATTCTGTTGGACTACCTTTCTTGAGAATGGGAGCAAATGTGCATTCTCTTCCAGCCAGTCAGCCATCTTCCAAATTTCTTGGCACTAAATGGTGAGTGTGTCCTAGGTTGCATCTGGTTAGTTGAATCATACCATTTGGTATCCCATCAATTTCTGGGAACTTATTTTTTAACAGTGCTTTCAGTGCAACTTTTTTTCATTACCATTGGCTCTTGATAACATGGTACTTCTTCAAATATGTCTGTTTGACTAATTCTATTTGATACAGTGATTCTATGTATTTTCTCCATCTTCTTTTAATGCTTCCCAAATCATTCAATATTTTTCCCACAGTATCTCTGAGAATTTCAGCTCAATATTTTTATCAATTTGAGAAATGTGGAACAAGCTATTCCCTTTTTTATTCTCCAGTTATGCTCTCTGCACATTACCTCATGATATTTTGAATATTTTGAGTCTCCTCAAACTGTGCTTTGGAATCTCTGTTCAGCAACTCTCATTTGTTTCATCTTCTTGATGCTCTAGTGCATCTCTTCTGACATAATTTTGTTTTCTCTTCTTTCTCTTTCTTTCTAGGAACCTTTTGTACTCTTCATGGACAATATTTTAATGCCATTCCCTGAGCTCATATGGTCTCTTATCATTAGTGTTTAGTGTTTCATACTTATTCTTGAAAACCCTATAAAAAGTAGAAATAGTATTTTAATATTGGTAAAGAATATTGGCTATATTATGGATATTCAAAAGAACAGACAAATCTGTCTTGAAAGAAGTTCAAGAGTATAGTTTCTAAAGGAGGTCCTAAGACTTAGTCACACATATTTTAGGCATATCAGCAGGGTTGCTGAGCCCTCGCAAAGAGCATATGCTTGTAAAAGTAGAACAGTCTAAAAGAAGAAAGCCCTCAATAAAAGAGCTTGACAAAGTGACTGAGTAATGAGCTTAATACAATAGGGATTATGATGGTGATACAGGAGATGGCAAGGTTTGACTTTGTTGTACATGGGTCTTAATGAGTAGAAGCCACTTAGTGACAATGCTGAAAGAAAACAGATATCTAACCTCAAGATCATATGTTACCTTTTTTAAACAGAAGTGGGGATGTATTGATATATGTACTTAAATGAATCACTTTCTGCCCTTATCATATATTCTGAAAATGTCATTTAATTCAGTATTTCAAGTTATTACTTTCAGCCTACACAATTTTAATTATATTCATGTGCTATATAGCTCTCCGTGTTAAAGTTTCATGCTAATTTTGTTTATTACTCATAATTTTTATTAGTTGCATACAAAGATATATATGGTTACATATCCTGTTATTCTCTAATGTATTACTAGGGAATTTATACTCTATTTTTTTTTAAATTACTAATACTCTTTGGTGGCCATATTTGTTGTGTTGTCTTAGATGTAGCTTTAGTATTCTTTTGGAGTATGCTTTTTTTCTTTTAACGTTAATTTTAACGGTTTCATAATTAAAATGGAGATTAAATTCAAATAATGTGAGACTCTCTTTATACCATGGATCCCTGCTGTAGCCCAAATTTGTCATTTGGCATCATGTAGATAGCCAGATGTTCATATCACTTGCTTCCTTTACTTTTTCTAAATTTATAACCTTTAGCCAGAAGAAAAGATCAAAGCACAATTTGGACCTTCTTTTCTTTGGTTCCTAATCCAATTTACAAGAAAATTCTGTTTTCCAGTATTAAAAATATGTAAAATATCATTTAAATTCCTCTTTTGATTCTTTTAAACAAATGCTTTCAATATTTTATCAGAATATCTGTGTTTAAGAGAACATTAGGTACCATCTCTGCTATAATTTACTTTTCTCCTTAATTGCTCTGTAAAGAAGTAATGTATAGGCTTTAGGCACTAGAAAGTGTCTCTAATTCAATCCATTATAGATGTACAATGTTTCCTTGTCCAGTAAACTTTCATTGGAATAAAATGGAAATTCTTAGAAACTGGTTCCACAGACCAGTTTGGTCAGGGGGATGTTCTTACCCATGGAGGTTTCTCCATGCTCTTCAACAGATCACTTAGGTAGCCATGATCACTCCTTAACCAACCATAGCGGCAGAAGTGCCCCGAAAGACAGAGCAATTGAACTCCTGAAATATCATTTCTGAAATAAACTTGCCAAACTAAACCATTTTCCCGCCTATGAAGCCGGTTTGCATGTCCATTCACACCATCTGTTCCCCATGAAAATAGAAAATTAGTTTTGTGTCGAACTGCCTAGCTTCAGTTAGTGCTATTTTCTCCAAATGGTATATATTAAGAAAAGACTAGGATTTATTCTACCAAAATGTATTACTAGCATTTCCATTCTTAGTCATTTATTACTTTATGTCACTTTTTTCTAAAGTGTCTAATGAGATTAATTGATTGAACTTTATGTTCTTATGTTAACTTGTTGCACTGGAGGCTTAACATTCCTGATATCTATTCCCTCAGAACTATGGATTCGATTTCTCTTAAGCTTACCATATTCATTTTTGTTGCTAAGAGTTTTATATTTAGGTACTCAGAATTTAAAAACAATTTTTACTTGGAAATTATTCCTAAACTTGTTTTCAAGACGTTAACCTTGAGAAACCTACCAAAGAAAACAATAATTTAGAATTATGAATATTATAAATTAAAATAAAATGCTTAGCATTTTATTTTTTATTTATTAAAGGCATTCTATTTATGTAATTAAATTTTGCGGATACATTTGATCTCTTAGAGCTGAGATTTTTTAATCACTTCCGAAAATCATCTCTCATAGAAGCAAACCAACTGATAGCAGTAGACTCAGAAACCAACTCATAGCTGACCCTTCCTTGAGTTTTTGAGGCTCTAAATTGCACGAAAGAAGATTGCTTCTCTTTCTCCCACCAGACACTGGAGAGTTTGAATCTCCAGATGGCATTTGGGTTAGCAGCACAACTCCCTTGATACTGCTCTAACAGAGCTCTTCAAGAGCTTTCTTGGCACCAGCAGTCAAGAAGACAAAAGACATTGCATTGAAAAATTCTGCTGTCAAGGACCTTTTTAAAGGTCTACAGTTTAAAAGTCAGTTTAAGGATTAAGACGCACTTAACCGAAATCATGGTATTTTCTATGACATGTTTGTTGTTGTTGTTATGTGCCATCAAGCTACTTGCGACCCTTTGCACAAGAGTCCTAAATGCCTTTCTATCCTGTGCCAACCTCACCGTCTCAAACACACTCATTCCCCCCACTCCACTCACAGAATTGATCCATCTCATCAAGGGTCTTCCTCTCCTGCGCTGTCCCTCCACTCTCCCAAAAACGATGTCTATCTCCAAGGACCAGTCCCTCCTTGCAACATGCCCAAAATATGTCAGACGAAGCTTCAGAGTCTTTGACTCCAAGGAGCATTCTGGCTTCACCCTTTCCAGGACAAACCTGTTTGTTCTTCTAGCAGTCCATGGTATATTCAACACTCTTCTCCAGCACCAAAGCTCAAAGGCATCAATTCTCTTTCTGTCATCCCTATTCACTGTCCAACTCTCCAATGCATAGCATGTAATTTCAAAGACTAGAGCCTGGATCAGGTGCACCTTAGTCTGCAGCCTAACGTTGTTGCTCTTCAATACTCTTGAGAGGTCCCTCACAGCTGACTTTCCCAACGCAATTTATCTCCTGACGTCCTGGCTGCTGTTACCAAAAGTGTTGACTGTGGAGCCAAGTAAACTAAAACTGTTAACTATCTCAACCTCTTCACCATCCATACTGATGCTGCCAATTGGCCCAGTGGTAAGAATCTTTCTTGTTTTCTTGATGTTGAGCTCCAATCCATATTGTAGACTGCAGTCCTTGACCTTCTGCAGCAAGTGCTTCATGTCCTCCTCAGTTTCAGCAAGCAGGGTTGTGTCACCCGCATAACACAGGTTGTTGATGATTCTTCCACCATCCTGACAATCTATGATATAACAAATGTGAAATTTGGACAATGAATAAAGAACTGAAGGAATATAGATTTCTTTGAATTGCTTGTGCACAGGGTTTTGAATATTTGCATACTGCGGACTGCCAAAAGAACATATTTCTCTTAGAAAAAATGCAGAGGTGAGAATGGTAGACTTTTTCAAATGTATGTACAATATATATAAGGAAGGTCCAGTCATTGAAAAAAGTCATCACATTTGAGAAAGTAGTCAACTAAGGAGGTGAAAATCTTCAAAAGGTTGACCCGGTGGCTTCAGAAATGGCAGAGCAGAGCTTTGATAAAGGTACTGATCCATTGTGCATAGGGTCCTTGTGACTCAGTCATCTAGTGACTCTTCATGTTAGAAAGTAGACATTTTCATTAAGAAAAGATTAAGTACCATAACTCATTCATTTTTCCAAGTCAAAACTGTTTAAAAGTATTCGGTATTATTGTCATGACAGGAGTCCAGAATGAAGGCTGCATAGTGGAGTGGACTTGGAGGAGGGATTGTATAACAATCAAATAATTTTTCTTTTGCTTTTCAAAGAGAAGAATGAACTGGAGGAGAGGGTGGACAGGGAGAAAAGTGCAACAATAAATGAATGGAAATCCAAAATTTCTGTAAATTTTCATTAAAATTAATAATAAAAAAGAAAGGAAACAAAACAAAACAAAACTCCAAAACTAATCATAAGGAAGAATCGGGATGAGACGGATCGATACAATAACTGGGGCAATGAGAGTTGATGTGTCATAATTATTGAGACTGGCTCAGGACAGGGTAGGCTTCAGAACTGTTGTACTTTGGGCTTGCTATGGGTTGCAGGTGACATGATGACAGATTACAGCAGGATGCGCACAGCTCTTGAGACAGGAGATTGTTGGGCAAAGGCACTGATCAGGCCAGCAATGGAGCTGGTGATGGAGCACAGCCTTGACCGACAGTGCAAGCCCTGCGCTCTGGGGCCTGGACAACAGAGACCGTGGGACAAGCTGCTTCCAGGCTGGGAAAAGAGAGCTACCAAGGACGTCTGGGTTTATTATGCCAACCATGGTGCGGAGAAGACTCAATGTGCACAATAAAGACGGGAAGGAGAATGTGAGCAGCAGCAGATCTTCTGGGTGGATGGAAACAAGAAACTAAGGAGAATGACAAGTATTTTTGGTGGTGGTGTAAATAAAAGAACTTATTTGGGCCCCAGACTGGCATTTACTGTGGGTAATAACCAACATATAGAGGTGCAATGACAACACAACTGCCATGGAAATCCTGTAGGGCCAAGATCTCTCCAGCAAAGTGGTCATTGTCACTAGAGCCGATTCAGGAATCGAGTCTGAAACTGCAAGTGTTTGCCCTCCACACTGCCCTTGTGATCCTGGCTTGGGAACAGGACAAGAGCCAACAAAGCTGTGGCATGCATTCTAGAAGCATGCGTAAGCAGGCGACTTTTTCTTTTTTTAATTGTCAGGTATATACACAGTAGGAAAAATGCATGGGCGCTTTGGTGCGGTGTGTAAAGTTATTGCTCTTGGAATATTTTCTTTATTTTTATAAAGCTACATTCACTTTACTTGCCTTCTCAATGAAAGAATAAGCAAGCGCATTATTATCCACACATTTGTTTATTATCATTGTTTATTGTTCATTGTTCATTGTAACCATGACCTGGCATTTTTTATTACTCAGAGGATTGAGAATGTTTACTCTTTTAATTCCTGTGTTAAGAGAATGAAAATGTAGCCAATGCCCATGAACTCAATTGGGGTGTTGTTTTGCTCCATGGGAGAAGAGTGGGTGATTAAGTGATAAACTGCCTCTGAAAACTTGCTGAAGGGTCAGTTATGGGTCTGTTCTGACTCTATAGCACACAAAACACACACCACATATATTCATATTCATGACTGCAATTGTTGGTCTTTGTTGTCAAGTATCTTGTGACTCATTGTGACCCTATGTACAACAGCAATGAAGCCTGTTCTATCTTGAGCCAACTTAATTGCCTCCTATAGATCTACCCTTATTATTCCAATCACTCAGTCAATCCATCTCATACAGGGTCTTCCTCTCTTGCGCTGAACCTCCACCCTCCCATGCATGATGTCCCTCTCCAAGGACCGGTCCCTCCTTACAACATGTCCAGAGTATGTCAGAAGGAACTTCAGAATCCTTGCCTCCTTTTGTTTGTGTCTTGTGACCACGGGTAAATGGAGGAATGACCCCAAGACGCGTCTGGGATCAGCACTTACATAGCTGTCAAGTCTGTGGCCTAGAAACCCTTGTGACCACACTGACAAGCTGACATTTCAGCCTGTAGCCAAGGTCCAAGCAGCAAGACTGCTGACCCTACTGGCAGAGGATGACCCAACGGGGAGCCTACAATTAGGAGCATTGTTTCATCATGCTGGTCATATTTATATTGTAACCACTGAAGAAAATGTTTACTCATTATAAGGGAACCCTTGTTTTGTGCATGCACTGAATAGTGATTTTAACATTTTACACTTCAAAAGTACTTTTACCCATTCCTCTTAATTAAGAGGTTTCAGGTTTTGTTTTTGTTTTGGTGGTTGTTAATTTTACATGAGATAAACTCCGAAATTGCTTCACAAGTGTGCTCTTGAAGACTTTTTTTTAAAAAAAAACTTCTGTGGAACTGTGGATTTTGAAAATACTGTAATGAAACTTTTAAATGAATTCTTAAATTTAAGATCAGGCTTCTAGTGCACTGGCCAAAAAAGTAATTTGCTTAGAAGTGGTTATCTCCACCCCTAAGTTAACATACTTAGAACTTTTGGATATGCAAGTTGCATTTTTCAAATAATCCTATTGCAATGTTTTATCAATATTTAAATTTTTATTAAGGTAAAACATAAAAAAATTACAATTTTAACTGGTATGAAATGTTAATTATATTTGTCATTTTGTGCTACCATCACTACTACCTACTTTATAATTTCCCCCCCAAACAAAAACTCGAGAATACCTTAAATAGTAAGTTCCTGTTTTCCTGTCCTCCAAGCCTTGATCTACTTTGCCTATTAAAGAAATTGTTTTAAAGAAAGAAAAAAAAATTCTTTCCTTCAAGGAGCAGCCTGGTTTCACTTTCTCCAGGATGTTTCTGTTTGTTCTACTAGCAGTTCATGGTATATCCAATACTCTTCTCCAGCACTACAACTAAAAGGCATAAATTCTCCTTCTTTCATGCTTAATCATTGTACAGCTTTCTGACACATGACCTAGCTCAGATGCATTAATAGGGCAAAATCTTCACAGAGAATTCTCTGACTCAGAATGTATGCTTTTCAAATTTTGGTATCAGATTCCCAAGCATTATTAAAGACTGTGGTACCTATCTCTATATCTTTTTAATAGATATGCAGAACAGGATATCAGGGACGCTGGGCTGGATGAGGAGAAGTGTGGAATCAGGATTAGAGGTAGACTTATCCACAATCTGCATTATGCAGATGACACAATCCTGCTTGCTGAAACTGAGGAAGACCTGAAGCACTTGGTGCAGAAGATAAAGGATTGCAGCCTTCAAAATAGATTGAAGCTCAGTGTCAAGAAAACAAAAAATTCTCACCACTGGGCCAACTGGCAGTATCATGGTAGATGGTGAAGAGATTGAGATTGTTGACAGCTTCAGTTTGCTTGACTCTACAATTAACATTCTTGGTACCAGAAGCCAGGAAATTAAAAGACAAATTGCATTGGAAAGTTGCTGTCAGAGACCTCTCCAGGGTACTGAGGAGCAACAATGTCAGTCTGAAGACTAAGGTGTGCCTGATACAGGCCATGGTCTTTGCCATTACTTGCTATGTTTCAGAGAGTTGGACAATGTCTAGAGGTGATAGAGAGTTGATGCCTTTGAGCTGTGGTATTGGAGAAGAGTATTGAATATACCATAGACTTCTAGGAGAACAAACAAGTTCGTCCTGGAGAGGTTGAAGCTGGGCTGATCCTTGGAGGCAAAGATTCTGAAACTTTGTCTGACATATGTTGGACATGTTGCAAGGAGAAACCAGTCCTTGGAGAAGGACGTCATGCTTGGGAAGGTGGAGGGACAGCGCAGGAGAGGAAGATCCTCTGTCACTGGTGTAATGAAAATAGGCATGTCAGAGACAATAAGATTGGCAAGGAATAGAGCAAGGTTTAGGGATGTTGTACATAGGGTCACTCTGAGTCACAAACGACTCGATGGCACATAACTGTTACAACAACAATCAATTTCCACTTCCAATTACAACATGCTTGATGTCTATTAATGAGCAATGCAAAGCTTGTAAATTTTTGCTACTTGTGAAGTTCTATTTTAAATTAGAAAAATTAAATTCTAGTAGTTCTAGTGATTACGGCAATATTTAAATTATAGAATGCAAGTCATTTTTTAGAGAGTTTAGGAAGATAATGGTTCTAGTAGTTCTAGTGATTACTGCAATATTTAAATTATAGAATGCAAGTCATTTTTTAGAGAGTTTAGGAAGATAATGGTAAAACACAATTGTTTATGCATTGTAAAAATTTTCCTTCTTTTCTCATGAGACAATATATATAGAAAGATTCTTCACATTTGTACTGTTCTAATCATTGTCTGAGGCACAGAAACAGAGGTTTCTGTATGTGACCTTAACTATTCTTGTTCCTGGGTCAAGTCTTTCTGTCCCCAGGGTCTTTGTTACTCATCTTTGAAGAATACCCAAAATTCATCCTACTTTTCTTATAAGCGCTCATTGCTTTCCTGTAAGCTGGCTAAATGTTGGGTTTCTAAGTAAATGTTCCTAACCACCAGTATTCTAAGGAATCAATATTCTTGTTGGTGAAGAAGACTATCTTTTCTTATACTCGAGTTAGACTATTGTTAGTATCTCCATGCTAGTTCTGCTGAATGTTTCTTCAGTACTTAGAGTTTATTATTTTCTTCAGTATTTATTACAGTGAAGGTTTGCTGATCTGTTTATGAAAGTCTGACAAGTCCTACTCTTCACCCTGAAATCCTCTCTGCCTTTTAATTGATTCCAATTCATTGTAACCCTACATGGGGTTTGCAGTTTGTAAATCTTGAGGGGATCTTTATTCTCAAGATCTTTTTTCTTCATCTTTCTCCTGCAGAGTGACTGGTAGATGTGAGCTAATGGAGATGTACAACCTTTTGGTTAGCAGAGCTATTGTGGTACAGTCTGCACCATCTGATAATGGTATTGTGTCAAATGGACCATATCTGATTAGGCAACAAAACAGACTGTACAAAAGCTACAGCAAGATTTCAGCACCCCAGTTTAGCTCTTTTAATGGGCTGACATGGATCTCCTAGTTTCTCGAGGAGCAATGACCTCACGCTGGAGACTAAGGTACATCTGATATGGGCCATAGTCTTCACAATTGTGTGCTATGCGTCAGAGAGCTGGAACAGTGACTAGGGATGATAGAAGGAGAATTGATGCCTTTGAGTTGTGATGCTGGAGCAGAGTGTTGAATACACTGCTAGGACTGCTAGGACTGCTAGGAGAACAAACAGATTCATCCTGGAGAGGGTTAAACCAGAGTGCTCCTGTGAAGCAAGGATTCTGAAGCTTCATCAGACATACTTTGAACATGTTGCAAGGAGGGACCAGTCCTTGGAGAGGGACATCATGCTTGGGGAGGGTGAAGGGACAGTGCAGGAGAGGAAACTCTCTATGAGGTGGATTGATTCAGTGACTGGGGAAATGAGGATAGGGGTGTCTGGGACAGTGAGATTGGCACAGGATAGAGCAGGGTTTAGGGGTGTTGTACACAGGGTCACTATGAGTCTCAGGCGACTCGACGACACATAACAACAAATACACACACACACACACACACACACATATACACATATATATGCATATATACACATACATAATCATCCCCTTGAGAGATGGAGTGAGAAAGCTGAGTTGAGAGGGAGCAGACTGACCTGAGGTCAACCAATTATCAACTATTTGTTCACAGAAGGAAGGGAGAAGGAGACATGATAGGAAGTGCAGAGAAGGAGACATGATGGGGTGTCATTAAGAAGGGGAGCACAGGTCTGTGCCAGCCTGATCCATCCTTTTTGGAAAACGGTGTTTGTTTGTTTGTTTGTTTGTGTCTGTGTGTTTGTTTTTTAGTGCTATAGAGTTCTCTTCTGATTTAATGGCACTTTTTAAAAGTAGAACAAAGATCTGTCTGATCCCGTGCCATCCTCACTGCTATTGTTGTGTGTGAGTCTATTGTCTTCTTGGTGGTAATCTGTCTTGTGAAGAGTCTTCATCCTAACCCTTTACTTTTCCAACTATGAGGACTTTTTTTTATGATCTGCTCTTTCTTAATCCTAAAGCATTTAAGACAACATCTCACAGTCCTTGCTTCTAAGGATTTTGCCTCCAAGGAGCACTCTTGCTGCACTTTTCTCAAGACTTTTGGCAGTGCGTGAGATTGTTCCATACTGTTCTCCAACACCTCAACTCAAGGACATCAATTCTTCTTCTCTCATCCTTATTTATTGTCCAGCTCCCTGAGGCATGGCAGGTGATTCACATCATGGCCTGCATCTAGTAACAATAGGGGAAGATTAATTCTTATTGGAAGGGTTGTGTGGTAGCCACCCACGAATCTGGAGTCTTAGTAAAGGGAGTTGGTCATAATTTGTTGTTTGTCTGTTTCTTCAAAGAGATTGGCAAAATTCATAGCCCATCAGGGTTCCCATTCTCTGTGATGTTCTTAGGAGGGTGTCATTCTTTTTTAATAAACAAGCGTATTTGTCTTTGTAATGACCTTTTGCTGACTTCATGGATGCTATCCTTGATATCATTTCATAACTCATCAAGTGTTTGATCATTAATGTACAATACTTGAAACCTGTTCTGAATATGGTCTTGAAATTCAGATGGAATAGATTCATGGTCAGATCTTGGTTCTTGTGGACTTGTTTTAATTTTCTTCAGCCTCAAATTAAACTGTTGTTGATGATGATTGATATCAGGCCAATCACAACTCATAGCTACCCTATGAACAAAAGATCTGAAGCCATTCTATATTGCTATTTCTCACAGTTCATAGAGTTTCCAGGGGCATGTTATGTAGGAAGTGGATGCCATTCCTGTTTCCAAAATGAACTAGTACATGAGTAATTGATGGTCTGGCACACAGTCTGTCCCTGGCCTAGGTTTCATGTCCAATATTGAGCTTCTCTAATGATTTCTTCCACAGTCAATCTGACCCCATTGCAACCCATTGTGCTTAAAAGTTCATTGAAGCCTTCCTGAAAGACTCTTTTTTGGAGCCTCTTGTTTAAATCAGTTACATTCTGGAAGTCCTCTTCTGAATTAATTAACAATCAGAAATAACCTTAGTAATTCTAAATAACTTTAGTAATTTTGATTTAATTAGTAATCAATCAGTTGTAGGCTGCAATTCTCTTCTTTAAACCAATTAGGACCTCATAGGTGGGCCTTTGTGTTTAAAAGTTGATTGACACTAGAGCCTCACGCCTTCAGGCCTGGTGTGAGAACTAAAATTGCCATTACAGTTACAAACCAAATTGTCAGTTTGGTGTGTTTGGGAGAACATTGCTCTGGCTGGTACAGTACTGGTATTGAAGGACCCCCGAACCGCTAGTCCTGTTCTGTCCCGAGTGGACGGCGAAGACCCAAGACTTTAAGACACCGGCTTGATGCAACAGCAAGAGGAGAGGTTTATTGCAGAGCTCCGGGCCGACCCTTATCTCTCGCAGGAGACAGAGGAGTCGACCGCGAGCAGACAAAGTTGGCTTTTTTTATACACTTTAGGGGGATACAACTGGGTATCAGCTTCTCATTGGGTGATGAAAGCACAGTTTGAATTCATTGGTTCAGTGTTCGCTCATGGTTTACACAGCATATTTGCACGTAGCACTTGTGGCAGTCACGTAGCACATGTA
>NW_006399923.1:5983052-6001743 GCF_000299155.1 Elephantulus edwardii | reverse complement strand
GAGAAACAACATCGGCTTGTTTGCTCTGCCCTTCTGCTTGTTTGCTCTGCCCTTTAGTTAGCCATTCTTGAAATACTGTTGCCTTGGATACAACTGGGTGTGGGGCTCTACCCGAGACAATGGAAAAATTCCTGAGTTTAACTTAGCTGAGAACTATAGAAACCTGAGTTTAATTCAGCTGAAAACTTTAGGGACTATTTTAATTTTAATCTTTCAGTATAACTGTTTGCTGTACTGAGATAACTTGTGGGTTTCTGTGATACTAAAAGCTATGCTCCTGCTATGTCAAATTCCACAAAGGTTACCCATGATGCACAGTTTTTAGTAGAGCTCCCAGATTAAGACAGAGTAAGAACCAGGATTGGCCATCCACTTTTTAAATAATAGGCCTCTGAAAACCCTATGAACAGTAGAGGAACAGGCATAGTTATAGTAGTAGTGGTAGAGCCAAATTGGAAGTCAGTAGAAATGAGGAAAAATAATGGCAAACATTGTTTAATTATTGGAATATGGAATCTACATAGCTTAAATGCTGAAAAACTAGAGATTGAGAAAAATTAAATAGAACCCATGAACATTGACACACTAGACATTAGTGAGACGGACTAGCTTTAGTCACTTTGAATCAGATAATCATATGGTATACTATACTGGGAATGAGAAACAGAAAAATGGTGTCATATTCATAGTCCCAAAACCAATTTCAAGTTCTGTCCTGAAGCACAGTGTTGTGAGTAATAGGATACTCTTCATATGCATACAAAGAAGACACGTTAATGCAACTACTATTCAAATATATTCCCCTATATCTAGAGCCAAAGAGGAAGAAATTGAAAATTTTTGCCAAATCTTGCTGTCCAAAAGTGATGGAGCATGCAGTCATGATGCATTAATATTAATTGGTGAAAGTGCTTTGAGTATTGGGGGGGAAATAAAAATCCAAGGAAACCAAAACAAACACAAACATCCTCAAACAATGGTCAATGCTGACCCTCCAACAGGCATTCAGGGATGTTAATTCACACAGGAGATTGCCCATTCTCCCCCACCCCAATAGCTGCAAGTGGTTGTGAAATACCAAAGAGCAGCACAACTTTCTACTGACTATAAAAATAATTTAAACTGGCATCAGAACAACAATAACATAAGATTTACAGTAAGATTGTAAAATTTTAAGGTGAAAGAATTGGTGCCCTTTAAAAGTATCAGAGAAAGACTGGAATTCACATTAGATCATTTGTTTGAGTGAGATTCATACAAACTGGAGATGCCAGTTATTAAGAAGGTAAAGAACACAGTGACCCAGGTAGTCAATTTCCACGCACGTCTAACAAAATTGTCATCATATCTTTTATTTTTTTAAAAAAATGGTTTGCTTATCAAGGTTTTAAAAATTGTATTTCACATTATTCTTCATTCACATTGTGTTTCATACATTATGTTTTATAAGATTAATCACCATTGGACCGTGCCCATTATTACCATGGTTTTTTTGCCCAGATCCTTCGCATTTACTTTCCCCCTCTCTCCCTATCCACCAAACTGTGTAGCCATTTGGTTTCACCTTGACCTATTCTGATCCCTTTGCTTCCCCCCTTTAGTTTCCATACATTTTTACTAGTTATCCTTCTGTTTGAGAATAAACAGTATGTCCAAAGATGGCCTGAGTGTTATGGCAAGAAGCCCCACTCAACTCCCTTTAATATCCAGACTTGTGGCTTCTTAGTCACATACTAAGGTATGCACGATGGGAGTTGGAACTATACCAAGGAGAGTTGGTGGATTTTAGCCAGAAATAGCTGTTTTCAGTGTGTGGAAGTAGAAAACTGTTTTGATGTTGTGTATATGTGTGTGTTGTGTTTTTTTTCTGCTGCTTGGAGAAGAGCACAAGAGATAAGAATGTCCTTACTCTAAAAGTTTCCACCTGCAAAGATCTGATTTCTCCATGCTTTCAGTGTCTTTGGGATGAACTAGATGCATTGAATTAATTTTATTCTATTTTTGCAGTGACATCTGATCTCTTAAAGATACAACTTAAATACTGAGTTACACTAGAAAATAATATTTATAATAATTTTCTTTTCTCCTTTACTACTTAGCCATGTCACAGATGTCTATATTACTATTCTAATGATCTTTTTTCCTAATCACAGAAGTGGACACAATGTAGAACATTTAAAACAATCTGTCAAAACATAAATGGTCTATATAAACGTCAAACAATAACTACTGCTGTAAAAAGAATATTTTATTAAAGACACTTCTTTGTATGTATCTATTTTGTTCTCTCTCTATGACTCATTGACATGAGATTAACCCTGGAAATTTATATTCCATAGGATTTCTTCTATTATATTGTTTGGCACATATTTCATTTTCTCTTCAAATACACACAACTGAGTGAATATGTCTAAATTATCCCTTTTCAGATGTCAGAGAAGTAGCAGAGACTTCTTTAAATTGTTTAATATGAATGTTTTAAGCATATTTTATTGATCATGATATACATGCTACAAACTGCGTGTTATATATTTATTTTAAAAGGTTGTATTATAAAGGTAAAGTTCATTGTTTCTTAGTTTAATTGATGAATTTTTTCAAATAATATACCAACAATATTAAATATGTGAAGGATAAAATACTGTCAATCCAAATTAAGAAACAAAGTGAAAAAGAAATTTTGAGTAATTTATTTCTACTAATTCTTCCACTTAGGTGACTTTGTCTTCGTTGCTGTCCTCTCCTCATGTATACTGATGGGTTTATAATTCAACATTCTGGTCCAATTGAAATGTTTATTATCATAGAAATCAATTACAATACAGTAAGTCAGACTGGAGAAGTTGCATTCTGTAATTACAATGCAACTTATCAGTATGTGTACTGTTGTAATGTGTTCTCAAATTAACTATGACTCATAATGACTCTATGACCAATGACTCTGAACTTGGCCCTATACTGAGCCAACTTCACACTCTCTCACACACCTGACCCCATTGCCAGTCACTGTGTCAATCTATCTTATCCAGTGTCCTTTCCTGTGCTGACCTACCAAATCTGATGTCCTTCTCCAAGGACTAGCCTCTCTTAAAAACATACCCAAAGTATGGGAGAAGGAGTTAAAATATCTTTTCCTACAAAGAGAAATAGTTTTATCCTTGTCAGGATAAACCGTTCTCTTGTCAGTTCATACTATTCTACACTAGCACTGTAGCTCAAAGACAACCATTCTCTTTCTGTTATATTTATTTACTGCCTGGCTCTAAGATACATAAGAATAAATTGAGAAGACCATGACTTGAATCAGGTACACTTTCTCCTCTTGATCCATGTCATTGCTCTGCAGAAGTCCTTGACAGTAGATTTCCCCCATGCAACTTCTCTTTTGATTTCATGACTGCTGGTGTCAAGAGTGTTTGTAGAGCTGAGCAAGCTGGAATTGCTAATGACTTCAGTCTCTTCTCCATTGATCATAGTGCTGCCTCTTGGCCTAGTGGTGAGAATGTTTGCATTCTTGATCTTGAGTTTCAGTCCATATTGAAGACTACAATCATCGGCCTTCTACAGCAAATGCCTCAGGTTCTCCTCAGTTTCAGCAAGCTTGGTTGTGTCATCTGCTTAAAGCAGGCTATTGATGAATCTTTATGCAACCCAAATGCCACATACCTCCTCATAAAGGACAGCCTCCCACATACAGATCCGTTCAACATATACATTGAAATGGTATGGAGACAGGACACAACCCTGATCCCCACCCTTCCTGATTTTGAACCACGCAGTGTTTCCTTACTCTGTTCTAAATGACTGCCCCTTGGTCCAAGTATAGGTTACACATGAGCTCAATCAAGTGTTCCAGGATTCCCATTCTTCTCAAAGTTAGCCACAACCTGCTGTGATCTACACACTCTAATGCTTTTTCATAGTCAATCAAACATAGATATACACTCCTCTGGAATTCTTTGCTTTCAGACAAGATCCATCTAACATTGAAAATAAGTCTCTAGTGTCAGGTCCTATTCTAAATCAAGGTTGTATCTCAGATATTTCTCTGTCAAAGTATTGTTCCAGTAGTTGGTTTTTGGGTTGTTTTTTTTTTGTTTTTTGTTTTGGGTGTGTTTTTTTTTATAATCTTAGCAGGATTTTGCTTGCGTGTGATATTAGTGATATTGTTCAATATTTTCCACACTCTATTGGCTCAATTATTTTTTAATTGGAATAAATATAGATCTCTTCCAGTTAGATGGCCAAGTAGTTTTCCTCCAGGTTTTTGGGCACAACCCAGTGAGCATATCCAGGGCAGCATTAATTTGTTGAAATATGTCAATAGGTATTCCATCAATTCCTGGGGCCTGGCTTTTTGCCAGTTACTTCAAAGCAGCTTCAAAATTCCTTCATAACCATTGCCTATGGATCATATGTTGCCATGAAATTCTTCTGTGTCAGCCAATTCTTTATGACGCAATGACTCTGTGTACTCCTTCTATCTTCTTTTACTGTTTTCTGGATCATTTAATGTTCTACCCATAGCATCCTTAAATATTGCAGCCTGGGTGTGAATTTGTCCTTCATTTCCTTCAGCTTAAGAAATGTCAGGTAAAATGTGTATGAGGCTGGAGGTGGGGAGGGTAGGTGCAGAGGCATGAGGATGGGCAGGGGAGTAATCATAGGGTTGCACAATTTGATGGGTAGAGGGAGGGGTGGGCAAAGGAAATGGGAAAGATCTATTGTGAAAAAAAATGCTTACAAACATTGTAAGTAAACTAGTATAAAAGAAAAAAAAGAAAAAAGAAATGTCAATTGAATTTGTCCCTTTCGATTTTCCAAATGCAACTCAACGTATTTCATTATAATGATAGCATTGTCTTCTCAAACTACCTTTTAAAATCTTTAAAGTGCTAAAGAACAACACAGTTACTTTAAAAACTAAACTGTTCCTATCACAAACCATGGTATTTTTCACTGATTCACATGCATGTGAAAGTTGGACAATGAATAAAGGAGACTGAAGGAAAAAAAATCTTCTGTTCACCTCCTTAATTTCCTTCCTGATTACTTTATTTGCTTTCGCTCCTTGGTTCTCCAGTACAATATTCAGAGTTTCTTCCGGCCATCAGTCTTTGTCTTTTCTTGCTCCTCTGTCTTTATAATGAATTACCTTTGCATTTTCCATGGGTAATATTCTTGATATTCTCCCATAGCTCATCTGGTCTTTACCCATTAGTGTTAGAGACCTCAGATCTGTTCCCTAGATAGGTTTTAAATTCAGATGAGATATTCTTAAGGTCAATTTTTTATTCCTGTGGATTTGATTTAGTTTTCTTTGATTTTATTTTGAACTTGCATATGAGTGGTTGATGGTCTCTTCCACAATCAGCACCTATCCTTGTTTTCACAGCCAATAATGAATTTCTCTAGTGATTAGTCCCACAAATGCAATTGATCTGATTCCTAGGCATACCATCAGGTGAAATCCATGAGTATCTTCATTTGCATTTTTCATAAAACATATTTTCAATGAATAAATCCTTCACTCTATGTTGTTATGTTATATGCCATTGAGTCACTTGTGACTCATAGTGACCCTATGTACAATAACTCTAAATCCTTCTCTATCCTGAGTCAAATTTCTTGTCTCCAACAAACTTACTCCCATTACTCCAGTTACTGAATCAATTCATCCACTGAGAGTCTTCCCTTCTTGTCCTGTCCCTCAAACTTCCAAACATAATGTTCCTCTCCAAGCGCTGGTCCCTCTTTGCAACATGCACAAAGTATGTCTGATGTAGCTTCAGATTCCTAGTGTCCCAGGATCAGCCTGGTTACCTTCTCTCCAGGATGAACCTGTTTATTCTCTTAGCAGGCCATGGTATATTTAATACACTTCTCTAACACTACAGCTAAAAGGCATCAACTTTCTATCAGTCCTAGGCATTTTCCATCTTTCTGATGGATATCATGTAGTTGTGAAGACCATGGCCTGGATTAGGTGCACCTTAGTCTCCAGACTTATATCATTGCTTTTCAGTACTCTGGAGTTGTCCTTGACAGCAAACTTTCCCAATGTAATTTGTCTTCTATTTCCTGGTTGTTGTAATAAGCATGTTGATTGTGGAGCCCAGAAAACTAAAGGTGCTAACAATCTCAGTACCTTCACCATCTGTCATGATGCTGCGAATGGGCCCAGTGGTGACACTCTTTGTTTTCTTGATGTTGAGGTTCAATCCATATTCAAAGCTGAAGTCCTTGACCTTTGGAAAACTTTCCCAATGCATATCCTAATGATAACCTGGCTGCTTGTACAAAGAGTGTTGATTGTGGAGCCAAGAAAACTATAGCTATTTACAATCTCAATCTCTTCACTGTCTACCTTGATACTGCCAATTTTCCTACAGTCATGCTTCACACATTCCATGTTCCAATCATTACAGTCTGCTTACAAATGAAGTATCACCACATGGTTTAAAATGAAGGATGCGCATCAAGATATTATTCTTTCTCTATACCTGTTCAATTTGTATGCTGAACAAATTATTTCAAAGCCTGGACTCTGTAAAGAGGAATGGGGAATCAGGATTGGAAAGAGACTCATCAAGAACCTTTGCTATAAAAATGACACAATCTTGTTGCTGAAGGGGACTTTAAGATCTTGCTGCAGAAGATCAAAGACTATATCCTTCAATATTACAATGTCAAGAAAGTGAAAATTCCTACAACTGACCAGACAGTGATACATTATAAATATCATGGTAAATGAATAAAAGATTAAAATTACCAACAACTTCATCTTAATTGGATCCACAATCAATACACTTACTTGGTACCAGCAAGATCTCGAGACATACTACGCCAGGCAATTTTGCTGGCTTCTCTGAGTCACAGGCAATTTGATGACACAAAAAAATAACAACAACTATATATTTTAACAAAAGAATCAAATATGCAAGCTAGTATAAAATGGAATTCAAAAAATTCACAACCTAAACCCAAGACTGAGGAGGACCTGAAGCGCTTGCTGCAGAGGGTCAAGGACTGCAACCTTCAATATGGATTGAGGCTCAATGTCAAGAAGACAAAGATTCTCACTATTGGACCAATTGGCAGCGTCAGGATAGATGGTGAAGAGATTGAGATTATTCACAGGTTTAGTCTGCTTGGCTCCACAATCAACATTCTTGGCACCAGCAGCAAGAAAATTAAAAGACATATTGCGATGGCAAAGTCTGCTGTTAAGGACCTCTTCAAAGTTCTGAAAAGCAATGGTGTCTCTCTGGAGATGAAGGTGCGTCTGATACAGGCCGTGGTCTTTGCAATCACATGTTATGCATCAGATAGTTGGACAATGACTAAGGAGGATAGAAGGAGAATTGATGATTTTGAGCTGTGGTGCTGGAGAAGTGTATTGAGGGTACCATGGACTGCTAGGAAAACAAACAGATTCATCCTGGAGAGGGTTGAACCGGGCAGCTCCTTGAAGGCAAGGAGTCTGAGGCTCCATCTAACATACTTTGGACATGTTGTAAGGAGGGACCGGTCCTTAGAGGGGGACATCATGCTTGGTAGGGTGGAGGGACAGCACAGGAGGGGAAGCCCCTGTATGAGGTGGATTGTTTCAGTGACTGGGGTAATTGGGATGGGTGTATAAGACACAGTGCCATAGGCACAGGACAGAGCAGAGTTCAAGGCTGTACATAGGGTTGCTATGAATCATAAGTGACTCAACGGCACATAACAACAACAACAACATATTTGGCAAGTTGGTCCATATGTTGTTAGTAGATAAATTTAAGTGTTGTTAAATATAAAGTGACTCTGATATGAATTTCCTATTTTTAAATCAAAGCACTATCTTGAGAATATACATGGACACATAAAATAAAATTAAATAATCAGGTTAAATGTGAGAAGTAATAATAAAATGTATGAGCTCAAACCAGAATGGACAACATCAATACCATCAGCAAGAAGAGACTAAGAAGCCAGACAGAAAAGCTGGAAACCATATCATATCTTAAAGAAAATTAAATACTCTTTTGAACATTTTTCTTTCTGTTCTTCTATTAATTTTCTCTTAACTCTCCTTTTTTTTCAAGTTCTTATCACTTTTAATTTTGTCACCTCTTAGTTTCATTTGCTTTTGGTGGACACAATGTTAAATCATTCTCACTATGCATTCTTCATAGTCATGAAATTATTCTTTGTTCATTGCTTGCACTTTTTCTTGTAAATTGGAAAGTCAAATGACTCTCAGTTATTTTATGTCTCTTGTATTGACATAACATAACATAACTTGTATTGATTTTATTTTGTCAATAATTATGCAGAAAGTTATAAAATCCATCTCAACCACTTCTGTACAAATTTAAGTTCTCTAATAGCAAATATTCCCTAAGTGTTACTTGTTTTATGGATATAAAAACAAGCTAGAGTAACTACTGTGCTAGAGTTACAAAAATCAAACAAATTTAAAAATAAAAACTAAGCCATACAAACATTGCCAATTAAACAGTTCTAACTTATGCAGCTACCTTGTGTTTCAGTGGAGAACAACATGTCAACGATTTTTCAAATTATAGAAAAATTCAGAAACATCCCCAGAACTTTTTATCAAGGTGCTTTTGGTTAATTTAAAACTGTTAATCTTTTAATTTCTCAAAATTACTTTACTGATTAAGGCCATGGTCTTTTCAATCATTTGCTATTCTTCTGAGAGCTGGACAATGAATAAGGATGACAGAATAACTGATGCCTTTGAGTTGTTGTGTTGGAGATGAACACTGAATATTCCATAGACTGCCAAAAAAACAAAGAGGTATGCATTAGTTTAACAGAACAGTAGATGATAAATTTTGGAGAGTATGTGAAGAGATTGGAGTTCCCATCTCGGAGTTTATAATTTCCCTATTGGTGACATTTTAAAATGATACAACCATTCTGGAAAGCACTTTGGCATTTCCTAAAAACACTGAACATAAAAATTCCATATGATCCAGCTCATCCAATCCTAGGGATATACATGAAAAACAACAGAACTGAGACACAAATGCTGATTAGTACACCGATATTCATAGCAGCAATACTTACAATAGTGAAAACATGAAAAGAGCCCAAATGTTTATCAACAAATGACTGGATTGAAAAATTTTGGTACATTCACTCAATGGAATACTATTAGCACTAGGAGAAATGATTAAAAAAGTACTATGTAAGATGGGAAAAAACTAGAGAGTATTATGCTGAATGAACTAACTCCGGCTCATAAGGACAAGTACTGAAGAAGAACTTACTGTAAAAACTAGTAGAATAAATAACAAGATGTGTGTGGATATCTAAAGAGGGAAGGGGAGAGGCAGGTGGTCCGATGGTGAGAAGGGGGTTGTAAATAAATGGGTTGCAGAGCTTGGTGGGTGGAGGGAGGGGGTGAAAGAATTAGGAAAGAGCCGGTGGAGGTCTGAAGAGATGGTGCAATAATCACCAGAGATAAATAGTAATTTTTTTAATAGTCATTCATTTTATGAGAAACTGTATGAGAATAATTATAAGAAATAGAATGTGAATAAAATAAAACCTAAAACACAATGTACATGGCTGGATGAAAATACAATTAGCTTTGGAAACTTTCACTCAAATCGCAACAAAATTATTTTTAAATTAAAATAGATAAAGATGTATTCTTTGGAGAAATATATAGTTAGAGTGTGTCAGGGAGGTAAAGAGGACAAAGCTTTGTCCTGTGCACTTGGTTATGTTGCTAGGAGAGGCTATTAATTGGAAAGGTACACAACACTTGGAAAGTCAGAAGGTTAGCAAAAGACAGGAAGACGATCAATAAGATGGGTTGAAACATTACTGCAGCAAAGGGATGAAATGTGCCAGGGATAGAAAAGATGACACAGGACAGGAGAGGGTTCAGTTCTGTTGTTCATAGGATCACTATGAATTTTACTCAGTGGTACCTAACAACAACAAATGAACATCTTTCCATTAATGATTTCTTGTTTTTATTAAGTTCCATCAAGTTGCTTGATTCTTAAAGACTCTATGAACAATATTCTGAACCCTGCCTTATCCTGCGCTATGCTCATTTCTGACATAATCATGGCCACTCCTCTAGTGATTTTGTGAATCCATCTTGTTTAAGGTTTCCCCCTCCTTCGCTAACTGTTCAATTTACTAAACATGATGTCTTTTTGCAAGAACTGGCCCCTCCTCACAGCATACTCAAAGTATGTGAAATGAAGTTTTAATCCAGTACTTAATATTTTATGCAGCACATAAAAATCTTATAGTCAAAAGGATGTTTCTATCTATCTATCTATCTATCTATCTATCTATTATCTATCTATCTATCTATCTATCTATCTATCTATCTATCTATCATCTATCTATCTATGTATTATTGCTATGTGCCACTGTGCTTAAAGAGACTCACAGTTGACCCTCCAACAGGTTTTCAGATGCTATAAATCACACTGAAGGAAATTTCTCATCTTTCTCTCATGGAACAACTGGTAGATTTGAACTGTGTTCCACTGGGTTGACAGCATAACTCTTTAATCCTAGGCTAACAGAGCTGGTCTTTCTGAACTCTGTCTGACACACTTTGGCATGTTGCAAGGAGGGCCAGTTTTGGAGTGGAACACCATGCTTGGTAGGATGGAGGGACACTACAATAGAGAAAGACCCTTGATGAGAAGGAGTAGTTCAGTGACTAGGGTAAAGGGGGTCAGTGTATCAGAGACAGTTTGGGTCAGGGTTTTAAAGAGTTTAAAGCTGTAGTACATAGGAAACTATGAGTCACAAGCAACTCGACAGTACATAACAACAGCAAAAATATTCTCTCTGATTAGAACTTTCACGCAGTTGAAATTTCTTTTTGTTACTGAGGTGTGAGAAACAGATTTACAGGTAGATCTGTAGATATACATGTAGATAGATAGATAGATAGATAGATAGATAGATAGATAGATAGATAGATAGGCTGACAGACAGATAGGCTTCCAACTATTTCTATAGTATTAATTAAACAGGAAATCCTTTCAATGATTAGAGATAGTATCTTAAAATTAAAGTTAAACCCTATAAATAATTTAATCTATTAAGATGTCTTTGATGTGTTTCCAAGAATTCAATATTTTGTATTGCCAAGAGTTAAAATAAATAGGATTTCAATGCAATATATTGAATCTATAATCAACACTCATGGTAACAGGAGATAAACAGTAAATTAAAAAAAATGTTATATTGGGAAACTCTGTTGTCAGGGACCTGTCCAAAGTGCCAAAGAGAAAGGAAGTCAATCTAAAGACTAAGGCGACCTGATCTAAGCCTTGTCTTTTCAACTCTTACCTACGTATCTGAAGGTTAGACAATGAGTAAGGATGACAGAAGAATGTCTTTGAATTACAGTGTTGGAGAAGAGCACTGAATGGACTATCAAAAGAAGAAATAAGTCTGTCTTAGTGAAATTCAATAGCACCTAACAAGAACAACATGTTAACAAAATGCTGTTGATAGATAAATCTTGGACAAAAGTATATACTTCTTTAAAGATATTTACTTGTGCTTTAACTCCTAAGCAAAGTATTTAGTATGTGGATCGTAATAAATTCATCTTCAGAATGGATTGAAGCTAAACATCAAGAAGACAAAGATTCTCATCACTGGGCCAATTGCAGCACCATAATAAATGGAGAAGAGATTGAGATTGTTAACAGTCACAGCTTGCTCAGCTTCACAATCAACACTCTTGGCACCCACTGGCAGTCAGGATATCAAAAGATGAATTGAATTAGGTAAGTCTGCTGTCAGGGACCTCTCCTGAATACCAAAAAGCAATTATGTAAATCTAGAGACTAAGGTGTGCCTGATCCAGGCTAACATCTTCACAATACTTTCTGTGCATCAGAGAGATGACAGAAGAAGATTTGATGCCTTTCAGTTGTGGTGTGAGAGAATAGCTTTGAACATACCATGGACTGAAAAAAACAAAAGTCTTTTATAGAGAGGGTGAAACCAAATTTCTGTTTGGAGACAAGAATTTTGAAGCTCTGTGTTATGTACTTTAGGCATGGAGCCAAGAGGGATCAATCTTTAAAGAATACCATGCTTGGAAGGGTGGAGGGACAGCCCACAAGAGGAAGACCCAGATGAGATGGATTGATACAGAAACTAGAGAAATAGGGGTAGATGTGTTGGAGTCAGTGAGATTGGCTCAGGACAGGGCAGATTTCGGAGCTGTTGTACTTGGGGTCTCTATGAGTTGCAGGTGACTTGATGGCACATAACAACAACAACAACAACATAACTTTACAAAGAATGATAACCCCAGAGTACTTAATTGTGTTCATGTAGAATCTGTACATATACAAAGAGAAAACAGGAAAAGAGAATAGTGAAAGATTTAAAATAAAGGAGTGACACGCTTCGGGATTGCTTCTACAATCTCTGTGCTGAGTAAATAACCTGAAAAATTGCACAACATGAATAATGTGACGCTAGTAATAGAATATTCATTAACAATCTTCCTCCAATCTCATTTGCTTAAAGCAACAAAGATTTAAAGTATTTATTTATGGAGATTAAAGACTACAGCCTTTAGTATAGATTGCATTTAAATATACAGCACAAATCTTCACAATTGGATGATAAGAAGAAAATGGCTGAAATCAAGGATTTCATTTTACTGGAAGAGACAATCAACACACATGAAAATGACAGTTAAGAAATTAAATGACATTTTGCATTAGGAATATTTGGGATTAAAGACTTCATTAAAGTGCTAAAAAGATACACGTTTGAATACTGAGACGTTCCTGACCTTAGCCATCATGTTGTCTACATACAAAAAGGTGGACAAGAAATTTTTAAGTGATGAAGAATTGATATATTTGAATTATGCTTTTGGCAAAGAAAATTGAATATACCACAAATGGCCATAAAAAGCAACAAATCTGTCTTGAAAGAAATATAGCAAAATGTTCCTTCTAAGCGAAGATGGTAAGACTTAAATTTCATACACTTTTGGCATGTATTCAGAAGAAATCAGTCCCTGGAGTACAAAATATGCTAGGCTAAACCATAGGTCAGTGAAAAGCAAGAGGCCTCTCCATGAGAAGCATTGGCACAGAGGCTGCAACATGACCTCAGACATAATAATAACAATAGGCATAGGACTAACAGAGTCTTGTTCTGCTGTATATGGGCTGCTAGGAGTCAGAAACAAATCAATGAAACTTACAAACAATGATACATTTATCAAATATGTCAATCTAGAGAAAATAAAAACTAGTGCATTATGTAGGTAAATTACTTCACCCAAAAAGTTGCACTGGGCAAGAAATATGAAAAAAATCCTACTTGTAATAGATCATTGTTTCTGTGATTTCTAGTTCTTTATCTAACAGTTCTCCTGTTGCTTAGGTGACCAGCAGACGTAGTGTGACCACATTGATTTCTTCTTTTTAAGTAACATTTACACATAAAACTTTTTGTTCTGTTTCAGTTAAGGCACTTCAGCATATGCTGATTAAATTCTACCTTCTTGTTACAGCTTAAATCTGTTTTCATTCAGGTTGGTTGCTTTATGTCGCCAAGCTAAAAAAAGGATATTTAAAATCTTGAGAGAAATGATTCACACTCTCTTTGGCAGCTACAGCTACAATTTTTGCCTTTTTGCTCACTCCTTGGAATCTGATGAACTAAAAGATTAAGACAGTCATACCACATGTTTAAACCAAATGCTTTTACTTCTCCTCCTGACAAGACAATTGCGTGTGGCTTCTTAGAGAAAAGTTACTCACCACTGTTGTTAAAACTTTTCATATACTAAAAAATGATGGAAGCTTGTCTTAAGAATTCCCTCCTCTTTTTTTTTCTTTTCATTTTTTAAAGTGGTGTAGAACTGCTTTTTTTTTCAAAGAAAATGGAACAGGTCAATTCTCTGTGACAAGTTTGATACTTAGAGTACACACTCCCAGCTATCTTCCTTCTCTAAGTGTCTTCTTACAAGGATTCATGAGGCATTATGAAGTTTGGTAGTGTCAAGTAAAGTTAACAGTGAATCGAGAAGACACGATGAAATATAGCCTCAGAGCTAAAATTAATCTTTCCAGAAGAAATAATGAAATATTGATTTCTTTGCATTATATGCAAATTTTAAACACTAACACTATAGAAAAATATATTACAATAACATCATAAAAACC
The DNA here is from genome assembly GCF_000299155.1 of Elephantulus edwardii. NCBI lineage: Eukaryota > Metazoa > Chordata > Mammalia > Macroscelidea > Macroscelididae > Elephantulus > Elephantulus edwardii. Next base: position 5,987,539 of record NW_006399923.1, on the reverse strand, counting down.
AGAGATAAGAATAAGTCTAAGATTAATGAAACAGGTCTTACTGCCTACAAAATTCAGGTATATATACTTTTTAAAAAGTCTTTGACCTTTTTAATTTTATTGCATTGTGACAGTGTGTCTATTGCTGTGATGTTAAAGGAAATACCACCAATATTACAAATATTATCAAGTCGTCCAATGTGGCAAGCGTCAACAGAGTTTTCAGTTTGAAACTAGAAAGAAAAAGTTGATGATGTACTTTTGAATAGTTGTTGAGTACCACCAAGTCAGAACCAAGCTATAGCTGAGCCTTCAGTTGGATTTCAGAGGCTGTTGACTGAAGGGGAGGAGTTTGTCTATCTTTCTCCTGCAGAGCAGCACCTAGCTGGTGGATTCAAACATTGTACCTTTCATGACTGCAGTGCAATTTCTTACCACTAGGATACCAGAGCTACTTGTTCTGAATTTTGTTGTTATGTGATGTCAAGTAGTTGCCAGAGACTCATAGCGACCCTGTGTACAACAGTCCTAAACCCTGCTCTATCCCTTGGAAATCTCATTGTCTCTGACACACCTATCCCTATTACCCCAGTGACAGAATCTATCCATCTCATTGAGTGTGTTTGTCTCCTGTGCTGTCCTTCCACCCTCCCAAGCATGATGTCCCTCGTCAAGGACTGGTCAAAGTATGTCAGAAATCCTTGCCTCCAAGGAGCACCCTGGCTTCACCCTCTCCATGATGAACTTGTTAATTCTCCTAGCAGTCCACGGTATATTCAATACTCTCCTGAATAGTGTCCAAAAATATCTTATGTATCATAAGGAAATTAAGGTCTGGTATAGGACCTAAGGATGAACTGTTTATGTTAGAAAGTATTCAAAACACATAGCTACCACCATGGATTTGAGCATACAAAAATTGTCAAGATTTTGTAGGCCAGTTTTGCACAGTTGTGCATGGAGTCGCTATAAGTTAAAGCTAATATATTAGCAAGGAGAAAGCTCTGTATATTTTAATTTTCTTACATTCCAACAAAGTAAGTATTATCATGTTATAAATCTATGAGAAGGGGTTCATGGAGAATTTGCATCTATTTCCCATTATTGCTACAAAGACTAAGATAAATTAAGGATACAATTCCTTGTATTTTTGAATGCTGAACTGTTGATTTTTTAAAACTGTGTTGTAATATACTAATATTTTAATCTCTGAAATGAAGAATTGAATGCTTGTAGTGCAAATCTCAGGATTTTTGAGCTTGAAAAAGTACTGAGATACTTTGATATGAAAGAATGCATTTCATAGTGCTATTATAAGACTGTAGTGAGGGGAAAACACTATTTGAAAGCATAAATACACAGTAAAATCAATGTATTTTTGTTACTAGATGACACAACCCTACTTGCTGAAACTGAGGAGGACCTGAAGCACTTGCTGCAGAGGGTCAAGGACTACAGCCTCCAATATGGATTGAGGCTCAATGTCAAGAAGACAAAGATTCTCACCACTGGGCAAATTGGGAGCATCAGAATGGATGGTGAAGAGATTGAGATTGTTCAGAGCTTCAGTTTGCTTGGCTCCACAGTCAATAATCTTGGCACCAGTAGGCAGGAAATTAAAAGACATATTGCCATGGGAAAGTCAGCTGTTAGGGACCCCTCCAAAGTACTGAAGAGCAATGGTGTCTCTCTGGAGATGAAGGTGCGTCTGATACAGGCCGTGGTCTTTGCAATCACTTGTTATGCATCAGAAAGTTGGATGATGACTAAGGAGGATAGAAGAAGAATTGATGCCTTTGAACTTTTGTGCTAGAGAAGAGTATTGAGGGTACCATGGACTGCTAGGAAAACAAACAGATTCATACTGGAAAGGGTGAAACCCGGCAGCTCCTTGGAGGCAAGGATTCTGAGGCTCCGTCTGACATAATGTGGACATGTTGTAAGGAGGGACCGGTCCTTGGAGAGGAACATCATTCTTCGTAGGGTGGAGGGACAGCCCTGGAGGGGAAGGCCCTCTATGAGGTGGATTGTTTCAGTTACTGGGGTAATTGGGATGGGTGTATCAGAAACGGTGCAATTGGCACAGGACAGAACAGAGTTTAGGGCTGTTGTACATAGGGTTGATATGAGTCGCAAGCAACTTGATGGCACATAACAACAACAACATACATGGAATTTGGAAGGAGGAGTAGCATCCACTTCCATCACAGCTTGCCTCCGGAAACCCTATGAACCTGGAGAGAGGATGAAAGGCACCCAAGCATTGAGGAATCTCCTTCATAGGGTGGCTATGAGTCGCCAGTGACTTGAGGGCACTTAACAACAACAACAACATACATAGAATATGTTATAATAGAAGACAGAATATCTGTCCTAAATTTGATTAAAATCAAGATCTTCTAATAGATTGAATTGAGTTCTCCTTGAGGGCTTTATGAAGTGAAATGTGACATCAGAATTGGAGGAAGACTCATAAACAACTAACATTATGCAAATGACTCAACTTTACTGGCTGAAAAAGAAGGCTTAAAGTGCTTGCTGCAGAAGGTCACAGACTGTTGTCTTCAATCAAGAAGACAATGGTTATCACCACTGGATTAAATGGCAGCACAGTGAGAGATGCTGAAGAGATAGAAATTGCTCCACAATCAACACTACCACAGTCAACACCAGCTGTCAAGCAATCAAAAGGTGAATTACAGTGGGAAAATCTGCTGTCAGGGATCTCTCCAGAGTGCTACAAAACAACAATGTCTATCTAGAGAATAAGGGGGCCTAATCCAGGCCACGATCTTCATAATTACTTGTTATATGTCAGAGAGCTGGACAACGACCAAGGATGATAGAAGAAGAATTGACACCTTCAAGTTGTGGTGCTGGAGAAGAGTTGTGAACATACCATGGACTGCCAAGAAAACAAATAGGTACACCTTGGAGAGGGTGAAACCAAGTTTCCCCTTGGAGGCTAGGATTTTGAAGCTCTTTCTCACCCATTTTGGGCATGTGGCCAAGAGAGACTGGTCCTTGCAGAAGCTCCTCAGAAGGGTGGAGAGACAGTGCAGGAGATGAAGACCTCAGATGAGATGGATTGATACAGTGACTGGGGCAATTGAGGTGGGTGTGTCAGAAGAGTGAGACTGGCTCAGGACAGGGCAGAATTCAGAGCTGCTGTACATAGGGTCACTATGGGTTGCAGACTATTTGAAGGCACATAACAACAACAACAACAACAACAGCAACATAGCTATGATTCTGATCTCATTTAGACTTTTTTAAATATTAATGAGATAGTATCTGTGTAGAATGTATGTTAGGTCAATCTCTTTTGAGGAATAAAGGTGATTAAACAAGCAATTGAGTGAGTAGAGTTTAGGTACAATAGATATCCAGATACATGAAGATCTCCAAAGGATTAAGCAGCGGAACTGGAGAGATAAGGAGATAAGTAGAAAAAAAAAGCCTCTTATCCTTGAATCAGAATGCTGAACTTCCATTTCAGGCTACCTAAATTGAAATGTGGCCTACTTATAAAAACCTATGCTGTAATCCCAAAGGCATGCAGTTCAAATTCACCATCGACTCTATAGTAGAAGAAAGGGCAATCTCCTCCCACGCAATTGATTACCTCTGAAAGTCAGCTGGAAAGGGCACACAACAACAACAACAACAAAGAATAAGGAAATCAATTCTGTATACTGCTGCATTTATAGTAAAAAAGGCCATTTCAAGTTCTATCCTAAAATACAATGTTATGAGTGGTAAGGTACTAGCCACGTGTGTACAAGGAAGATCTATTACTACAACTATTATTAAATATAATTGCATCAAAGCCCAAAATCAAAGGTGAGGAAACTGATGATTTCTACCAATTTTTTTGCAGTCTGAAATTGACCTAGCTTACCAATCAAGATGCATTAATAATAATTAGTGACTGATTTGCAGAATTGAAAATTAAGAAGAAAGACTAGTTATCACAAATTGTAGAATTGATGACAGAATGAAGTTGGAGACTGAAAGATTCAATTTTGTACCATCAATTATATATTCATTGCAAATAACTTTTTTAAAAATCCCAAACAGTAACTAAACATACGTCCATTTTGAAAAAATACACGTGCATTAGATTGATTACATATGTGAAAAGAACTTTTGCAAATGCTTGATATCAGTAGTCAAAATCAGGCCGGGTGCTTACTATGGAACAGATCATCAATTGCTCATGTACAAATTTAAATTGAATTTGAATGAAATCAATGAAGTCCATATGGACCAATATACACCTTGTGTATTTTATTAATTAAATGTTGTTGTTCTTGTTGTTGTTGTTATGTGCCTTCCAGTCGTTTGTGACTCATAGCGACCCTATTTACAACAGCCCTAAACCCTGCTCTATCCTGTGCCAATCGCATTGCCTCTGACATACCCATCCCGATTACCCCAGTCACTGAATCAATCCACCTCATAGAGGGTCTTCCCCTCCTGCGCTGTCCCTCCAATCTGCCCACCAT
>NW_006399923.1:5964001-5981188 GCF_000299155.1 Elephantulus edwardii | reverse complement strand
CAGCTAAAGAAGCAAAGGAGGATGGAGCCTCTGGGTTCAACCAGCCAACCCCACTGGACCCACCTGGGAAAACACTTTGCAGTCCAGAAGGGAGCAAATGGCAGGAAAATAATCTTCTAACAGAACAAGAAGGCAAGCAGCCTTAACCCAAGATCACCAGTAAGGTGATAAAGTGTCCTCCCTTTCCCCCTTCACATCAATGCCCCTGTTTGGCATGAAGAAGCCAGAGAGTCTGCATCCAGTTCCCAAATCAATAAGACAGTTGATTTAATAACCATTGGAAAATGCTTATCATTCCCCTGTAGCATCTGGTCTCCACTGGATCCTTTTCATTTCCTTCACCTGCTCCCCCCACCAATCAATTTCTGCAGCTCTGCAACTGCATCCCTGCCCATCCTCACCCTTCTGTCCCCAACCCTCACCTTCTTTTATCCCCAATATGTTTTTCCCAATAAAATTTTAAAAAGTGTTGTTATTGTTTTGTTCTGTCGAGTCACCTGTGACTCATAGTGACCCTATGTATAACAGCTTTAAGCCTTGCTCTATCTTGCGCCAATCTTACTGTCTCTGAAACATCTATCCCCATTACCCCAGTCACTGAACCAATCCATCTCATCAAGGGTCTTCTTTTTTTGTACTGTCCTTCCACCCTCCCAAGCATGATGTCCCTCTCCAAGGACGGGTCCCTTCTTGCAACATATCCACATTATGTCAGACATTGCTTCAGAATCCTTGCCTTCAAAGATCAGCATGTTCTCACCCTCTCTAGGACAAACTGTTTATTCTCCTTGCAGTCTGTGGTATATTTAATACTCTTCTCCAAAACCACAGCTCACAGGCATCAATCCTCCTTCTGTCATCCCTAGTCATTGTTCTGATATATAGCAAGTACTTGTAAAGACTATGGCCTGGATCAAACACACCTTAGTCTCCAGACTGACATTGTTGCTCTTCAGTACTTTGGCAAGGTCGCTGACAGCAGACTTTCTCAATTCATATTTTAATTTCCTGGCTGCTGGTACCAAGAGTGATGATTGTGGAGCCAAGTAAATGAAAGCTGTTTACAATCTCAATCTCTTCACCATCTATCGTGATGCTGCCAGCTGACCCAGTAGTGAGAAGCTTTTTTTTTTTTACATTGAGCTTCAATCCATATTGAAGGCTGCACTTCTTCTATAGCAAGCGCTTCAAGTCCTCCTCAGTTCAAGTAAGCATGATTGTGTCATCTGTATAACACAGATTATTGATGAGTCTTTCTCTAATTCTGATGCCACATTTCTCTTCATAGAGCCCAGCCTCCTGGATAATTTCTTCTTCATATAGATAGAAAAATTATGGAGATAGAAAATATTCCTGGCATACACTCCTCCCAATTTTTGAACCATGCCGTGTTTCTTTGTTTTGTTCTGACAACTGCCTCCTGGTCCAAGTATAGGCTTCACATAAATACAATCAAGTGTTCTGGGATTCCCATTCTTCTCAGAGTCACAGTTTGTTATGATCCACACAGTCAAATGCCTTTGCATAGTCAATGAAACATGGATATACATTCCTCTGGTATTCCCTGCTTTTAGCTAAGATCCATCTAACATCAGCTACAGTATCCCTAGTACCACGACCCCTTTTAAACCCAGCTTGGACTTCTGGCAGTTAGGCACACCTTAATGTCTAGGCATTCATCATTTCAGTACTCGTGATAGGTCCCTGACAGCAGATTTTAACAATGCAATTTGTCTGGATTTCCTGACTGCTGGTGTTTAGAGTGTTGATTGTGAAGCCAAGCAAGCTGATATTGTTAACAAAGCCAATAGTCTCCATTTTTCATGGTGCTGCAAATTGACTCAGTGGTGAGAATCTTTGTTTTCTTGATGTTGAGATTCAATTCATATTGAAGGCTGCAGTAACTGACCTTCTGTAACAAGTGCTTCAGGTCGTCTTCAGTTTCAGTAAGCAAGTTTGTGTCATCTGCATAATGTAAGTTGTTGATGAATCTTCCTCCAAATCTATGCCACATTTCTCCTCATAAAGCCCTGCCTCCCAAATATGGAAAAAAGAGGATAAAATATTTTACAGAAAAAAATATAATTCTTTCTAGCCCTACGAAGGCTCATAAAATTCCTTAGAAGTTTATTTTTAGATGAACAGTTTAAGATTAGAGGAAAAAATTGGAAGGCGAGGAGGGTATAAATGAAAAAAAAATTCAGGGATCGGATAGAAATACCACTGCATTTAAATAATTATTTTACAAACATTATGAAATGCATTAGAGTGGAAAGTGTGACCTTTGCACTGAAATTTGTAAAAGGATTAGCGAAAGAGAAGTTTAGAAATGTTACTTGAAAGACTATCAGAAAATATATATGACATGCTGGCTAATGCTGTTATTACTATAATGATATTATATTAGATGAACCATACTTTGGCAAAGAGAATTACTTCCAAAATTAATTGCATTGAAACTGTGAGTCAATGTTTCCATTCTTATTAGTTGTCAAATATGTTACTGTGACTATTATTAAAATGCTAAAATATGTATTCTAAATAGTCCTTTAATTTAACAATATATCCTAGATATATGCCACTTATTATGGTTGCGCTAAAACTAATTATTTTCTTTATGGATCTCTGGTTGTTCCCATCAACATATTGTAAAAGGCTGTTTTTGACAATTTATTTACATTTGTGATTAAATTATGTTGCCCCCAAATAGCTTGCTGGATTGATGAAACACATTGTAGAAATTACAGTTTAATAATCCTAAGAACCTAGTGGTAATTTAATTTAGGCCGATTATCATTCTAACTGGCTACATGGATTTCCATCTGTCATGTAGGTTTCATAGTCTTTCTTTCAACATTCCCACACAAAAATGTTTGGATGGATTGCCATTTACTATTAATTGTAGTAAAACTATTGGATGATTGCAGACAAGTTAAACACATTTGTGACATAAATGAAAGAAAAAGGAATTCGGTTACACAACTCAGGGGAATTGAAAGAGAAGCAATTAGAGCTCTTAAACACATTTTTTTAATATTTTTTTTATTGTTGTTATGTGCTGTTGAGTTGTCTGTGACTCATAGCAACCCTATGTACAATAGCCCTAAACCCTGTTCAATTCTGTGTCAGTCTCACTGTCTCTGACACACCTACCCCCATTACACCAGTCGTCACTGAATCAATCCACCTCATCGAGGGTCTTCCTCTCCTGCACTGTTCCTCCACACTCCCAAGCATGACCTCCTTCTCCAAGGACTGGTCCCTCCTTGCAGCATGTCCAAAGTATGTCAGATGAAGCTTCAGAATTTTTGCCTCCAAGGAGGAGTCTGGTTTAACCCTCTTGAGGATGACCCTGTTCATTTTCTTAGCAGTCTATGGTATATTCAATACTCTTCTCCAACCCCACAGCTCAAAGGTATCAATTAAAAAATATTTCAACAACTTTTCTGCAAATTTAAAACCATTATTAAATCCATGCTTAGTTCTAGTTGTTGTTAGGTACTGTTGAGTCAGATACAATGTGTGTAGTGACTTTATCAACAACAAATCTGAACCTTGTCCTATTCTGTGCCATTTTCACAATCTCTGACACTCTTGAGCTAATTGCTGTAGTCACTGTGTCAATACACCTTGTTGAATCTTCCTTTCTTTCACCGTCCCTCCACCTTATGAAGCATGATGTGATGTTACTCTTCATTAAATAACGTCTCTTAACAACATACCTAAAATATGGGAGGCAAATATGATAGATAGATTGAGGAGAGAGAGAGAGACAGAGAGAGAAAGAGAGAATGCAAATGCTGTCCTTAAAAAAACCCTATGTACAATAGAACACACTTCGACTAGCAGATATGGCAACTGAGGTGAAGCACTCAAGTATTGAAACACAGAGAAGGAGGAACAGTTGTAATCAGACACTAGTGATTGGAACATGAAATGTGAGAACCATGAATGTAGGCAGTGATGATGGTGGGTTAATGGGTAGATAATAAATCTATCATCTTTGCCTCCAAGGAGTCCTCAGGCTGCACCTTCTCCAAGACATACTTCTTTTTTTTGGCCATCCGTGGGATATTCACTACTCCTACACCATAGTTCAAAGGTATCAATTCTTCTTTTATGTCCTATTCTAGATGTCTTTAAATGAGCTTTAGCAGTATCTAGTCAATAAAGCATATATTCGGGTGTTCTTTACTTTTAGCCAGGATCCATCTGACATCAACAATGGTATCCCTGGTGCCATGATTTGTTCTAAATCCAGCTTGAACTTCTGGTATTTCTCTATCTAGAAAGAATGATTGGCTACCCACTTCCAAAACAGCAGGCCTTCAAAAACCCTATTTACAATAGAACACACTTGGACTAACATTTAGGGCAACTGAGGTGGAGGCCTCAAGTATGGAACCCCAGAAGAGGAGCAACAGTTGTAAGTGGACACTAGTGATTGGAACATGGAATGTGAGAACCATGAATGTAGGCAGTGACAGGGGTAATGTGTGTGGATGTGTTAGAGACAAAAAGATTGGCACAGGATAGAGCAAGATTTAGGGCTATTGCACATAGAGTCACTATGTGTCACATGTGAGTCTTGACAGCACCTAACAAAAACAATATACTGTTGTAGTCATTTATTGGTTGATCTTCAGCAGTTTTGCTTGCAAACTGAATTAGTGATGATGTTGTTGTTGTTGTTATTGTTATGTGCCATCGAATAACTTGTGACTCATAGTGACCCTATGTATAAGAGCTCTAAATCCTGCTCTATCCTGTGCAAACCTCATCATCTCTGACACACCTACTCCCACTATCCCAATCACTGAAATGATCAATCTCATCAAGGGTCTTTCCTTCCTATGCTGTCCCTTCACTCCCCCCCAAGTCCCTCTCCAAGGACTAGTCACTCCTTGAAACATGCTCAAAGTATGTCAGACAAAGCTTCGGAATCCTTGACTCCAAAGAGCAGCCTGGCTTCACCCTCTCCAGGACAAACCTACTTGTTCTTCTAGCAGCCTATGATATATTCAGCAATCTTCTCCAACACCACAGCTCAAAGGCAACAGTAGTCTTTCAAGCATCCCTAGTCACTGTCCAGCTCTCTGATGCATATCAAGCAATTGTGAAGACTATAGCCCAGATCAGGCACACCTTAGTCTCCAACCTGATGTTGTTGTTTGTCAGTACCCTGGAGATGTCTCTGACAGCTGACTTTCCCAATGTAATTAGTGTCTTGATTTCCTGGCTGCTGCACCAAGAGTGTTGACTGAAAACTAACATTATTAACTATCTTAATCTCTTCAGAATCCATACTGATGCTGTCAATTGGCCCAATGGTGAGAATCTTTGTTTTCTTGATGTTGAGCCTCAATTCGTATTAAGGACTTCAGTCCTTGACCATCTGCAGCAAGTACCTCAGGTAGTCCTCAATTTCAGCAAGCTGGATTGTGTCATCTGTGTAACACAGGTTGTTATTGAATCTTCCACCAATCCTCATGCTACATTCTTCCTCATACAGCCCAGCATCTGGATGATATGTTCTGCATACAGATTGAAAAAGTACCTGCATATCTTCCAGAAGAAAAAGAGTGATAACCCAATTACAAAATGGACAAAAGACATGGAAAGACTTTTTAAAGAGAAAGACATTCGGATGGCCAACAGATACATGAATAAATGCTCTAAATCACTGGCAATAAGAGAGATGAGAATCAAAACCACAATGAGATACCATCTTACCCCAGTAGTAGTGACAAAGTTTAGCAAGGCAGCATGTAAAAATTTTGGAAAGGGAGTGGTGAAATAGGAACTCTTATGCATTGTTGGTGGGATTGTAAAGTGGTACAGCCACTCCAGAAGGTAATTTGTTGTTTCCTCGAATAGCTAACCATAGAAATTCCACATGGCCCAGCTATTTTACTGCTTGGAATATACCCTGAGAAAATGAAAACTGAGGCACAAAGAGAGACTTGTACACCAATGTTCTTAGCAGCGTTATTCACCATCACAAGAACATGGAAACAGACTAAATAAATGCCCAATCACAGCGCAATGGATTGAGAGAGTATGATACTTTACCACAGTGGAATATAATGCAGCACACAGAAGCAATGATTTTGTAAATTACTACCTAACTTGGGAGGCACCAGAGAACATTGTACTAAGTGAACTAACTCAGTCTCATAAGGACAGATATTGTATACGGTTATTATTGTAGAAAGAGTGGAGAATATAAGGAAGGGAAGCAGGGGGAGCGCTTCATCACGTGGTCACACAATTTGATGGGTAGAAGGAGGGATGGGTGAAAGAAAGGGGAAAGATCTGATGTGCACAACATTGTATCCACTTATGAACTTCATATGTAAACAAGTATAAAATTTAAAAAATAAAAAAGAATTTGTTTTTGGGACATGGATGCATGTGTGACCTCATAGTAATCAGTTTTATATTGTACATGTGGTTGATGTGGTCACTTAACCTTTATGGAGTTGTTATAGTTGTTATTTGCTGTCAAGTCAGAACTGATTCATAGGTGACCTACAGATTTTCAGAGGCAGTAACTGCATGAAAGAAGATAGTCCATTCTTCTACCATGGAACAGCTGATGGATTTGAACTGAGACTTTCAGAATTCAGTGCAACTTCTTACCATAAGGTCACAAGAGCTCTCTAGTAGACGGTAAATACCACACTACCTATATGCAGTCTGCCCTGTTTACATTGGGCATTCATTATAATTTTAAATAGCTAGTTAATCAGTTGAAGTTGAAATATTAGGCTATGTCATTTACTGTTTTTGTTGTTGTAAGGTGCTGTACAGTTGATCTTTGACTTCTATGATACATTAGATCTGCTTAAAAGGATTTCTAAATATGTTCTGGAATTACACCAAGCCATAGTATTTTCAAATGTTTCCCATGCCTGTGAAAGCTGTATGACAAACAAGGAAGACTGAAGAATTGAAGCCTTTAAATTTTGTCATTAGTAAAGAATACTGACTATATCATCGACCATTAAGAGAACAAATATATTTGTCTTGGATAGAATGCAAAGAGGGTGCTCCATTTCCTGAAATAAAGGACAGTGAAAGTTTGTCCCACATTCCTTGGACATTTTATTGGGAGACACCAGCTACTTGAAAAGAGCATCACTCTCAAAATGTAAAGACCAGAGAAAGAAAATCTTCTATCTAAAGATTTCCTTCTTGAGGTGAATTGAGATAGTAATGTCAACAATTTGCTTGAGAATGCTTGTAATCATGAAGATGGCACAGGACAGGTAAGATTTTGACCTGTTGTTCATAAGGTCATAGTTGTGTTGAGAGCATTTAATAGCAAGAATCTTCATTTCATGAACTTGTACATTCAATTGTCAATGTTGTAGTTATGAGCCATCGATTTCTTGCTACTCATAGAGACCCTATGTATGACAGCTCTGAACCCTACTCTATCCTATGCCAATCTTGTCTCTGACACACCTACCCTCACGACCCCAATCACTGAATCAATCCATCTCATTGAGAGTCTTCCTCTCTTACACTGTCCCTCCACCTTTCCAATCATGATATCCCTCTCCAAAGACTGGTCCCTCCTTGCAACATGTCCCAAAATATGCCCGACAAAGCATCAGAATCCTTGCTACCAAGGACAATCCTGATTTCACCCTGTCCAGGACTAAGCACTACAGCTCATTGGCATTAATTCTCTCTATCATTTCTGTCTAGCTTTCTGATGCATAGCAAGTAATTGCAAAGACTATGACATGTATTAAACACACCTTAGTTTCCAGACTGACATCATTACTCTTTAGTTCTCTGGCATAATATATTTTCTGTTGATTAAGTCTATTAAAAGTCATTCTCAGACATGTGTCCTCACTGTTCCTAGTTGCTCAGGTTTACTGCACTCATTGACATACCATGTGCACTGGAACTCTAGGGGTATAGTGGAATAATAGTTGATATTAAAAAGGGAACATCATTAATTGGAGCCCACTAGGCTTTCTGAGGGAGAAAAATGAGGCAGTTGCTCCTCTAAATATCTACAGACTTGGAAATACTATGTGAGAATTCAACTGTGTCTCTTAGACCTCCACAGAAGTAGAATTCATTTCATTTTAATTGATTTTAATAAATATTCTGAAAGAAAAAGATTACCAAAAATGTAAAATTTTGAATTTTGCCTGCCTTCCAAGATTCCTCTGAGTGGATCTTAACTGTTAATCATGTGACCAGAATTTATGTTTTTAAGCATTAGCATCACTCAGTCCTGAGATTTGAACTGAAATTTACAAAAGCAAAGCACAATTTGCATTCAATTTCACAACTATTCGTGCAAGGAAATAGTACGTAATTCAAAATCAGGAAAGGAGTGCAGCAGTCCTGTCTTCATATGTTTTTCAGTCTATATGCGGAACAGATCATTTGGGAGATGGGGATATCTCCGAGAAAGAATGTGGCATCAGGATTAAAGGAAGACTCAACAATCTGTCTTATGCAAATGATAAAATCTTGCTTGCCCAAACTGAGGAGGGCCTGATGCATCTTTTACAGAAGGTTAAGGGCTGTAGTCTGCAATACAGATTGCAGATAAAGATTCTTGCCACTAGGCCAGTAGACAGCACCATGATAGATAGAGAAGAGATTGAGATTGTTAACAGTTTCACCTTGCTTGGTTCTACCATCAACGCTCTTGGCACCAGTAATCAGGAAATTAAAAGATTAATTGCATTAAGAAAATCTGCTGTCTGAGATCTCTCCAAAATGCTAAAGAGCAATAATGTCAATTTAGAGACTAAGGTACACCTAATCCAGGCCATGGTCTTTACTTGCTATGTATCAGAGAGCTGGAAAATGTCCAAAGATGACAGAAGAATAGATATATTTGAGTTGTGGTACTGAACATACAATGGACTACTAAGAGAACAAACAGACCTGTCCTTGAGAGGGTAAAACCAAATTGCTCTGTGAAGTCAAGCATTTTGAAGCTCTGTCTCATATACTGTGGCATGTTTCCAGGGGGAAGCAATCCTTGAAGGACATTATGCTTGGAAACGTAGAGGAATAGTGCAGGAGGGGAGACCCCTGATGAGATGATTGACATAGAAACTGAGGTAATGAGGTTAAGTGTGTCTAAGACTGAAATGGCTCAAGATAGGGCAGGGTTCAAGAACTATTGTGCATAGGGTCATTATGATTCATAGACAATGCAACAAAACATAGCAACTATGACAAAAACAATCCTTATAACATACTGAAAGAGATATGTTTCTAGGAGGTGCAATTCCTAGGATATGATGTTGGGAAGGGTTGAGGGTTTGTGAGGAAGACAACCCACAACCAGGTGGATTGATATGGTGACTTGCTGTGATGGGCTCTTGTGTGTCAAGAAGTGTGAGGACGGTGCAGGACAGGACTATGTTCAGATCTTTTGTTCATTGGGTCACTATGAATCGTGGACGGCACCTAACAACAACAACAACCAGTAACCAACTACACCATAAAGACTACTTTCTCCCTTCATATTGTCCTCAAATTTAGTCTGATTCTTGTATATAACATGGTGTACACATATTGAATGGCTTAGAAATATCACACAGACTCATGAATGGAGGATCTCAAATTATGACTATGTATAATTTTCAATTAAGTGTTCCTGATGCATGACCTTTATATCATCATGAAAGCTCTTGTTTTTCCACTATTCTCTTTGAAAGCCTAGTTCACCTATCATTAATATATTGCTCTATATGTCTTACACTAGAGTTTGCATAATAATATTTTCATCCATTCATTACCATTTCTCTTTTTTTCTGGGCAACTTATGGCTTTATCTTCGTTGTTGTTGATTGTCTTTGAGTCAAGCATGACTCATAGCGACCCTATGAACAAAAGACCTGAGCCTCTCTACAACTAGCGACATTTATCAAAGTTCATAGAGTTTCTGGAGGCATGGTATCTAGAAAGTGGATGCCACTCCTCTTATTTTTAATTGAAGGGTTTATCTAAGTAACAATAGAAGTGTGAGTATATTTTAAAATATGTTTATCATACTATTTGAAATCTGTTCCATTTGTAATCCTTTGTTTTCATTGCTGCTTCCTTTGTAATCATTTAAAGGGTTTTTTTTTTTCGTTTGTGTGATTTTGTTAAAATAATGAATGTACCTTTCTTCTTTAGATACAATTCACTACATTATATTTTAGAGACTGTAACATACATTTTATCTAGCATTAAATATACACTTATATTTTAAATTGATATTATAATACTTTAAATATAAAAACATTGCAATATTGTAGGTTTTTGCCTATTCTCATCGTTTGTCTTGAGTTTTTCAGCTATCTTCTATTTATATAGGAAATATAGTAAATTTGGATGGACTTTTTTTGGTGAACATTTTATTTCCTATCTATTATCAGTTAATTTTAGGATAGATAAAGTTCCTTTAGAATTTCTTATAAGGCAACCATACTGGTAATATATGATATTGCTTTTCATTTTCAAACACTTATCCGTATTTATCCTCACTCTTAAAAAAGTATTCTACTCAATTCAGAATTAAGGATTTAATGTATTTCTTTATGTGTGCGTGTATATATTTAATATTTCAATCGTTATTTTGGTGTTTATGTTCTACTTGCATAGGCTATTATTTGGTATACTGGTCTAGCATGTCATAGCTTGTGTAGCTGATAAAGACTTATGCTATTAAGAGAAAAGCTACACAATCTAGTTATTTGAATCCACCATCAGGTCTTCACATAAAAGATGAAAAATAGCTTTCTGTGTGATTTACAATCAAGCTAACTTAGGGGTGGGGGTGGAGGAAAATGTGCAACAATGAATGAATGGAAGTGCAACTTTCTGTAAATTTTGATTTAGCAACAATAAAAAATGAATATGTATATATTAAAAAGAAAAAAATCCACTGAGAGTATACATTCTCACTCAATGGCAATGAATGGAGTTGAGGTGTTTTAATGGTGTTATTGATGAGGTTAAAGGCTATTTGAAGCAAATAATGTAATAATGTAATATATGGTTTATACTGCTTTCTAGATCCTATTATCCTAAGATCTTAAATATCTTTTTATCTTAATTCTTCAGCTTCTTGACCATATTTTGGTTCTAATTGTGCATATTTTATTGTCTGTATATTTAGCCAAGTTTCCAGATTATTTAAGTATATGTTTCTTTTGAATTGGGAGAATTATAGACCATTATTTGTCTAGCTCTGCCTTATTTATTTTCTTTCCTTTTCATGAGACGCACATGCAGATATTTTAGATTTCCATGCTTATTAAATTACATGGTAAGCTAAACAGATGCTCAAGTAGACGAACTGACAGACTCGCAGGAACAACATGCTGACACACAGCAATGGTTTGACAATGGTCCTGGACTAAGATGTGTTTGATTTTAGTTGTACAAAGAGTCTCCATAAGTAAAAACTGACTCACCATCACTCAACTACTACATATTTTAACTTTTCCTTGAAATACTTATTTTTTCTGTACTATATTAATGTTAATGTTCTCCCTGATTACCAAATCTGTTGATTGTCATATGCATTAAGTTTAAATATCTTACCTCCATTAATCTGTTAAAATCATTATATTATCTTCCATTTTTTATCAAATTGTCATAATTTAATTTGCTTTAAAAATCACAAAATCGTTTTAATTGTTTTAAAGCTATAAATTTAGTCTATAATATTGACTAAATATGACCTTCCTTTGTTTCTAGAGATGATAAAGAAGTGTATATTTTCTAGTCTTTCTCATCCTCTAGAAGTCAATATACAACTTCTTCCATAATAAAAATCAATGGTGGTTGACTCATTGTATCCAAGTGAATTCTTTCATAGTCATATTTCTCTCTTTTTCTCTCCCCTCCCCCCCCCCGGTATCTTTTGTAACACACTTTTGTTGTTATTGTTGCAGGCTGTTCTGAAGTAACTGAAAATACATACATACATTCATACATACATTCATACATACATACATACATAAGGCCCCGGGAGTAACCGACTACGAATTGACATATTTCAACAAAAAGGTGCTGCCTAGATATACTTACCAGGTTGTGCCAAGAAATCTGGAGAAAAAATATCTGTCCAAATTATTGTAAGAGATTCATATTTTTTCCCATTTCAAAAAAAGGTGACCTAATAGGGTGTGGAAATTATACAGCAATGCCACTAATGTCACATGCAAGCAAAATCCTGTTGAAGATTGTTACAAATGACCAAAATAGTACATTGACAGAGAACTACCAGAAATACAAGCCAGGTTCAGAAGAGGTCATGACACTAGAGATATTACTGCTACTGTGAGATATATCTTGGCAGGAAGCAAAGAGTACCAGAGGAATGTCTATCTGTGTTCCATTGAATATGCAAAGGCATTTGTGTGGATCACAACAAATTGTGACTTTTGTTGAGAAGAATAGGAATCCCAGAATACTTTATTGTGCTCATGCAAAACCTTCATTTTTCACCAGGAAGTGGTCCTCAGAGAAAAGGAAGGAAATTCTGCATGGTTCAAAATCAGGAAAAGAGTGTGTCAGGAAGGTATCCTGTTTCCATACCTTTTCAATATATATGTAGAACAGATCATTTGGGAGGCTGGGCTTTATGAGGAGGAATCCTGCATCGGGAGGTGGAAAACTGATCAACAACTTGGGTTATGCAGATGACACAACCTTGCTTGCCAAAACTGAGAAGGACCTGAAGTACGTTCTGCAGAAAGTCAAGGACTGCAGCCTTCAATACGGATTGAAGCTCAACATCAAGAAGATGAAGATTCTCATCATTGTGCCAATTAGCAGTATAATGATGGATGGAGAAGATTTTGAGGTTGTTAACAATTAAAGCTTGGTCAGGTCCAGAGTCAACAGCCTTGGCACCAGCATTCATAAAATCAAAAGAGATTGCGCTGGGAAAATATGCTGTCAGGGATCTCGCCAGAGTACTTACTAAGAAAGTGATGCTGTCAGTCTGGAGGCTAGGATGTGTCTGATCCATGGTCTTCAAAATTACTTGCTATATATCAGAGAACTGGACAATGACTAAGGATGACAGAAGAAAAATCAATACCTTTCTGTCATGGTGCTGGAGAAGAGTCTTGAACATACCAAGGATCATCCAGAAAAAAGCAAGTTTTTCTTGAAGAGGATGAAAAGAAGTTTCTCTGTGTAGGTTAGGATTTTAAAGTTCTGCCTCATATATTTTGAGCCCCTGGCCAAGAAAGACCAGCCCGTGGAGAAGAACATCATGCTTGGAAGGGTAGAGGGACAGCACAGTAAAGTAATAACCCAAATGAGGTGGATTGATACAGTAACTGTGGCAATGCAGATAGGTATGTCAGAATCAGTGAGAATGGCTTTGGACAAGGCAAGCTTCAGAGCTGTTGTTGTACACAGTATTACTATGAATCACAGGCAACTTGATGACACATAACAACAACAGCCATTCAAATCTGACCCATCACCATGGATGGGCAGGGATATGCAGATGGGGCTTGTTACCCTATCATAAAAGAGATTGGCTGTCTACCATTCCAGCAGTTGACCAGTCTTAATAATCAACAAGGAGATTGGCTAATCTTCCCATAGGATTGAGCAAGCCAGAGTGAAAGACAAACAGGTATCTCCCCCAGTCAGTGAAGAGGCAAGAGATGTCTTGCCACTACCAGTCAAGAAACCTCACCACCAGGAACAGAACAATCATGGTTGAAATGGAGGTCAAATGTGAACTGAGAAATGGGTAGAACAGGAGGTGGGAAGGGGGAAAGATAGGACCAATATCGACAGGATTGAGGACTTGGTATCAATTGGCCTTAAGGATCGAGGCTGAGGTGCCTTTGTGCCCATTTAAGGAGCTATCTTCACTATATCTGCTATTAATTTGAATTATAAGCTTTTAACTTTCTCAATACAGTTCTGTGTGGTCTGTGAGCTATCACACTGGATTTTGGACCTAGCAAAGCAGGAACATGAGCAGAATGAGGTATGAGGACATGAGAGACATGTCTGACCTCATGGTAAATGGTTTTGTGTATTGATGCTGGAAAAGGGGACGTTTCTCATTTGTTAAGTTAGTAAAGGTCAGATATGCCCATCCACACGTCTCCCTGTCTTTTTTTACAATCATTAAAAAAATGGTTAGAGCAGTGCATAGACAGGGAACTGTCAGAATTTCAAATTGGGTTGCTGATATCAGATAGATTCTGACTGAAAGAAGAGAATACAAGAAGAATTTATGTTTCTTAAATATGAAAAGTTATTTCATTGTTTGGATCATAATAAATTACAGCTAACATTGAGAAGAATGAGAACCCCAGAACACGTAATTGTGCTCATTAGAAATCTATACCTAGTTGAAGAAGCTTTTGTGCAAACAGAACAAGAAAACAATATTGCTTTAAAATTAAGAATTTTATCCTTTATCCATACTTATTTAGTCTATATGCTGAACAAATTATTTACAAAGATCAACTCTGTGAATAATGTGGCTTCAGGATTTGAGAAGGTCTCAACTATCGATAACTTTTGGCACAAAGATTACACAATTTTGCTGGTTGAAAGTGAGGAGGCCTTGAAGCACATGCCGCAGAAGATCAAACACTCCAGCCTTCAATATGAATTGTATCTCAAGTCACGGAAACAAAAATTCTCACCACTGAACCTATAAGGCAACATCAAGATGTTGTTGTTGTTGTTATGTGCCATGGAGTCGCTTGTGACTCATGGCGACCCTATGTAAAACAACCCTAAACCCTGTTCTATCTTGTGCCAATCACACTGCCTCTGACACACAAATCCTGATTACCCCAGTGACTGAATCAATCCACCTCATAGAGGGTCTTCCCCTCCTACGCTGTCCCTCCACCTTCCCAAGCTTGATGTCCCTCTCCAAGGACCTGTCTCTCCTTACAACATGACCAAAAGTATGTCAGACGAAGCCCCATCATCCTTGCCTCCAAGGAGTAACCTAGCAACCTGGTTTAACCCTCTCCAGGATGAATCTGTTTGTTTTCTTGGCAGTCCATGGTATTCTCAATACTCTTCTCCAGCACCACATCTCAAAGGCATTAATTCTCCTTCTCTCCTTCCTAGTCATTGTCCAACTCTGTGATGCATAACCAGTGATTGCAAAGACCATAATCTGTATCAGACACACCTTAGTCTCCAGAGAGACACCATTGCTCTTCAGTACCCTGGAGAGGTCCCTAACAGCAGACTTTTCATCACAACACTTTTTTGGATTTCCTGGCTACTGGTGTCAAGAGTGTTGACTGTGGAGCCAAGCAGACTAAAGTTGTAAACAATCTCAATCTCTTCAACACCCATCCTGATGCTGCCAATTTGTCAAGTGGTGAGAATCTTTGTCTTCTTGACATTGAGCCTCAATCAATACTGCAGGCTGGATAGATGAAGAAAAGAATGAAACTGTGAATGACTTTATTTTACTTAGATCAACAATCAATAGAGTTGGTACCAGAAGGTTAAGGATAAGGAAACACAGAGTCCTGGAAAATCTGCAGTCAGGGACCTCTCCAAGTTACTGAGGAACAATGTTGTTAGTTTGGGTACTAAGTGTCCCTGATTCAGATCATGGTCTTTAAATCACTTATAATGCTGTTGAGAGCTGGACAATGAAGTAGGATGTCATTGTGGTGTTGGAGAAGAATATTGAATATCCCATGGACTGCCAAAAGAACAATTATGTCTTGGAGAAGATACAGCCAGAATATTCACTTGGAGGCAAGGATGGTGAAGCTCCATCTTATAATTTAGGAATATTGCTAAGCCTATTTGTTGGAGATGGACATCATGCTTGAAAAGGTATGGGAACAGTGAAGGAGAGGAAGATTCTCAACGAGGTGGATTGACACAGTGACTGCTGCTATACATCTTTATCAGTCAATTCTTTTTGGGTCAAAGTATTGTCTCCATTTCCTTTTCATGGCTCAGAGAACAGTCAAGAAATTTCCTCTAGTATTTTTCAGTATTGCAACCAGAAGTTTGTCTATTTACATTTCATTGGCTATGCAAAGGCATTCATCACACATGCTATTGCTAATATTGAGAATAATGGGGATACCAGAACACTTAATTGTGTTCCTACAATATCTGTCCATAGTTTAAGAGGCAGTGTCAGAACAGAACAAAGAAACAATACAGTTTAAAATTAAGAAACTGCATGTAAAGACTGTATCTTTCTTTACATACCTATCCAATGTATGCTGAACAAATCAATGGAGAAGCTAGATTTTATAAGGAAGATCAAGGCATCAGAATCTGAGAAACACTCATTAACAACCTACTCTACACAGATGATAGACTCTTGCTTGGTAAAAGGTCAAAGACTAGAGCCTTCAATATGGATTGCATCTTAATATCAAGGTGGCGGAGTGGGGCGGGGGTGGGAGGAGTCTTTACATCCAGGCTAATAGGTGACATTATGCCAGATAGAAAAGAGATGAAAATGGTCAATGATTTCATCTTACTGGATCAACAATCAACATCCTTTATACCAACAGTCAAGAAATCAAAAGAGAACTCACATGGGAAAATGTGTTGTCAGAGACCTCCCCAGAGTACTGAAGAAGAATGATGTTAGTTTAAAGACTAATATGTGCTTTATCTAAGCCATGGCCTTCTAAATTGCTTGTAATTTATCTGAAAATTAAATATTGTATATGATGTGTATAATGGAAGAAGAATGTATGTCATTGAGTTGTGGTGTTTGAGAACTGTACTGAATATCCCTTGGTTGCAATATAGTAAACAATTCTTTCTCAGAAAACATGAAACCAGAGTGTGCTCTTTGGAAGTAATAATGGTGAAAATTTGCGATACTTATTTTGGAAATGTTGTTAAAACAGGTCATTTATTATAGAAAGACATCATTCTTGGAGTCGTGGAGGGTCAATTTAAGAGAAGAAGACCTTCAACCAGATGAACTGACATAGTGACTATAGCAATGTGCTCTAAACGTGTCCAAGATAGACAGGATGATACAGGTTTGAGCAGAGTTCAGATTCACTGTTCATAGGGTCATTCTAAGTCACAGCCAATTGGATGGCATATATCAACAACAAAACCAATTCTATTTTGACTGGGGTGAAATGATATCTCATAGTTGTTTTAATTTGCATCTCTCTTAGGGCTAGGGATTTTGAGCATTTC
>NW_006399923.1:5948863-5961696 GCF_000299155.1 Elephantulus edwardii | reverse complement strand
GAATGAGTGGAAGCCCAAAATCTCTGTAAATGTTTATGAAAATTAATAAAATATAATTATAGAAAAAAAAACAAAACCAATTCTAATAACTGTGACTATATTCAGTATATTTCTGTATTTGTTATGATTTAGTTGATTTTTTCCTTTGTTCCTAAGTATTGTTACATACCACAGAGTCAGAACCCTCCAGTGAATTTTCAGAGATTGTAAATCACCTCGGAGGGGATTTCCCACCTTTCTCCCACAGAAAAGCTGGATGATTTGACCCATGTACCTTTTAGTTTACAGTACAACTTCTTCCTACAAGAGTAATGCCAAATTATGGCTCAAGTGTTTTCTGTTATATAATGCTATATTCTGTTATTTTCCACCAAGTATCAGGAGTGTGTCCTATATTTAGCATATAATTAACTTACAATTAAACAGTGATACATAACTCTTGAACTTTCTCAAATTTCAGTATAATAATTTTATTTGTTTTGCTGTTTACCTTCAACTCCAGATATTTTAAATTTTATACCTCTCTTTATTTTACTTTTAAATATTTCTCCTTCACTTCTTACTATATTTAGTATTTCCAAACAGCATGTAGTTGTTGTCATTGTTCTTCTTGTTGTTGTGAACAGTACTTCAAGTTTTCTCTGGAGATTTCTTTCTCCATCAGGCTTAAAGACCTGTTCATATGGTCATCCACTCAAACTCATAGCACTCCATTCTTAACTAACTCATAACTGACTCTCTAGTCAGTTTTCTGAAACTCTAAGTCACAAAGGAAGAAATTCTCCTGCAGAGTCACCAGTAGATTAACATCTCCAGAGAGAAATGACCTTCGGGTTAGCTAAGGAACACCCCACAGAGTTATCCTAGAATTCCCTCCTTCCTTCACTTACTGCCATTAATTCAAAATCAATTCATGCTGACCCCTCCAGTAGTTTTTCAGAAGCTGATGTATCAGATGTGATAATGGTTATCCGTGGTGGATAGTGTTTGCTGGAGCTCCCCGATTAAAACAAGTGTGGAAGCAGGAAGGCATCCACTTCCGAAATAGCTTGCCTTCAGAAACTCTATCAATGTGGAGAAACGATGAAAGTTATACAAATGTCCAGGTCTTTCGTTCATAGGGTCGCTATGAGTCGTCTACGACTAGACAACACTTAACAACAACACCTACGTACATTACACAGGAAGATATTGCTCCTATTTCTACTGCAGAATAGTTGGTTGGTTCAAACTGCTCGCTTTCAGGATGGCAGAACAACTCCCTACCCATTAGAACACTAGAGTTCCCTACAAGGCTCCCTAGTCTGAGTTTTTGGTGAAACTTTTTATTGCATACTGTGGGAAGGTTATTAGAAGGAACTTAGGGGAAAAAATACATCATGCTAGAAAAGGGTCCATGAAAGAGAGGAAGATCCACAAAGAGATTGACACAGTGACCACAACAATAGGCTAACTCATTGTAGAGATTATAAGGACAGTGGAGGATAGGGCAAGGTTCTCATCTGCAGTTTATAGGGTTGATATGAGTCATAGTCGACCAGATGGTGCCCAACAACAACAACAATGGTTATATTCTCTTCTTCTAAATGTTCTTGAAAATCTTCACTTGTTGGACATCTTTCATGTGCTTGTTTGTGCAGACTCTATAGCCTATATATGCAGAAGAATTATTCCTTTTTTGAAATTATTTTTATAAAAAGATTACTAAAATTCCTTTTGCTGTTGAAGTTCCTTTCTAGATAACTAGCTCAAAGTTGGCCTTCATGTCGGATTTCAAAATTAACTTTCTTATTGACATTTAGAAAAGATTGTGCAGAACAATCTCTTTCTGCTCAAAATACAGTTCAAAATGGACTTCATTTTTACAATATCCTGAAAAAATTTTAAAGCATGATCAAATAGTGATTTTGATGCAGCTTCCTTCATTTCTAATACACTTATTGTTAGATGTTAAAGCTGAGTATAAATAAAACCTAGCTTTATTTACTTATTTATTCATCCCATCCTTCACTGAAACTGATATTTTATTTAATTTTAACCCTGCGCAAGACATTTCTTTTAAAAAAATAAAATGTAAATGAAAACATTGTCACTTTAACTTTAGTGAAAAGACAAGCAATAATTACAAAATTGCTTAAATATATTTAGGAGACGGACATGTTGCTAAGACAGAATATATTAAAAGGGTAGCATCTGGGCAAAAAGGTTAGTGTAAGCTTTCCTAAGGTAGTGATTGTGCAATTAAAATCTAGACAGTTATACATTAATAAAGAATTAGAGATCTAGATACTGGATGTGGTGAGAGAACACTGAGAGAGAAATTCAGACCAAAACAGAAAAACTGAGTGAGATATTTGAGGATAGAACAGTGAAAAGGTCAGAATCTCTAGAGAGAAAAGAGTGAAGGCAGAACACAATAGTAAATGAGCCTTGTGAAATTCATAGAGAATAGGTGATCCAGGGTCTTTTGGGCCTGGATTAGAATTTTATTCTTTGTCCTCAGGTCAATGGAAAACAATAGTATTCTTGTTTCATTTTCTCACAATAAGCTTTCTAAACATTCACAGACTGACGGTGTAAATTACTCATCCTTGGATAATTAAGCATAAATGTTTTCTTGTATAAATTATGGTCATGTTCTAGTAAGGAGACCTCCATTATTGTCTATTAACAAAAATTTTTAAATTACTTTTAAATTAAAAATAAAAAGCATAAAACAAATTAAATATTTGACTATGATTTTAGTTCATAAACTAACTTTAATGAATTTTAATGGAAATGGGTTAATATTTTTATGGTGTATGTATAACTAGGAAATCTCATTTATTAGTTTACAATATCCATAGCATACTGATTAAGTTAATAGTTAAACACAATTGTGACTTATCTAGAAAACATTCTGAGTGACTGTAACATTTTTCAAAATCAACATTTAAAAACTCAGTAGGCCATGGTCATATCTTTCTATATCTTGTAAGAAATATCATGAATTATGCATGTTCTTTTTGTTGCCTCTCAGAGGAGTAATAATCACATTGACATACATGAGCACACTTTAACTTACTACAAACAGTATTTAGAATATATTTCCAATTTTTAGGTGTCATCTTAGATACATCAAAATTACCACACTATATACCCAAAGAAAAGCATATGATCAACAAATCACTTAATTCTTCATTTTCAGCCTGAGAGTTTTTTAAGTCTAAGGGAATGTGGACTGTTGAGAAGGATCCGATGAAATCCAGCTGTATTCTAATCCCATTTCAATCTATCATCACACAAAAAAAATATTGTCTATTTTCTTTTTCAGACTTGCAGCTGTCAACTTGCCAAGCATGGGTATAGATTTACATTATAGTTTTATTTCCTACCTATTCATTTTCATCTAACACACTTGTTCCATGAAACAGCTTTTACTGTCTGCAAAAAGAAAGCAGGATGTGCAGGCTCATCAAACCTGTCAATGAATGTTTCTGCATGGGCACAGCAAAGAATATTTGGTAAATTCAGAGGAATGTATTTTTACATTTAAGAGATGGTAAAATGACTATACCTCGGTATGTCTATAAACCATCCCACCAAGAAAATTGCCACAGTGTGCCAATAGTTGTATAAGCCAAACAATGTTCTAGCCCAGAGTCTGTTAAACACTCAAATACCTACCATGCATTGGAAAATAGCAGATTAGTGAAAGAAAAGAAACCTTTCAATGAGATAGATTGAAGCATTGAGGTAGATTGACAATGGACTTGAATACAAAGGAGATTTTTATAATGTCACATGATTAGGTAGCTTCATTCTGTTGTATCTAGGTTACCTGTGAGTTGGCGCTTATTCAATGTCACCTAAAAATAATAATAGTAAAATGTGCATGTTTCGTTTTTAAAGTAGACCAGCACTAAAAAGCTTCTGAGTGGTTGTGGAGGCTTCCTTATCTTTGATAATGATTAAAAAGACATATAACCCCATACTGATGTAAAATATTTAACAGACAAATGTATACAGAAAAATATCTAATTTTTTATTGCCGTAGACAGGAACTAAATTGGAAGCGATAATTATTGTCTAGGAAGTATTGATTATCTCTTGGTGGTTATGAGCAATTTTGCAGCTGAGGTTGGCAAGAAGAACAAGAAGACCTAGACCAAGATACTGCGATCTGAACAAAGCATAGGAATACTTCATGGTTTAAAATCAGAAAGAAATAGGTGTATGTTAGGGTGATATCCTTTGGAATCAGGAATGGCATCCACATCCTAAATGACATGCCTCTGGAAACGCTATGAACTTTGATAAATGTTGATAGTTGAGGAGGGGCTTTAGGCCTTTTTTTCATAAGGTCACTATGAGTTGTGCTTGACTTGAAGGCAATCAACAACAACAAGAGCAGTGAATCTGTACATTGAGAAAGTCCTTTGAGAAGCTATATTTTATAACTTGAAGAGATTAATATTAATATTTTCCCCATTCTTAAAAAAACTGATCCAATATAATGTGGAAATTATGGAACAGTATCACATACAAGCAAAGTACCATGGAAGATTACTCATAAATGGCTAGAAGAGCACACTGACAGAGAACTTCCAGAAATACAACCTGGGTTTAGAAGAGATTGTGGCATCAGGGATATCATTACTGATATCATATGGATCGTGTCTAAAAGCGATGGTGTTTCAACTGATTATAAAGGCTAGTGACTGCATGGATCACAATGAATTGTGGTTAACATTGATAAGAATGGGAATCCCAGAAGACTGTACTCAGGTGAAACCTGTACCTAAACTAGGAAACTATTGTCAAAATAAAGAAAGGGAATACTGCATAATTCAAAGTTAAGAAAAGAGTCCATCATGGGTGGATCCTTTCTCCATACATTTTCCATCTAGATATGGAACAGGCCATTGAGGTGATTGGATTTCATGAAGAAGAACGTGACATCAGGATTAGAAGAATCATCAAGTGATTGTGTTATGCCTATGATAAAACCTTGCTTCCCCAAACTGAGGAGGACTTGAAAGGTTTGCTGCAGAAGGTCAAGGAATACATCCTTCAGTACAGGTTGCATGTCAACATCAAGAAATCAAAGATCCTCACCACTGGGCCAGTAAACAGTATCATGATAGCTGGAGAAAAGTTGAGGTTGTTAATAATTTCATCTTGCTCAGATTTATAATCAACACTATTGGAACTAGTGGTCAGGAAATCAAAAGACAAGTATCTTTGGAAACATCTGCTGTCAAAGACTTCTCCAGAGCATCAGCCTAGACTGAGACCCAGGTACGGCTGATCCAGCTCATGATCTTCTCAACTGCTTGTTATGTGTCTGAGAGCTGGACAATGACTAAAGATGACAAAAGAATTGATGCCTTTGAGGTGTGGTGCTAGATAAGATTGATGAACATGGCACTTAATAAGATTATTGAACATCCCATGGACTGTCACTAGAACTAACAGTTCTGACCTGGAGAGAATGGATGAAACCAATTTTCTTCTCAGAGACAATTTTGAAAATCCATCTCATAAACTTTGGGCATGTTGCCAGGAGGGACCAATTCTTGGGGAAGGACATCATGCTTAGTGGATAGAGGGTCAGCGCAGAAGTGGAAGACCCTGGACGCAATTGATTGACTCAGTGACTGATAATGGGGTCAGAGGTGTCCAATATGGTGAGATTGGCTCAGGACAGAGCACGATATAGCGCCATTGTTTGGATCACTATAAGTGGTAGTTGATTAATTGGCACATAACAACAGCAGTAAAGCTTTATGTTGAACAAATAATTTGTGAAGCTGGCTTCTGTGAAGAATGTGATATCAGGATCAGAGATTTATCATCAATCTGGGTATACAGGTGCCATAACCTTGCTTGTTGAAAGTGAAGAGGAACTGAGACACTTACTGCAGAGGATTGAAGACTATAGCCTTCGATATAAATTGCTTTGCACCATCAAGAAGAAAAAAATCCTCACCACTGGACTGACAGGTAAAATGATGATAGTTGGAGAAATGGCTGAATTGTAAATAGTTTCATCTTATTTGGATCCACAATTAACAATCTTGGTACCAATAAATAGGAGACGTATTGCACTGTGCTGTCAGAGATATCTTAAAAATTCCTGGATAGAATGACATCACTTTGAAAACTAAGGTTCATCTGATCCAAGTCATACTGTTTTCATGCACTTGCTATGGCTCTAAGACCTACACAATGAATGAAGATGACAGAAATAGAATTGATGCTTTTGAGTTGTGGTGTTGGAGAAGAGAACTGAATATTCTATGCACTGTAAACAAACAAGCAAACAAACAAAGCCACCAAAACCCCAACCCAAACAAGATGTTGTTGTTGTTGTTATGTGCCTTCGAGTCGTTTGCGACTCATAGCGACCCTATGATATGTCTCTGAAAAAGTGTAGCCAAAATGCTCCTTGGAGACAAAAAAGATAAAACATTGTTTCACATATTTTGGGCATGTTGCTAGGAAACTTTATTATCTGTAAAGGAGTATCATGCTTGGAAAGGCTGAGAGTCAGTGAACAAAAAAAAGGAAGAAGACCTGCAATGAAATGGCTTAACACAGTGACTGCAGCAATAATCTTAAGTGTGTCTGCGTTTTGATAAAACAGTCTGCTAAGATTAGTAGCAGGCCAGTTATAGGAAGCGTTGAGTCAATATTGTCCCAAGTACTTGACCTGAATTGGTTCTAACATAATGCTAAACAACAAAAGCAATAATTTACAGTCTTGAGATACATAAACACCTGCTGCCTTATCGAGTTACTTTTGACCCACAGTAACCCCCTATCTGATTTCTATGACTAAATATTTATGAGAGGACACTGCTCATCTTTCTCTATGAAGTGGCTGCTGGGTTTGAGTTGACCTCTTGGTTATCAGACCAATACACTACACACTATTCAAAAAAGGTTCTTTAAGAGATACATGCTCATGTGAAAATCAATTTTGAGACAAAATAAAGACATCTTAAATATGCTAATCATAAAGAATTTTACTCCCATGATATTTTTCTTAGTCTATCTACAGCCCTCAACCTGGTTCAAATTGATTTTTATCAAACATTCTTCTACGTGATATAGCACTAGTCTGTGCATTGCTGTACAGAGGTAACTCACGGTTGCTGTGATGCTGAACACTGTGACACTGATGTGCCAAATGCGATAATGTTTACCCATGGTGGACAGTGTTTGGCAGAGCTCCCGAATTAAAACAAGCATGGAAGCAGGAGTGACATCCACTTCCGAAATGGCTTGCCTCCGGAAACTCTATGAACAGTGCTCAGGTCTTTCTTTCACAGGGTTGCTGAGTCAGCAACCTAACAACTCAATGGCACCGCACCTAACAACAACAGCTTTGATATCCACAGAAATCAACTTAAACCTTACCAACAGAGAAAACATGAGATGTTGGAAACAATATTTCACATAGAAAAGTGGTAACAAAAACTCCCTAAAGGTTGAGTAAAGACGTTTACTGGAAGATTGGGGCTTCGTAAGATGCACAGTTATTTCTGATTTAAGCAAGAAAGGAAAGACTTGTAGGGGAAAAAATTTCATGTGCTATAAAAAGTAGTGAAAGGCTGTTTGAGCTTATTATACTGTATGCAGATAAGCAATAGTTACAGAGAGAAATAATCATAAACAAGAGGAAGCTGAATTTAGGGGAAAAGTTGTAGAATTAAGTGCCTGTAAGTTAATTAATAATTTAGTTCATATTAAATAATTAGTGCGTGCTTATATCATTGTTGTTATGTGTCATCCAGTTGCATGCAACTCATAATAGCTTTATACACAATAGCTTTGAATCCTGTCCTATCCTAACCCAATTTCACTGTCTCTGGCACACCTAAGTGCATTTACCGAGTTACTGTGTCAATTCATCTCATCTGAGGCTTTTCTTTCATGTATTCTTTCTCCACCTTTGTAACTATGTTACCCTTTCTTAGGACTGGCCATTCCTGGAAACATGCCCAAAATATATCAGAGAGATCTTTGAAAGCCGGGCCTCCAAAGAGCAACCTGGTTTCACCCTCTCTAGGATTAACTTCTTTGTTTTCTTCACAGTCCATGGAATATTTAATACTCTTCTCTAGAACTACATTCAAAGGCATAATAATTTAGAATATAGTAAATGTTACATATCAATATAACTGGAAATTATTACATCATTCTAGTAGGTAATTACAGAGCAAAAAAATTAATATATGGCGATGTATGTGAGCTGAATCTCCACAACTCTAATAGTACATCAATAGATTGGCTTAACAATATTAAATACAAGTATCCGAGTAAGCATCTTCATTAAAAGGTGAAGGTAATTGACAAGTACAAGAAATATTACATTGATATGAGACTTTGCACAGGAGGATAGAAATAGATTTCCATTATATCCTGTAAGGATTTTCTGTTCTTAAGTTAAAATTGGAATATCTCTTCATTTTACAAAAGCGTATTAAAGTTTATTTAAAATCATGTTCGTTCTCCTTCATAATTGGCTTAAAGGAAAGTAATCCTCTCATTCTTCAACAATTTCAAGTTAGACTCTCTTAAACTTGCTTCCTTTCCTGAGTTTTAGTTAATTATTCCCGCTCTGGGAGATGGAATAAATGAACACCAGTAGATTCTCAAAATGTGGCAAGAAACCACGCAGAGAGTCATTGCCATGACAAGAGGGATAAAAGAACTAACGCAAATCATTTCCAGCCTGTCAGGGACCTGAATTAGAACTGGAACAGATTTTCAAAGTATGAGCCAAGGAGCATTGTGGATTTCTAGCCTGAGGTTTATGAATCAGAGTGGGCAGCTTCTACTTAATTCCATCCGGGTTGTTGCTTATGGCAAAAGGAGAAATAAGGATCATATTCTTGATTATGAATTCCCTGGAAAAAAATGTTCAAAAGTGTATACACTATACAGCAAAAGTTGGCAAAGCTGTGGTCCAAATCTGGCCTTTTTTCTGCAGCTCTGGAGCTAATTGCGAATTTTACATATTTTTTAAAAGGAAACATTTTATAGTTCTGAAAAAAGTATATGAAATTCATATTGTAGCAAGCATAGATACATTTTTATGAGTATAAATCCAGGTACATATTTTTACTTTTGGTCACTAGTAGCTTTTATGATTCCAGAGCAGACTTGAACAGTTGCCAAGGAAACCTTCGGTCTTAAAGTTTTGAACATTGAATGTACAGACCCTTAAATAATGCTTGAACTTTAAAAAATTCCATCCCACTAAGACTGAGCTTTTCAATCTTTTCACCTATCAATGTTTAAAGATATATCATTAAAATGCTATAAGTATACATATACATATATATGTATATGTATATATATGTATATATGTGTGTGTATATATATATATATGTATTTGTATGTGTGTATATATGTTAAAAAAGAACATAAGAAATTCTACAGTTATAATCAGAGGAAGACTTTAGAGGAAGACCTGTGACAATCTACATTATGCAGATGCCACAACATTGTTTTCTGAAAGAGAAAAGGTCTTGAAGCACTTGTTGCAGAAAACTAAAGAATAGAAAAATACTGCCTTCAATATGGATTCCATATCAATGTAAAAAAAAACCCCAAAAAACAGAAAAAAAACCACAAAAATTATCATCACTGGATGGAAAGACAACACCATGGCATACGGGGGAAAAAATGATGCTGTCAATGGTTTCATCTTATTTGGAATCACAATCAATACCCTTGGCATAAAATGTCAGGATATAAGGAGTATGCAGTTAGGGAACTTTCCAAATTACTGAGGAGCAATGATGTCAGTGTGAGGACTAAGGTGTGCCTGAGTCAGATCATAGTCTTTCCAGTCATTTGTTATGCACCTGAAACCTGGGCAATGAATAAGGATGACAGAAGAAGAATTGATGCCTTTGATGTGTGGTGTTGAAGAAGAGTGCTGAATATCCTATGGACTGACAAATGTATGAACAGATATGTCTTGGAGAAGGCTCAGTCAGATTATGCCTTGGAGGAAAAGTGGTGAAGCTTCGTCTCATATACTTCGGAAGTGTTATTAGGAAAGCTGTTACTTGGGAAAAACCATCATGCTTGGTAAGGTGAAAGGTTGGCAAAAGAAAGGAAGACTCTGAAACAGATAGATTGACACAGTGACTGCAACAATGAATTCAAGTATGTCAGAGATTGTGAGAATGGCACAGGATAGGACAGGGTTTAGAACCCTTGTTTGTAGGGTGGCTGTGAGTTGTGCTTGACTCAGTGGCACTGAACAACAACAGTTATAATGATCAGTAGAATATGGAAAGAATTGTGCAAAGCATTAAATCCTGATTCATGCTGTCTTTGTTGTTTAATAAAAAATTTATATGTGCATAAAAGTCATCAAACACCCTGATATCCAGTATAAATTTTAGATGTACTAAAAAATTTCTCAGAGATAGAGAGGTGCAACAAGTGAGTAAATATCATAATGACCATTACTTTGTCAGTAGTGTGTATTGTCTGTACAATAATATTATGTATTGAACTCATTTTAGTTATTTTCAAGTGGTCAAAGTGTCTATGCTGGAAATCACAATAAGGATGTAGGAATGTAATTAGGATACACAAAACTACCATGAAATAAGAACAACGCAAATTATGACATTTGCCTGAGAGACTGACCTTCTCAATTTATTTTGGCCATGTTATTTAAGATTCTCCAAAAGTGAGAGAATTCAAGTGCAATCTAACTCTGATGACAAAATTAATCTTCTAAAATCAAAACAAAATTAATTTTCTGTATGGTAAGTTCTCTTGACTGAAGTTGAAAATTGACAATCTATTTTATTTTCAATAATTTTATATTGAGCCTCTTAGGAATCCATTTGGATTATCAAAATTGCATATATAAAGAAAAATATGAAAATTATTTTATTATTTTCCTGTTAGTCCATTTCTTCCTTTTTTTAATTGCCATGAACAGAGACTAGGAAGCTTTATGCACCAGGGAATCATCAGAGCCCTGAAGAAAATGGATGTACACCAAAATAGAAATGAACATGTTAGAGAATGGCTGATTGAGAATCATTGCCAGAAGCCTGAATAAACACTGTCTAATCTGCCTCCTCCTATGAACGTCTGTTGAGTGTTTCTAAAGTAACTTCTTCCTCAATAAACCACAGGTACCGCTTAGTAGAGGCTATCACACACAAAATAAACACACAGCCAGCATTGCTTCAAGGCTTCTAGCAATATAGCTCATGATTCTCAGCAAATCTACCATCCGCCAATTCTACTGAATAAATTCAGAGACTATGCTGCCTAGAAACTAAAAATGTATAATAAAACTATTGTTATCTGACAAAAAAAACTAAACAAACACACACTGACATTCATATGTGCACATAAACATACAAACACAAACACACAGATCTCAGTTCCTTCATTTATTCAACAAAAGACTTCAATATATACTGAGTCCAAGGAAATGGAGTTCTGTTGGCCTAGTGGAAAGAAGTTGTGCTGCAATCCTGAAGGCACAGGGGTCAAGGCCACCAGCTGCTCTGCAGAAGTAGGATGGACAATCTCCTCCCATATGATTGATTAACTGTCTCTGAAAGCCCACCAGAGGGTCAGCTATGGGTCAGCTCTGACTCTATGGTACACAACAGCAGCAAGGTAAAAGAAGAATTTGAAAATGAGAGAATTTGTGTTCGAGATGTTCAGCTCAATTCATTGCTGTCGAGATGGAATCAATTCATAGATAACACTCCAGCAGGTTTTCAGAAACTATAAATTTAATGAGAAAAGATTGCCAATCTTTCACTCACAGAGCAACTTGGTGGATTCCAACCAACAAAGAGACTTGGCTTTTCGGTTATCCACACAATTTGCCACAGACTATGCCACTAGAGTTAGAGAGTTACTAATGGCAGAAAAGAGAGCTCAGGCAGCATAACTAATAGACATCTGTGGTGGCAAACCAAAGGCCAGATATCTCTAGCAGATCAAATCCACTAGAGGCTCCTCCAGGAAAAGATGGACGGTCTCCTACCCCTTACGATTTACAGCCCTGGAAATTGGATAGAGGGTCACTGTGGGTTGAAACTTATACAGCTCCGGTGAGTTTGAGTTTGAATGACGGACATTAGAAAAGAACTATTTTACATTTCACAACTGAGAACTTTGCTTTGTCTGGTTTTGCTAGTTTGGCGGCTATATTTTCTGAGTGTAATTGAAAAGAAAAATAAACAGAAAATATAACACTAATTAAAGAAAGAAATATTAGTTATTGTTGTTATGTGTCGTAAAGTCACCTGCAATTCATAGTGACCTTAGGTACAACAGTCCTAAACCCTGCTCTATCCTGGGTCAATCTTATTGTCTCTAACACACCTATCCCCATTTCTCCAGTCACTTAATCAGTCCACCTCATCGACGGTCTTCTCTCTTGAGCTGTCCCTCCAGCCTCCCAAGCATGACATCTGTCTCCAAGGACTGGTTCCTCCTTGCAACATGTCCAAAATATGTCAGACAAAGCTTCAGAATCTTTATGTCCAAGGAGCAGCCTGGTTTCACCCTCTCTAGGGAGAACCTGCTTGTTCTCCTAGCAGTCCATGGTATATTCAACACTCTTCTCCAGCACAGCAGCTCAAGGGCATCAACTTTCCTTCTATTATCCCTAGTCATTGCCCAGCCTTCTGATGTATAGAAAGTAGTTTCAAAGACTATTGACTGGATCAGACAATCTCCAGACTGACATAATTTAAAGAAAGAAATAGAGTAAAATCAAAACAATGAATGTTAAAATTCTAAAGAGGTTAAATTTTAAAAAATTAAAAAACTATCTTAATGAT
>NW_006399923.1:5928190-5948707 GCF_000299155.1 Elephantulus edwardii | reverse complement strand
GTTTCTATATTTGATTATTTATTCTTTTTTGATGCAAAAATTACCTAAGTGTTTTACGTCTATTTAACACAAGTTGACTACAACTCATGGGGACCTTACAAACAACGTATCTGAACGTAGCACTATGTAGTATCATTCTTATAATCTCTGATCTACTCAAGCACATTGTGTCAGTGTATAGTTTTGAGTGTCTTCCTCTCTTTCTTTGACACTCCAACTTGACCAGCATAATGTCTTTTTCCAAGGAATGACCCCTCCTGACAACATATCCAAAATATATAAGATAAAGTTTTACTATCCTTTTCTCTGAGGGACAAACTTATTGCACTTCCTCTAAGACTTAATTGTTGTTTTGGAAGTCTACAGGATATTCTTTTCCACAATATCTCAATTCAAAAACATCTAATCTTCTTCTATCATCCTATTCATTTTCCAGGTTTCAGCAGAAAATAGTTTGACTTGGATCAGTCCTACCTTAGTCTACAAATTAATGTTGTTCTTTAGTATTTTAGAGAGATTACTTGATATCAGATTTGTCCAATGGAGTGATGAGGGTTTTTTTAATTACTTATCTATGATTACTATGATTGATTATTGATCAATAGTTCTGTAAAGTTAAAAACATTTTTAAAATACAAGTAGTTGGGACAATAGCACATCAATATCCATAATCTTAACTGTATTAGGATTTTCTCCCAAAATTACCTCATGAAAAGCCAACAGTTATTTTGCTATTCTGAGTTGGATCAATTTCACACTGCAAAAGTTGGAAGAAATCCACACTTTTCTGCACTTTGGCCGGTATATTTGAGTAATAGTTGTATTCATAGGTCTTTTTATATGCATATGGACAGTATTCTATTGTTCACAGAGCTATATTTCAAGATGGTTGTTGAAATGGTCTTTTTGTCTCTGAATGCAAAATTACAATTCCAGGAATTAATAGAAGGTCAATTTACAGATTCTAACAAACAGATGCAGCCCAGGAGATAAGATTGAAGTTATCAATGTTTCATCTTACTTGGGTATACAATGAATACTTTATTACCAGTAGTCAGGATTTCAGGAGATATATTGCTTTGGTAAAGTCTGTAGTCAGACTATAAATTATTGAGAAGCAAAAATACCCATTTGAGAACTAAGGTGAACCTGATTCAGGTCAATTGATTGATTCAATCAATCGTTTGCTCTACATCGAAGAGCTGGACAATGAATAAAGATGACAGAAGATTAATTAATATCTTTGAGCTGGTGGTACATTGAATATCCCATGGACTGCTAAAAGAACAAACAAATTTGTTGGGAAAAGGGCAGCCAGAGTACTCCTGGGAGATACAAATGATAAAACGTCATGTCACAGGCTTCAGCCATGTTGCTAGGAGGGGCTAGACCTTGGAGAGGGATATCATGCTTGGAAAAGTGGAGGATAAGAGAAAGGCCTTCAATGAGATGGAGTGACATAGGATCTGTTGCAATGGAATTGAGTGGATTGGAACGTATAAGGATGGCACAGGATAGGACAGGTTTCAGATTGTTGTTTATACTGTCACAATGGATCGTTCTTGACAGTAACTAACAACAACAACAATAAGGTCATAGTAATCAATACAATGTTGTACAGTACAGCTATAGACAAGTAGACAAAAGGAACAGAATAGAATACACAGAAGTACATCTATGCACCTTTGATGGATTCATCTTTGACAAGGAAATGAAATCCATAAAATGCAGAAAAGACAGCCTCCTCAATAAGTAGTGCTGACAAACTAGATATCTCTCCAAAGAAAAATGAAACAAAATCCATACTTCATACCATAAAAACTATTCCAGACATTCAGACAACAAAAACACATGAAGAAATGATCAAAAGCCCTACCTCTAAGAGAAATACAAATCAAAACAACTATAAACTATCATTTCACTCCAGTTAGAATAGCAAAATTCAACAGAACAGCAAACATTAAATGATGGTTAAATTGAGGAAAAACTAGAACCCTCATTCACTGTTGGTGAGAGTGTAAAATGGTGCAACCACTATGTGAGGCAGTATGGTGTATTCTTAAAAAGTTGGGAATAGAAATACCAATTGACCCAGAAATTCCAGTGCTGGGAATATACCCTAGAGAAGCCAGAACTGCCATCCAAACAGTTATGTGCACACCCATGTTTATTGCTTCTTTGTTCACAATAGCAAAGAGTTGGAAACAACCCAAGTACCCATCAACAAAGGAATGGATAGAGAAGCTGTGGTATATTTACACAATGGACTATTATGCAGAACTGAAAAACAAAGAACTCATGAAATATTATAGAAAATGGGTGACTATGGAGGACATTATGCTGAGGAAAATATTTCAGTCACAAAAAAGACAAAAACTGCATAATGCCATTGTCATAAAACAGGACTGACTTGGGGGTTGGGGAAAAACTAAGAGAAGAAGGGATAAATGATGTACATGGTTTTGAAACAGACGAGGGAGAAAACTCTATAAAACGAATATATTATTAAGTATTATTGGCATGACATGAGTTCAGAATAAGAGCTTCATAGTAAAGTGGCATGCGAGGGTGGTATATAATAAAGAAAAATTTTTTTTTTCTGAAGAGAAAAACAATCTGGGGGAAGGGGGAAGAAAAACATGCACAATGAATGAATGAAAATTTAAGTTCTCTATAAACTTTAACATCTCAATAAAAAAACCAGAGCAAAACAAACTAATTCAAAGTGGATCAAGGATTTAGAAATCAAACCAAGAAGTATAAAAATCAGATAACAATTAGGAATCATTTTGGGGCTGACTGAGTCAATCCAGCTAATTGAGGGTCTGCCTCTTTTTCACTGAATCCTCCATTTGGCAAATATGATGTCCCTCTAGAAGGAAAAACCTCTCCTAACAACATGCCAAAAACACAGAGGAGAAGATTTGTCATCTTTGTCTACAAGAAACTCTCTGGTTGTACTTTCTCTAAGACACATCTGGTTTTTCTTTTAATGGTCATTGGTACAATCAGTACTCTTCTTCAGTACCACAGCTCAAAGACATACATTTTTCTTTGGTCATACTTATCCATTGTCCAGCTCTCAGTTGTGTGACAAGTGATTGAAAAGACCATAGCCTAAACTAGACACATATTAGCTTCTAAACTGCCATCATTGCTCCTCAGTAATTTGGAAAGTTCCCTGACCGCAGAGTTTCCCAATGGAATATTTACCCTGATATCCTCACTGCTGGTACCAAGTGTCTTGACTGTGGACCCAAATAAGAGGAGAGTGCTGACAGTTTGAAACTTTTCTCCATCTAACATGATACAGTCTATTGCTCCAGTTGTGAGAGTCATTGTCTTCTCGATGGTGCTATACAATCCATATTGAAGGCTGTAGTCTTTGCCCCTCTGAAGCATGTGTGTCATATCATCCTCCCTTTCAGACAGTAAGGCTGTGTCATTAGCATAATGCAGATTCTTGATAGCTTTCCTCCAAATCTGAAGTTACAATATTTTTCATGTAATATGCTTAACATATAATATGAATAGATGTAGAATAAGGATACAACTCTGATACACATCTTTCCTAATTTTAAATCATGTAGTGTTTCCTTGTTCTGTTTAGACAAAAGTCTTGGTCTAAGAATAGGTTTCACATAAGCATAACTATGTTTTGGGATTCCTGTTAATCTCAATGTTTGTCATAATTTGTATGATCCATACAGTCAAAAACCACTATTGTTGTTGTTGTTGTTGTTATGTGCCGTCGAGTCGCTTGCGATTCATAGCGACCCTATGTACAACAGCCATAAACTCTGCTCTGTCCTGTGCCAATCACACTGTCTCTGACACTCCCATCCCAATTATCCCAGTCACTGAATCAATCCACCTCATAGAGGGCCTTCCCCTCCTGCGCCGTCCCTCCACCCTCCCAAGCATGATGTCCCTCTCCAAGGACCAGTCTCTCCTCACAACATGTGCAAAGTATGTTAGAAGGAGCCTCAGAATCCTTGCCTCCAAGGAGCCACCGGGTTTAACCCTCTCCAGGACAAATCTATTTGTTTTCCTAGCAGTCCATGGTATTCTCAGTACTCTTCTCCAGCACCACAGCTCAAAGGCATCAATTCTTCTATTCTCCTTGGTCATTATTCAACTCTCTGATGCATAACAAGTGATTGTGAAGACCATGGCCTGTATCAAATGCACCTTAGTCTCCAGAGAGACACCATTGCTCTTCAATACTTTGGAGAGGTCCCTAACAGCAGACTTTCCCATTGCAATGCACCTTTTAATTTCCTTGCTGTTGACTGTGAGCCAAGCAAACTAAAGTTGTGTACAATCTCAATCTCTTCGCCATCCATCCTGATGCTGCCAATTGGTCCAGTGGTGAGAATCTTTGTCTTCCTGACATTGAGCCTCAATCCGTATTGTAGGCTGCAGTCCTTGACACTCTGCAGCAGGTGCTTCAGGTCCTCTTCAGTTTCAGCAAGCAGGGTTGTGTCATCCGCATAACGCAGATTGTTGATAAATCGTCCACCAATCTTGACTCCACATTTCTCCTCATAGAGCCCAGCCTCCCAGATAATCTGTTCTGCATATAGGTTGAAAAGGTATGGAGATAGGATGCACCCCTGGCGTACGCCCTTCCCAATTTTGAACCATGCAGTGTTCCCTTGCTCTGTTCTGATGACTGCCTCCTGGTCCAAGTATAGGTTTTGCATTAGAACAATCAAGTGTTCTGGGATTCCCATTCTTCTCAGAGTTAGCCATAGTTTGTTATGATCTACACAGTCAAATGCCTTTGCATAGTCAATGAAACACAGATAGACATTCCTCTGGTATTCCCTGCTTTCAGCCAAAACCATACAAAGTAAATAATATACAAATAGATATTCTTTTAGTATGTTCTGCTTTCAGCCAGGATCTATCTGATTGTAGTAATGTTATCTTGGTGCCGCGGTCTCTACTAGCCACAGCTTGAAATTCTGGTAGTTCTCTGTCAATGATCAGTTCTAGTCATTTTGGGATGATCTGTAGCATTATTTGGTTTCCATGTGATATTAGTAATATTATTCAATAATTTTCATATTCTGTTATATCATCTTTATTTGGAATGGAAACAAATATGTATATCCTTTCAGGTAGTTGTCTATTCAACTAATCTCTAATTTTTCAGACATATCTGATAATAGATTCATATCTAAAATTTACAGAAAATTCCAGCACTATGAAAATAAAATTATGAACAACATAATTCTAAAATGAGCAAATGAAATGAAAAGACTTTTCACAAAGAATACGTGCAGATGGCCACCACACACATACTGAAGTGCTCAAGCTCGCCAGCCATGTTTTTATTGTTATGCACTATCAAACACATATGATTCATAGTAACCAAACCTACAAACAACTGATCTTAAACCTACGGCATTCTGTGCCATCCTCATCATCTCTGATACACCTGTGCACTTTGCTGAAGCACTATGCACATTCATCTCATTTGGAAATTTTTCCATCTTTCACTGATTCTCCAAACTTTCCATGCAAGGTATCCTTTTCTGAGAAATAACCTTTCCTAGCAATTTATCCAAAATATAACAGAGGAGTTTCACTATTTCACCATTTTTACCTCCAAGTAGCCAAGTATCCCTCTGGTTGTATCTTCTTCTTCTTTTTTTCAATCTATCTGCTCTAATGGCTTGCCTCCGGAAACTCTATGAACAGTGCTCAGATCTTTCATTCATAGGGTCACTATGAGTCATCTACGACTCAATGGCCCTTAACAACAATAACAAGATAGAGAGAGCTCATTATGTTGGCCTAGTGGACAGAAAGTTATGCTACCAAGCCCAAGGTGAGAGATTTTAATCTGGCCCTCAAGCCTGGTTTAAATTGTTTTTTGTCAAACATTCTTCTAGGTGGTATATAGAGCACTGGTCTGTGAATTGCTGTACAGAGGTAACGTGTGGTGGCTGTGATTTTAAACACTGTGACACTGATTTGCCAAATGCAATAATGATTATCCATCTCGGACAGTGTTTGGTGGAGCACCCCCCCCCCCATTAAAACAAGCTTGGAAGCAGGGGAGGTGTCCACTTGCAAATGGCTTGCCTCTGGAAACTCTATGAACAGTGCTCAGGTATTTCACTCATAGGGTCGCTATGAGTTGTCTATGACTTGATGGCACTTAAGAAAAACAACATCTGTTCTATTAATAGTTCCTGTCATATTCAATATTCTTCTCAAACACCATAACCCAAAAGCATCAATTCTTTTTCTGTTGTCTCCATTCATTGTCTGGCTCTCAGAAATAAAGCAAGTAGTTGAAAACACCAAGACCTGAATCAGGCACACCTTAGTCTTCAAATTGACATAATTACTTTTCATTATTTTGGAGAGGTCAAAATGTGCTCCAAATAATATGTCTTATGATCTCTTGAGTGCTGGTACCAGTTGTGCTGATTGTAGATGGAGAGAAGATAAATTTTAACTCATATAAAATCTTAGAAACCAGAAACCTTAGCCTGTAAAGGTACTACTTGATGGCTTCCCAGAACTCAGGGAGGATTTGCAAATAGATATAAATCAAATCAACGTATCACCTCAATCAGCAATCGCAAAGTTTCGTAGTGCAACATACAACAAATGTTATCAATGGTATGTTGTGATTAGAACTCTTATATTTTGCTGATAGAAATGTAAAATGGTGGAACTACTATGGAAAACAGTTTATTTTTTCCATAGTTTTTCTCTCATCTTTAACATTTGCATTTTTAAAATTATGCTATAATTTTGTTGTCTTTATCTGAACTTCTTAATTTTTTTATCCATACCATGGAGTCAAACTTACCTTTGCTCTACTAAACAGAATCTTTTATTTTTCCTCTTGATAAATAAATTTCTCTTAGTTAGTATAATACCTGCCTTTTATTTTCTGTGTCTTACTAATCCTGGTTATTTTCTATGTTTTCCTATGTATTTTACCTGTTAAAGTGCAAAGACTGGAGGTTGAAAATCAAGAGATTAATTCATTCTGCATTTCTTAAGTTGCAGGAACTGAAGAACAAGCTCAAGCCTTGAGTTGTAACATTTAAAGATACTGTGAGCAGAATATTGAATGATCCAAGAAGCAACAAAAGAAGATGGAAAAAGGGCACGGAGTCACTGTACCTAATATAATTTGCTGTCACAGAAGCCTTTAATGAATGTGATGAAGAGGCGATGGTAATGAAGGAGTAAGTTCAGTCTTCTCTAAGGAATTCACAAAAAATAAGACCCCAAGAATTGATAACATACCAACTAGCATATTTCAAAAAACAGATGCTACCCTGAGTGTGCTCATTAGGTTGTTCCAAGAAATCTGAGGACAACTACTTGTACAAATGGTTAGAAGTGATTTTATTTATTCCCATTCCTAAAAGAAAAAAGAAATGTAATCCTACAAAGTGTAGGAATTATCAAACAATATCACTAGTATCAAACTACAAGCAAAATCCACCTCAAGACCATCCAAAA
Organism: Elephantulus edwardii; assembly: GCF_000299155.1. Taxonomy (NCBI): domain Eukaryota; kingdom Metazoa; phylum Chordata; class Mammalia; order Macroscelidea; family Macroscelididae; genus Elephantulus; species Elephantulus edwardii. The sequence goes on along the minus strand of NW_006399923.1, from coordinate 5,941,207 downwards.
CTATTGGAACAGGACACTGACAAAGAACTACCAGAAATACAAGCAGGGGTTAGAAAAAAAGATGTAGCACTAGGGATAGCCTCGCCAATATCAGATGGATCTTGCCTGAAAGCAGAGAGTAACAGAGGAATGTCTATCTGTTTCTTTGCCTATGCAAAGGCATTTGACTATGTGGATCATAACAATTTGTGGTTAACCTTGAGAAGAATGGGAATCCCAGAATACTTTACTGCATTCATGTGAAACCTGTACTTGGGCCAGGAAGCAGCTGTCAGAAAAGAATGTGTTAGGAATGTGTCCTGTCTCATACCTTTTAAATCCAATTGTGAACTAGATGATTTAGTAACCTGGAGTTTATGAGGAAAAATATGGCATCAAAACTTGAGGAAAACTCACCAACAACCTGCATTTTGCAGATGACACAGCCTTGCTTGCTGAAACCGAAGAGGACCTGTGGCATTTTTTGAAGAAAGTCAAGGTTTGTAGGCTTCAATATGAATTGAAGTACAACATGAAAGCAAACAAACCAACCAAAGATTCTCACCACTGGGCCAATTAACAGATGAAGAGGAAACGGAAATTGTTATCAATGCCCACTTGCTCGATTCCATAATCAACACCCACATGTCAGGAAATCAAAAGATGAATTGTACTAAAAAAATCTGCTGTTAGGGACCTCCCCAAAGTTCTAAAAAGCAATAATGGGAGCATAGAGACTAAAATGTGTCTTATGTAGGCCATGGTATTTGCAATTACTTGTTACACACTAGAGAGCTGGGCTATGACAAAAGATAATTGAAGAAGTATTGTTGCTTTTAATTTGTGGTTCTAGAGAAGAGTATAAAACATATCATGGACTGCCAAGAAAAAAGGAAAAAAAAAAGGTCTGCCCTGGAGAGGGTGAAAATAATTTTCTCTTTGGACAAAAGGATTTTGAGGCTCTGTGTCACATACTTTGGGTATGTTGCCAAGAGGGAACAGTCAGTCAGCCCAGGAAAGGAATATCCTGGATAAGATGGATTGGTGATGGAAGTCAGTGTGTCAGAGACAGTGCATAGATTACTATGAGTCATAGCTGACTCAACAGCACATAACAACAACAAAGTGTAAAGGAAGAAATTGAAATTTAGTAGCTAAGATGTCTGTTTTCTACTAAAGTATGAACTATTTTAAAGTACTGTCATGTTTTTCCTTCTTTGAGTAAATACATTATTATTGTACCTACTCTCACAGATGACACAGCCATGCTTGCTGAAACTAATAAGGGCCTGAAGTGTTTGCTGCAGAAGGTCAAGGACTGCAGCCTTAAATATGGATTGAAGTTAACATTGAGAAAACAGATTCTCAGCACTGGACCGAATGATGGCCTCATGATAGACAAAGAAGAGATTGAGACTGTTAACAGCTTCAGTATGCTTGGCTACACAATCAGCACTCTTGGTACCAGCAGCCAGGAAATTAAAAGACAAATTGCATTGGGAAAGCCTGCTGTCAGAGACCTCTCGAAAATATTGAAGAACAATGATGTCAGTATGAAGACTAAGGTGCTCCTGTTTTAGTCCACGGTTTTTACAATTACGTGCTATGTGTCAGAAAGCTGGACAATGAATAGGGATGATAGAAGGAGAGTTGACCTCTGAGCTGTGATTCCAGAGAAAAGAATTGACTATGCCATGGACAGCTAGGAGAACAAACAGGTTCATTCTGGAGAAGGTGAAACTAGGCTGTTCCTTGGAGGCAAGGATTCTGAAGATTCATCTGACATACTTTTGACATCTTGAAAGTGTGAGCCAGTTCTTGGAGAGGGACATCATGCTTGGGAGAGTTGAGAGACTGCACAGGAGAGGAAGACCCTCAATGAGATGGATTGATTCAGTGACTAGGGTCAAGGGGGTAGGTGTGTCAGAGACAATAATATTGGTACAGGATAGGGCAGGGCATAGGGCTGTTGTACAGAAGGGTGCTATGAGTTGGAAATGACTTGAAAGTACATAACAGCAGCAGAAAACGCTCATTAAAAATATTTTTTATTGCTATTGGCTTTTACTGTCTTTATTCTCACCTATGCTTACCTCCATAGTAATTGTTTATATTGTTCTTGCTGTTTTATGTAGTTAAGTATATTTGACTAATAGCAACTCGACATGCAAAAATAAAATAAAAAAACAAAACCCACCCACAAACATTGCTGGATCTTCAGCCAGTCTCACCATCATTACTGTCTGAGTGCATTATTGCCGGCACTATATAGCTCTGTCCTGCTGAGGATTTTCCTCTCTTTTTCTGCGTCAGCAAAGTGTAGTCTAAGATTCAATATTTATCTATTGTTTGTTGTGTGCCATCAAGTCAGAACTGACCCATAGCTAACCCTTCAGCTGATTTTCAGAGGCTGTAGGATTCTTTTCTCTAAGCAGAGCAGTTGTTGAATTCAAACTGAGTGCCTTTGGGTTGGCATGTGGCTCTTTACCACTAAACCTTATCGTTTTCAGAAATATGTATATACTAAAAATGCTTTCTGTTTAGCTGGAGGAGAGGAAATTGAGGCAGAAAGAAAAGTACCATACAGGGAATTTGCTTTCTCCATGCATTATCTCTTTTGTTCTCTGTGAGAACTTCCAGTAGGATATGGTGTGAAACTCCTTTGATTAAGTCATAACCTTTATTAAATTTTTTCCACAGAAGGTATTTTATAGCAGGGTCTATGTCCTCGGCCGCAGTTCCTTCCTTTCTGCTCTCTTATAGATTACATTTTAAACATGATGTGAAAATCAACAGAGTTCAAAGCACTATTTTTTATTAAAAAACATATATTTCAAGGCACCAAGGCAACTAAATGTCAGTCACAGTTTAATTACTTTCTTTTTTATTCTATTTTAATAAAATACTGTACATCCTTTAGATATAACTAAAATTTTATCATCTTTCTCCCTGTAATATACTTTTTCCTTCCTTTGGCAGGTATTACACAATCTGGACCAGCAATAGAAAGAGAGAGTTGTTGTTGTTCTGTGCTGTTGAGTCACCTGTGACTCATAGCAACTCTGTGTACAAGAGGCTTAAACCCTGCTCTATGCCTTGCCAATGTCATTGTCTCCAACACACTTATCCTCATTACCCCATTACTGAATAAAATAGTATCATCTAGGATCTTTGCCTCCTGTGCTGTCCCTCCACCCTCCCAAGCATGATGTCCCTCTCCAAGGACATGTCTCTCCTTACAACATGTCCAAAGTATATCAGACGAAGCCCCAGAATCCTTGCCTCCAAGGAGTAGCCTTTAACCCTCTCCAGGTTGAATCTGTTTTTCTTTGCAGTCCAGGGCACAATCAATACTCTTCTCCAGCACCACAGCTCAAAGGCATTAATTCTCCTTCTGTCCTCCCTAGTCGTTGTCCAACTCTCTGATGCATAACAAGTGATTGCAAAGACCATTACCTGTACCAGGGGCACCTTAGTCTCCAGAGAGACACCTTTGCTCTTGAGTACTTTAGAGAGGTCCCTAACAGCAGACTTTCCCATCGCAATACATTCTTTTATTTCCTGGCTGCTGGTGCCAAGAGTATTGAGTGTGGAGCCGAGACAATTGAAGCTGTGAGAATCTCAATCTCTTCGCCATCCATCCTGATGCTACCGATTGGTCCAGTGGTGAGAATCTTTATCTTCTTGACATTGAGCCTCAGTCCATACTGAAGGCTGCAGTCTTTGACCCTCTGCAGTAAGTGCACATGGTCCTCCTCAGTTTCAGCTAGCAAGGTTGTGTTGTCTGCATAATGCAGATTGCTGATAGATCTTCCACCAGTCCTAACGCCAAGCGTCTCCTCATAGAGCCCAGCCTCTCAGATAATCTCTCTGCATACAGGTTGAAAAGGTATGGAGATAGGACTCATCCCTGGTGTACACCCTTCCCAAATTTGAACCATGCAGTGTTACCCTGCTCCGTTCTGACGACTGCCTCTTGGTCCAAGTATACGTTTCGCATTAGCACAATTAAATGTTCTGTGATTCCCATTCTTCTCAGAGTCAGCCACAGTTTGTTATGATCCTCACAGTCAAATGCCTTTGCATAGTCAATGAAATACAGATAGACATTCTTCTGGTATTCCCTGGCTTTAAGTCAAGATCCATCTAATATCAGCTACAATCCTTCTGATATGATTCATTATATTATTTTAATATTTATTATTATTATTATTATTTCATATTGACTGCATATTCAATCAATCTCTGGTTTCAAAAGTTGGTAGAAATTTTCTATTTTCTCCTCTTCGGCTCTGGTTGCCATCTGTTTGTATGATGGTGGTATTCACTAGACATCCTGTCACTCACAACATTATATTTCAAAACAAATATAGAAATGGCTTTTTTAACTATGAAAGTGACCCCATTTTTCTTCACCTTTTCATGTCCAGCATAGTAGAGCATATGATCCTCTAACTCAAAATGTCCCATGCCAGTCCTTCTCATTTTGCCGATACCTACTATGTCTCTATGTATTCTATTTTCTTCTTAACAATATCCAATTTTCCTACATTCATGGTTCTTATATTCCATGTTCTAATCACTAGTGTCTGCTTACAACTGTTCTTCCTCCTATTTGTTTCTGTACTTGAGGGCTCAGGCTCAGTTTCCATATCTGCTAGTCTAATTGTGCTCTGTTGTACATAGTGTTTTCAGAGGCCTGCTATTTCGGAAGTGGATGGCAAATCCTTTTGTTCTAGTCTGTCTTAATTTGATTGCACAGATTTAGAACATTATCTGACAGACAAGCATTTTACAGAGAAGCACAGATTAAAGATTTTTCCTCGTAGTAAATAAACCTAATAGATTCCGTGTTGTTCTCACCCTTGCCAGGTATGTTTTGAGCCACCCATTTCCCTGCTCCACCAGCGCTTAGATCTACACCTACCTCCTCCATTCAACAGTTTCCCTTATCCAGTCCTTGATGTGATGGCCTTTATGTCAATATTTCTTGGCTTCTGTGGTTCCTAATGCCTCAAGATGATGCCAGTTTCTTCCTTTGCGCATGTGGCAGAAGGTGACTTAGAGGACCCCATACCACACAGGTATGAATAACTACATCTTCCAGAAGCCTGAAGGTCAAGCCCTCCTTCAAATCTTGGAGCAAAAGAGAGTAGTCATGGAAACTTATTTTTTCCCAAACTGGACTTTCATTTCAAAGTAAAAATGTCCTTCTTCATTTACAACATTACCTAGTTTAGATATCATTGAACTATGAGGTCTAAATCCAGTGTCACCCAGTGGATTCCCACTCAGATCTTGTTCTTGTTATGTGTTGTGGAAACAGAAGCAAGTCATAGCTGAACCACTAGCAAGTATTTAGAAACTAATTTGCATTGGGCTCGAGGCGAGGTAGGTTTGAGGACTCTGAGCACGGCACGGCGTGGTGGTTTTTGGGGGCCCGGGAGGGGGTTGGCAGAGTGGACTTGCCAGATGAAAGGGGGTCTGGGGCAGGGAGTTTCCCAGAATTTGGGTGTGCTGGGCTGCTAAGACAATGTAGGGCCCTATGAACCTGGGGAGAGGATGAAAGGCACCCAAACATCGAGGACTCTCCTTCATAGGGTCGCTATGAGTCGCCTGCGACTCCACGGCTCTGAACAACAATAACATCAACACAGAAAATGAGATCACCTGGCCCAGCAGACAGAAACTGATGCTACCAAGCCAAAGGTGGGTGACTTTTAATCCACAGCCCTCGGGCCTGTCTTTCATTGTTTTTGTTCAGACAGTCTGCTAGGTCGTATAGCCCTGGTGTACAAGTTGTCATACAGCGGTCACTTGTGGTTGCTGTGAGGCTGAACACTGTGAACTGACATGTTAAATGCGTTAATGGTTGGTTACCCAATTCGGCCAGAGAGTGGGATGACTCTCCCCGATTAAAGCAAGCTTGGAAGGAGGAGTGGCATCCACTTTCATAACAGCTTCTCTCTGGAAACCCTATAAACCTGGAGACAGGATGTAAGACACACAAGAGTTGAGGACTCTCCTTCATAGGGTGGCTATGAGTCACCTGCGACTCCACGGCACTGAACAACAGCAAAAATTCGCATTGACAGGAGATTGTTCATAGATCTCCCTCTGGTAGAGTAGAACTACAAATCTTTGGGTTGACAATGCAACTCTTTATCAGTAGGCCACTAAAGCTCCAAATCAGATCTAGTCATTCCTTATTTACTTGGAAGTCATTTTAGTGGTCTGTAAAGAAAGGAAGACCATGGATGAGATGGATTGACTTAATTACTGGGATACTGGGGGTAGCTGTGTCAGAGACAATGAGGTTGTTTCAAGATAGAGCAGAGTTCAGGGCTGTTGTACATAGGGTTGCTATGAGTTGCAAGTGACAACACATAACAACCACAACATATGGAGCAATCTCTAACATTTTTTGGAAAGAAAGTCATTCAAGAAATTGGCAACCATTTAATCATAGAAAATGTTTAAAATAATATAAAATTTATCTTGCTTATGAAAAATTTTTCAAAGTCACACTTTTTTTTTCATTTTTGCTTGTATCCCAAGAAAGAAAAAAAAAGTAAATGTATGGAATATAGATGGATTTTTTAGATATTATATGAATGTGGACTAAATATATTTGGAAACTTGGGAAGACAGTCAATAATCTTTTCTATTTTTTATAGATTTGACAGTGATATTTGATAGAATGACATGCTTTGCAGAAGAATAAAATAGAGGAGAGGCATTGGGAGTATCAAAGCAAACCCCAGAGAACATTACATTATTAATTTTTTTTCTTTTTCTCATGATACACTTGAATTTACACCTTTAGGAGAGGAATTATTGTGGAATCTATCCTATAAATTACAGAATTTGTACAGTATTCGATCTTCACTTATCAGAGTTCAATACATGTTTGTATCAGGCTTAAGTTTCATCGTCATTTTCATTACCACTTAACAGAGGAAAACTAAAACAACACCTTGAAAGCTTGACTGAACTTTGAAAGATTTTTATCATTACAATCACAATATTGTTGATTGTATTTGTAACCAAAAGATCTGAAACTTTTTTACTTTGTGAAATTATTGTATTTTTCTACTATAGTAAATAATAGTAAAACAAAGTTTGTTTTCAGAAACTAAAATGGTAATCTCCTCCTCTATAGCTCCCTGGAATGGCAAGGAGTGCAATAGCCCTCCAAAGATGTACTTTTGCTTTGGAATACGTTCATAGATTTCTGACTTTGTAGATTAATTTAATATAATTAAACCTAATTAAGGTTAAGGCCATTAAGAGGAAGAGATAGTGCTGGCTTGTATAGTGGGTCTAACATAATCATACCAAGACCTTAAAATTGAAGAACCTTTCTATATATCTGAGAGTTGAACAATGACTAATGATGACGACAGAAGAAGAATTGATGTCTTTCAACTCTGATGCTGGGGAGAAAGTGCTGAATATTCCAGGGATTTCCCAGAAAAACAAACAGACATTTTTTTTTTTTTAAAAGATACAACCAGAGTGCTTCTTGGAGGCAAAGATTATGAAGCTCCATGTTTTGTACTTTTGTCCATGGAGAGAGGGACATCATGCTTGGAGGGCTGAGAGGCTATGGAAGAGATTAAAACCGTCAATCAGTTGAGCTGACAGGGTGGATGTAGCAATGAGCTTGAGTGTGTCAGAGACTGTGAGGATGGCATGTGATAGAACACGATATGAATCAAACTCGACTCCAAGATACCTAACAACAATATCAACCTGTATGCACTGAGAGAGAAATAGGGGGCTTTGGAAGCAGTCTGTAACATGCAGCATTGCTAATGTTGGAGATAGAGCAAAAATTTTTGAGTCAAGGAACATAAGCTACATCTAGAAAATAGTAAAGAAAATTAATTCCCTCTTGTTGTTGTTGTTATGTGTCATTGAGTCGTTTGCGACTCATAGCGACCTTATGTACAACAGCCTTAAACCCTGCTCTATCCTGTGCCTAGAACCTTAAAAAAGGTACATGCTTCTGCTGTCACCTTAAGTTTAGTCCAATGAGACCCATGACTCACTTTTGACTTTCAGTACTGAAAGATGGTATATATGTGTTGTTCAACACATAAATTACAGAATATTATTAAAGTATAAGACCAATACTACTAGATAGTGTTCCAAATTACAAAAAGCAGATTGTAATTTTATGGTCAGAGAACAAAGGGAAGATAGTTATGAGGGTTCAAAGAAGCAGCAGGAAACCAAAATTAGGGCACCAACACCTCAAGAGAGTGTTACAATTGTTTCAGCCTTGACTGATCTTCCTGCATATGGAACTGAAGGCATCCTGACCTTGGAAGGACATCTGTATCTGACAGTCATTTAAGACAGAGCTACCTTTCACCATCAATCAGAAAGAGACAGGGTCTTGGAGGTACAGGAGTATTAATATTAGGAAGTAGACTCCATAAATATTGGAACTCCATGTCTTTCTTACATTTGAGAAGACCCACTGATTACTAATTTTGACAGTGTACAGTGCATAAAAATCTTTTCTTTTCTCTTAAAGAATTATATTTTTTCTTAATAAACTTATGTTCCACTAATAAATTTGTTACTTTTTGCTTGTTATGAGTGTTTATCAGTGCAACCTTGTCTGGGAGGTAACTTTCTAGTCCTTTCCAATGTTTTCAATCCCAGGAACTTTCTACAACAAAATTGAAAACCTACATTAAGATAACTCAGAAATTCAGTTTGCCTAATGTAACCACATAGGATAAAATAGAAGATTCCACAGGATTTCCACAGCTATAAATAATAAATTATTGCTGTATACCATAGAGTCAGAACCGGCCTATAGCTGGCCCTCCAGCAAGTATCCAGAGGCAGTTAATTGCAAAGGAGGAGATTACCTATCCTTCTGAGTTGGAGCAGCTGGTGCATTTGAGCTGTATGCCTTCAGGATTGCAGCACAACTTCTTTTTATTAGACCACCAGAGCTTCCTAAATATATATAAGAATTAAAATAATAGATAAGTGGTAAGAAATTGCACTGCAATCCCAACGGCATGCAGCTCAAATGCACTAGCTCCTCCAAGGGAGAAGGATGGGAAATCACTTCTCCTGTAATTAACTGCCTCTGAAAACCCACTGGGAGAGTTAGCTGTGCGTCAGTTCAGACTCTGTAGTACACAACAACAACATTAACATATCTAAGATACAATTACATAGATAAGCTTTACTGAAGCAGATTCCTCACATGTATCCCACAGAATCACTAATGATTTCACACTATTAACAACTGATTGGTTGCTATAAATGCATTAACTAAAACTCAAAGACAAAAAAAAAGTAACTAAAGCCTTCAGATTTATGCTAATCCTAGCTCCTTCTTCATCTTCTGTTGCTTTCTTCAGAAAGTTGTGAGATAAAAATTGTCTTATCCATAGTTATTTGAATGAGAATAAATGGCAGATTCAACAAACTTCATAGGGATGATCTCAGAGCAGAATCTGACTGCAGAGGGTCAGCTGACATAGATATTTCAGTGTTAGTGTTATTTCTGAGGTTACCACTAATAAGGGGCTAATCTTGGAAGAAGCATGCTCATGTTAAGAAGTTGTGAAGATTTGGAGATGTGAACTTGTAATCACACTTCACTTCCATAAGATTTGTCAGGTAGCTGTACACCCATCAGTTGGTGAGTGTACTCTTTACCTCTTGTCATTGCTGATAACAAAAAAGTATCCCCCTCCTCTCCCTGAATCTTATTACACCAGGGGACCATGTTGTATACTCCAAATTCTGGGGTACCTGGATTTTAGCAAAAATAATAATATTCTAAAGATATTTTTATTATATTTTTATTGTTATGCTGCAAGTAACAGATGCTATTTAATATTAATAACAGATATCTATATTCATTGTAAATAGTATTGGGCGCTTTTTTAAATATTCAGTTTGTTTCTAAGTGAGTTAAAAGTAGGTATATTTTGCAAAAGTGATTTCTAAGACTAATCTCTTTTCCAGAAATTTAAGCAAACTTGTCAAACTGTGCTTATAATAGAAAAAGCAATTCAGTCTGGACTGACAGTCATGATTTAACAAATCATCCAAACCTCCCACCATTTTCATGGGAGGAAGCTGGAATGTATCTGGACCAATAGATATTTGAAGATTATTAAGGAATTGGAAACTGGGTCAGGATGATAAGGCAAACTGAATAAAATTTTAAGTATAAGAATAAAATCTGAAGAGGGATGAGTGATACAAATGCTGTAATGTTTCATGATTTATTTAAATCTTGATCAAAATCAGGTTATCTTATATGCAAACTTGCTTACATAATAAAATATAAAGTTTTGGTATTTTTAAGTTACTTGTCCACATACTTTGGACATAGGATTTTGAGAAGGAAGTCCCTTGAGAAAGACATCATTCTTGGTGATGGAGAGGATCAGGGAAATAGAGAAAAACTGAACAAAGTGGACTGAGCATGATCGTCAGCTGTGGGCTTAGACATAGTAGAGATTGTGAGAATGGCACAAGTTTGTTTAGGATTTTTCCCTGTTGTACATGAAGTGGTCCCATGGACTGCCAAGAAAAAAATAGGTCTGTCTTGGAGAGGGTGTAACCAAGTCAGTCCTTGGAGGCTAGTATTTTGAAGCTCTGCTTCACTTACTTTGGGCACATGGGCAGGAGAGATCAGTCCTTGGAGAAGGACATCATGCTCAGAAGGGTGACAGACAGAGCAGGAGCAGGAGACCCCAGATGAGATGGGTTGATGCAGTAACCGGGGCAATGGGGGTTGGTATGTCAGAGTTAGTGAGACTGGCTCAGTACAGGGAAGGGTTCAGAGCTGCTGCACGTAGGGTCACTATACATCACAGGTGACTACATGGCACACAACAACAATAACATATTATAACAGGTTTGTAAGCAGGAGTGGCATTCAGTTCCTAAATAACATGCCTCCAGAAACTATGAATTTTGATAAATATTGATATTTGTAGAGGGGCTTCAGGCCTTTTGTTCATAGGGTTGCTATGAGTCGTGCTCTACTCGAAGGCAATCAATAACAAAAACAACAATATAAAGTGGCTTTGAGTTGGAGTTAGTTTTATTGCACGTACCATTAACATTTAACATACTTTGTAAGGAGGGACCAGTCCATGGAGAGGGACATCATGCTTGGTAGGGTGGAGGGACAGCGCAGGAGAGGAAGGCCCTCTATGAGGTGGATTGATTCAGTGACTGGGGTAATCGAGATGGGTTTGTCAGAGGCAGATTGTGTGTGCGATTGGCACAGGACAGAGCAGAGTTTAGGGCTGTTGTACATAGAGTCACTATGAGTTGCAAGCGACTCGACAGCACATAACAACAACAACAACAACCATTAACATTAGTATTATACCATTTTATATTAATAGCATGGATGTTATTTCAGAAAACTTTCTCTAAGTGTAAATAAAAACAATACTCTAAAACACAAAAATTACTGTTTCAGGAGCTCAGACCCCATTGCATGTAATTATTAATAAATAAAAGGCAACTTGTGTCTGTAATGTGGAAACCTGAAATGAATGCTTTTCTAGCTCATGACAAAAAATAATTTTATGAATTTTCATTGTAGGTTCCAGTGAAATAATGATTGCACCAAAAGGGGAAAACAGTTTTTAGAACAATAGCTGCATTCCTAAAAACAGAAGATTATTTTCATCAAGTTTCACTGGTGATTAACACTGAATATGGTGTGGGGAGCACGTCTGTTTCAAATCCCACCCTAGTGTATAGAATTCGACACCAGATGGTTTCATACTAACAAGGAATTAACAATTTGTGGGTTGTTAACGGTTCCATTATAAAAGAATTCTTGTGAAGTAAATAAGAAATACATTTACATGACTTATCCCTGAAGAGGTAGTTGTAATAGAAAATGTGAAGGAAAGTTTTAGTAATCACTAAAATGTGAGAAAAGTTTAAGTGTAATGCATTATTTTTTAGGTTATAGGAATTGTTTTCCTTTTTTTTTCTTTTTTTTTCACTTTGTACAAAATATGAGCTGTTTGGTCAATAGTAGTGTACTGTAAATAAATTTAAACTACTCTATGACTTGTCTTTCAGTTTGTCAAACTACATCAACTTGACTGTTGCTGTGATACTGTAAGCTACCTTCACAGTATTTAAAAATAACAGTGTGATTGTTCATGTTGTTTGGAATTCAGGGAAGTTTCCAGACTGAGAAAGGGAAAATAGAGGATCTGGTAAGTTACTTCTAAAACAAAACAAACATAGTGAAGCCTAACAAATAGTAGCAGAATATTAAAATGTCTCTGACATACTGCCAATAGATAAAACCCTCAGATTGAAATCCATTCAAAATACAACTGGATAGATTTGTTCTCTCAACATTTTCTTTTGTTGGTTTGCATACAATAACTCAAATATATTGTGTTTCTGTCATATACATTATGCTTTATAAAATTTTCATTTACCTTGTGTTTCATGCAGTCATATACATTGTATTCCATACAATTCATTGCCATTGATCAATGCCTTCTATTTCCCTATCTTATCTAGTCCTCATGAATCTTTCCTATTATTCCTTTACCTCCCAGCTGCACTGCAGCCTCAGCTATTCTAGTTATTTGTACTCCTCCCCATTTCCACATCTTGCTCCCCTTTTCTCTTACCCTTTTGGATACTTATAAATATCCTAGTAGGTATCCTTCTATTTTCACAAAAACAGCTATATGCAATCTGGTTGCCTAATGGTAAGACGCTACACTGCAATCCTAAAGGAACTCAGTTCAAATCCACAAGCTGCTCCATGAAAGAAGGATTTAATATCTCCTCCCAGTTTCTTAAACACACCAACACTTGATTTTTAGAAGGTCCCATTTGTTGATTTTAACCTCTCCTGGTTGTATATTACTGGCTATACTTGCAATCCTATTTATGGCTTGTTCACAAGAGCCTATGGTGATGAAGGAAGAAGTTCAAGCTGCTTTGAAGGAAATAGCAAAAAATAAGGCCCCAGGAATAGATGGTATACCAATTGAA
>NW_006399923.1:5920813-5926935 GCF_000299155.1 Elephantulus edwardii | reverse complement strand
AGGAGGGGAAGACCCTCTATGAGATGGATTGATTCAGTGACTGGGGTAATCGGGATGGGTGTGTCAGAGGCGGTGCGGTTGGTGCAGGATAGAGCAGGGTTTAGGGCTGTTGTGCATAGGGTCGCTATGAGTCGGAAACGACTCGACGGCACATAACAACAACAGCAACATTTATGGCTTAGACTATGCCTTCTAAATTTGGGCTCATTTTGTCTTTTATAGTGCTTGTGCTTTGTAGCTTTATCCTGAGGTCTCCGATCCGTCTTAATTTGATTTTTGTGTATGCTGTGAGATGTGGATCCTGTTTCAGCTTTCTGCAAATAGATATCCAGTTTTACCAACACTATTTGTTGAAGAGGTTTGCTTTTCCCAATTTGATAGATTTTAATTCCTTGTCAAATACTAATTGTACATGAGTCAATTTATGGGTGCTTGATTATTCCAGTAGTCTATGAATCTGTCACTGTATCAGTACCATATTGTTTTTGTTACTCGGATTGTTATTGCTGCTGTTGTTGTTGGGTGCCATTGAGTCAAGCACAACTCATAGCAAACCTATGAACAAAAGATCTGAACCTAGTCCTGTCCTGAGCCATCATCAAACTTTTTGATACCCAATAGCCCATTGTATCAATCTACCTCGTTTAGAGTCTTCCTCTCTTTCATTGATTCTCCAGCCTTCCCAACATCATGCCCTTCTCCAAGGAATAGCACCTCCTAGCAACATTTCCAAAATATGTGAGGCAAAGCCTCATTATTCTTCTTCCAAAGAGGACTCCTGCTACATCCTCTCTAAGACATAGCAGTTTATTCTCTTTGCTGTCCATGGGATCTTCAGTGCTCTTCTCCAACACTATAGCTCAAAGTTGTCATTTCTTTTTTTGTTATCCTTATTCATTGTCCATGTCTCAGATGAGTAGTTAGTAATCAGAAAGACCATGGCCTGAAACAGATGGCTCTTATTCCTCAAACTGACATTGTTGTTGTTGTTTTATGTGCTACCTTCGCCTCATAATGACCCTATGTAGAACAGCCCTAAATCCTATTCTATCTCTACATCTTACTGTCTCTGACATGCCTATCCCCGTTACCCCAGTGACGGAATCAATCCAATTTCATCGAGGGTCTTCCTTTCCTGCGTTGGCCCTTCACCCTCCCAAGCATGATGTCCCTCTCCAAAAACTGATCCTGCCTTGCAACATGTCCAAAGTATGTCAGACGGATCTTCAGAATCCTTGCCTTCAAGGACCAGCCTGGCTTCATCATCTCTAGGAAAAGCTTATTTGTTCTCCTAGTAGTCTATGGTATATTCAATACTCTTCTCTAACAACAAAGCTCGAAGTCATCAACTCTCCATCTATCATCCCTAGTCATTGTCCCGCTCTCTAATGCATAGCAGGTAATTGCAAAGACTATGGCCTTTATCAAGTGCACCTTTGTCTTCAGACTGACATTATTGCTCTTAAGTTCTTTGGAAAGGTCTCTGACAGCCGACTTTGCTAATTCAATTTGTCTTTTAATTTCCTGGCTGCTGGTACCAAGAGTGTTGACTGTAGAGCCAAGCAAACTGTAACTGTCAACAATCACAATCTCTTCATTATCCATCATGATGCTGCCAAACGGCCAAGTGGTGAGAATCTTTGTTTTCTTGATGCTGAGCTTCAATCCATATGGAAGTCTGCAACCTGACATTCTGCAGTAAGCACTTCGGGTCCTCCTCAGTTTCAGCAAGCATAATGCAGATTGTTGTTGAGTCTACCTCCAATCTTGATGCTACACTTCTCATAGATCCCAGCCTCTCAGATGATCTGTTCTACATACAGATTAAAAAGATATGGAGACAGGATACATCCCTGATACACACCCTTCCCAATTTTAAACCATGCAGTGTTTCTTTACTCTGTTCTGACAACTGCCTCTTGGTACAAGTATAGGTTTCTCTTTAGCACAATCAACTGTTCTGGGATTCCCATTCTTCTCAGAGCCAGCCACAGTTGTTGTGATCCACACAGCAGTCAAATGCCTTTGCAAAGTTAATGAAACATAGATAAACTTTTCTCTGTTACTCTTTGCTTTGAGCCAAGATCCATCTGACATTTGTTATAATATCCCTAGTGCCACGGTCTTTTTTAAATCCAGCCTGCACTTCAGGCAGTTCTCAGTTGATGTGCTGTTCCAGTCGTTTTTGGATAATCTTCAGCAGAATCTTGCTTGCATGTGATATCAATGATACTGTTCAATAATTTCCACACCCTGTCTGATCACCTTTATTTGGAATTAGAACAAATATAGATCTCTTCCAGTCAATTGGCCAGGTGAGTGACATTACTCTGCTAATTTGGACAGGTTCCAAACTGCAGACTTTTCCAATACAATGTGTCTCCTTATTTCCTGAATGCTGGTACCAGTGGTGTTAATTGTGGGTCCAAGTAAGTTGCAACTATTGACAATTTCAACCTCCTTTCCATTCATCATGATGCTGCCTGTAAACCCATTGGTAAGAATCTGTTTTCCTGACATTGAAATGCAATTCATATAAAAGGCTGCATTCCTTGATCTTCTGCAAGTGCTTCAAGCTCTCCTTGCTTTCAGCAAACAATTTGTGTCATCTGCATAACACAAGTGGTTGATGAGTCTCTTTCTAATTCTGATGCTACACCCTTCCTCATAGAATCCAACTTCTCAGATAATTTGCTCAGCATACAGATTTAATAGGGATGAAAAAGAATCCTAGTGCTCTCCCTTTCCAATTTCAAACCATGCAGTTTTCCCCTGCTCTGTTCACACAACAAATTCCTGTTCCAAGTACAGGTTCCCCATGAGCACAATCAAGTGTTCTAGGATTCCCATTCTTCTCAGTGTCAGCCACAACTTGTCAAGATCCACACATTCAAATGCCTTTGTATAGTCAATAAAGCACAATAGACATTCTTCAGGTATTCCTTACTTTCAGCCAGAACCGTGTACTAGGTTTTGAAATCAGAGAGTGCTATGCCTTCCACTTCATTTTTTTTTAGATTGTCTTCACTTATTCAAATTCTATTTTCTTTCCAAATGAACCTCTCAAATGCTTTTTCTATCTCTTTGAAAAATGAAGTTTTTATCTATATTGGGATTGTGTTTAAAATGTAGACTGCTTTTAGTAGGACTGTGATTCGCACTATGTTGAGTCTTCCTATTTATGAATAGATAACAGTTTCTCATTTAGTTAAATCTCTTCTTGTTATATGCACACCCATGTTTATTGTGGCTTTGTTCACAATAGCAAGGGTTTGGAAAAAACCTAAGTGCCCATCAACAAACAATGGATAGAGAAGCTGTGGTATATTCACACAATGGAATAATATGCTGTATTGAAAAACAAGGAACTCATGCTATATTATTCAAAATGGGTGGCTCTCTGGAGGACATTGTGCTGGGTGAAATATCTCAGCCACAAAATGACAGATACTGTATAGTGCCACTATTGTAAAACAGGACTGATGTTGGGGTTGGGGGGGACTGAGAAAAAATGAGATAAATAATTTATACTGCATTGAAACAGATGAGGGAGAAAACTGTTTAAAAGGTATATGTGATTAGGTATTATTGTCATGACAAGAGTCCAGAATGAAGAAGGCATAGTGGAGTGGACCTGGGGGGAGGGATTTTAAAACAATTAAAGAATTTTTCTTTTTCTTTTCAAAGAGAAATGTGTACTGGGGGAAGGGAGGGGTGAGCAAGGAGAAAAGTGCAACAATTAATGAATGGAAATCCAAAGTCCCTGTAATTTTCATAAAAATGAATAGTAATAAAAAAAATTTAAAAATCTCTTCTTGTTGCTTGTAGTAGTATTTTATAGTTTTCCTTATAAAGGTCTTTTATGTCTCCAATAATTTTATTACCAAGTATTCAATCTTATGGTTGGCTATTGTATATGGTTTTGTATTCTTAGATTCTTTTCTGTGTTTCCTACATTGTTATAGAGAAATTCCACTGATTTTTGTATATTGATCTTGTATCTTGCTTTATTGTTCTAGTGGATCCAAAAGTCTTTTGGTTTAGTCTTTAGGATTTTCTGTATACACTTTCATATCATCTGAATCTATTGTTGTTATGTGCCATTTAGTTGCTTGCAACTCATAGCGACCCTATGGACAATAGCCCTGAAAGCTGTTGTTTGGCCCTGTGCCAACTTTACTCTCTCTAATAAATCTACCCTTATTACTCCAGTCACTAAATCAATCCATCTCATTGATGATCTTCCTCTCTTTTTCAGTCCCTCCACCCTTCCAAGCATGATGTCCCTCTCTTAGAACTGTTCCGTTCTTGTAAAATGCCCAAAGTATGTTAGATGAAGCCTCAGAATTTGCACCTCCAAGGAGCAGCCTGGTTTCACCCTCTCTATGAAGAATCTGTTTGTTCTCCTGGCAGTCCATGGTATATTCAATACTCTTCTCCATCACCACATCTGGATGCAACAATTCTCTTTCTATCAATTGCAAAGACCATGGCCTGGATCAGGCACATCTTAGTCTCCAAACTGTTGTCATTGCTCTTCAGTACTGTGGAGAGGTCCCTGATAGCAGATTTTCTCAATGCACTTTGTTTCTTGATTTCCTGGATTCTGGTACCAAGAGTAGTGATTTGAGAGCCAGGCAAACTAAATCTGTTAACAATTTCAATCTCTTCACCATCTATCATAATACTGCCAATTGACAACATCTGCATCTAACAACATTTTTCCTCCTCTTTGTCAGTTTGTTGTTGTTGTAAAGTGCCATCAAGCCACCTGCAACTCATCCTATTTACAACAGCTCTGAACACTGCTCTAGCCTGTGTGAACCTCATTGTGTCTGACACACCCACCTCCATTACCCCAGTCCTTCTTTTGTCTTTTGCCCTAGCTTCTACTTCCAATACCTTATTGAGTAGGAATGGTGATAGTGTATATTTTTATCTGATCCTATTCACCAGGAAAATGCTTTTAGTCTTTCCCCATTGAGAAGGATGTCGACTCTTGGTTTTATGTAAATACTTTTCAATATGTTGAGGAAACTGCCTTCTGTTCCTATTTTGTTGAGTGTTTTAGAACTGTTGAACTTTTGTCCAAGATAATTTCGACATCAATTGATAGTATCTTGTAATTCTTATTCTTTGCTTTGTTAATATGATTTATGTTTAATGTCTTTCGTATATTGAATTTTTTAATATCTGTTAGAAATCTCACTTGGTCATGATGAATTACTTTTTTATAACATACTGTTAAATTCTATCAAGTCACGATTTAGTTAAGGATTTTTTAATCTATGTTCATGGGAGATATTGAACAATAGCTTCCTTTTTCTGTAATGTTTTTGCTTGGTTTTGGTATTAGGGTTGTGCTTGTTTCACAGAATGAATTTGGGAGTGTTCCTTTTTTATCTAATTTTTTTGAATAATTTTAGCAGAATTGGTGATAGTTCATCATTGAATGTTTGATAGCATTCATCCTTAGTCATCTGGGCCAGAATTATTTTTGTGTGGGTTTTTTGTTTTGTTTTGTTGGGTTTTTTTTGTGGAAGGGGAGTGTCCTTTTGAGGATCTGCTCTATTTCTTCTTTGTGATAGATCCATCAAGTGTCCTACATCTATCTGTGTTAGTCTGGGTAGTGTGTGGGTTTTTTAAGATTTGACCATTTCATCTAGGTTTTCAAATTTATCACAGGTTATCTTTTCATAATATATTGTTGTTATTATCAATTTAATTTTAGCTGGGTATGTTGTGATGGCACTCCTATAATTTCTTATTAGGTTTATTTGTATCTTCTCTTTCTTTTCTTTTGTTAAGTTTGGCCATAATTTCTCAATTTTATTGACTTTTTAGAAGAATCAACTCCTGATCTTGCTGATCTTCCCATTTCTTACAGCCCTTTTTCTTATAATTTCCTTTCTTATAGAAGTTGCAGATCTTATTGTTATTTTTCTAATTGATGAAAGTGTTAGGCTTAGTAGTTAATTTTGTTCCTTTCTTTTTTAAAATATGTTTTCTGCCACACCCGCCTCGCTGTCCTCTCTGGCCACGACGCACGCCCCTGTGACAAAATGGGTCGTCCGTGCCTGTACGGGGTCTCTGACCTCAAGGATAGCATAAGAGGGAATCTT
>NW_006399923.1:5883519-5919818 GCF_000299155.1 Elephantulus edwardii | reverse complement strand
CTCTACATCATCCTGGTGTGCAGACTCTCATTTTCGCCGACTTCGTCCCTCACCTGCTCTTCACCAAGAAACCCCTTGAGTTTCTTGTCACGACTGTAGTCGGGTGGTCGGTGACATTTTTCCACTGTTATAATCTGCTCCTGAGGACTACCTTAGAGGTTTTGATATGTTGTAATTTCATTTTCATCTGTCCTGAGGGACTTTTCTCTTTCACTTTTTACTGCTTCTGTAATCCAACAATGCTCAAGTAGGCTGTGACTTAAGCTCAAAGGGGATAGTTTTTTCTTTATTTTTTAATCCTTTATAATTTCCTGGTTAATCTCTAACTTTATGGCATTGTAGTCTCAGAAGATACTTTGTATTATTTATTTACTTTTTTACTTGTTTGTCTAGCATATTAATATGTAATCTACTTCGGACACTGTACAATGTGTACTTAAAAAGGTAAACTGAATTGAGTTGGGTGAAGTACACTTAAATACATCCATGAGGTTGAATTGGATAATTTAGTTCTTTGTTGAATTTCATTTGAGTTGTCCTGTGCTTTGTTGAGAATGATGTGTTAAAGTCTATTAGCTAGTGATAATATTGTGACACTGTCTACTTATTTCTTCAAATGTGTTAACTTGTTTTTTGAATTTTGAAGGGACCTCTGGTGACAAGAAGTTGCACTATAATCCCAAAGGCCCATGGTTCAAGGCCATCAGCTGCTTCATGGCAGAAGGATAGGCAGTCTCCTCACATGTGATTAACTGCCTCTGAAAATCCACTGGAGGATCAGCTATGGGTTAGTTCTGACTCCATGGTACACAACAATCAGTTAGTTGGTGTATAGATATCGTCCAAGAGTATGCCTTCTTGATGTATTCTGTCTTCGATCATTATTCAGTACCTTTCCTTATATTTTTTATTGTTTTGCATCTAGAATTCTATTTTATCAGAGGTAGGTATTTCTACTTCTGCTTTCTTTTGTGGATGCCATTAGTTTGGTATATAGTTTTCCAGCCTCTGATTTTTAGTCTATATTTTTTCCTCTCATTTCTTAGACTCTTGTAGATGACATATTGATTAATCATTGAGTGTTTTTATTTTTTATCCATTTTGTTACTCTTTTTCTCTTAATTGGTGCATTGAAGGCATTCACATTAAGTGTAATTACTGGCATGCCAACTTTTATTGTTGTCATTTTGTTATATTTATTTATCTATTATTGCTGATTGAATTTTGCACAATGACTCATTCATTACAAACATATTGTTAAAAGACATAAACACAGGTTATACACATGGATTTCACCTGATGGTGTGAATACGAATCAGATTGATTACATCTGTGGAAATAACCACTGGAGAAGCTCAATATCAGCTGTGAAAACTTGGCCAGGACCTGATTGTGGAACAGACCACCAACTACTCCTATGCAAGTTCAAGCTGAAACTGAGGAAAATTAAACCAAATCCATGGGAACCAAAATATGACTTAGAGTCTATCCCACCTGAATTTCATAACCATCTCAGGAAAAAGTTTGAGGCCTTGAACACGAATGAGTGAAGACTAGATGAGCTGTGGGAGGATATCAAGGGTATCATCCAGGAAGAGTGCAAGTGTTCATTACAAAGAAAGAGGAGAAAGAAACGACCAAAATGGATGTCAGAAGAAACTCTGAAGATTGCACTGGAGTGCAGAGAAGCCAAAGCACAAGGAAGAATTCAAGATACTAAAGAGCTGAACAGAAGATTTCAAAAGGCAATTCAGGATGACAAAGTAAAATATTACAAATAAATGTTCAAGGACCTGGAGTCAGAAAATCAAAAGGTTCGAATTCGCTAAGAATTTCTTAAGCTCAAGGAACTGAAGAACAAATTCAAACCTCAAGTTGCTATAATCAAGGATGCTTTAGACAGAATATTAGATGATCCAAGAAGTATTAAAAGAAGATAGAAAGAATATACTGAGTCACTATATCAAAAGGAATTGGAAGACACAAGAATTTAATGAAACAACATATATGCAAGAGCCTTTGGTGATGAAGAAAGAAGTTCAGGCTGCTTTGAAGGAAATAGCAAAGAATAAGGCCCCAAAAATTGATGGTATACTAATCAACATATTTCATCTAACAGTTGCTGCCCTGGACATGCTTACCAAGTTGTGTCAAGAAATCTGGAGAACAATCAGTTGGCCAAATGATTGGAAGAGATCTATATTTGTTCCCATTCCAAAGAAGAATGACCCAATGGAATGTGGAAACTATAGAACAATATCATTGATATCACATGCAAGCAAGATTCTAGCGAAGATTATCCAAAAATAACTGGAACAGTACATCGGCAGAGAACTGCTGAAAGTCCAGGCTGGGTTTAGAAGGGGTCATGGTACTAGGGATAATGTAGCTAATGTTAGATGGAAAGCAAGGAATGTCTATATGTCTTTCATTGACTATGCAAAGGCATTTGACTGTGTGGATCATAACAAACTGTGGCTGACTCTGAGAAGAATGGGAATCCCAGAACACTTGATCGTGCTGATGAGAAACTTGGACCAAGAAGCAGTCGTCAGAACAGAGCAAGGGAAGGAACACTGAATGGTTCAAAATTGGGAAGGGCGTATGCCAGGGATATGTCCTGTCTCCATACCTTTTCAACCTGTATGCAGAACAGATTATTCAGGAAGCTGTACTCTATAAGGAGAAATGTGGCATAAGGATTGGTGGAAGATCTATCAACAATCTGCATAATGAATATGACACAACCCTGCTTGCTGAAACTGAGGAGGATCTGAAGCACTTACTGAAAAGTGTCAAGGACTGCAGCCTCCAATATGGATTGAGGCTCAATGTCAAGAAGACAAAGATTCTCACCATTGGACCAACTGGCGGCATCAGGATTGATGGTGAAGAGATTGAGATTGTACACAGCTTTAGTTTGCTTGGCTCAACAGTCAACATTCTTGGCACCAGCAGCCAAGAAACTAAAAGATGAATTGCGATGGGAAAGACTACTGTTAGCGACTTCTCCAAAGTATTGGAGAGCAATGGTGTCTCTCTGGAGATTAAGGTGCATCTGATACAGGCCATGGTTTTTGCAATCACTTTTTATGCATCAGAGAGTTAGACAATGACTAGGGAGGATAGAAAGAGAATTGATGCCTTTGGGCTGTGGTGCTGGAGAAGAGTATTGAAGGTACCATGGACTGCTAAGAATACATACTAATTAATCCTAGAGAGAGTTAAACTGGGCTCCTCCTTGGAGGTAAGGATCCTGAGGCTTCATCTGACATACTTTGGATATGTTGTAAGGAAGGACTGGTCCTTGGAAGGTGACATCATGCTTGAGAGGGTGGAGGGACAGCGCAGGAGGGGAAGGCCCTCTATAAGGAGTATTGATTGATTCAGTGACTGGGGTAATTGGGATAGGTGTGTCAGAGGCAGTGCGATTGGCACAGGACAAAGCAGAGTTTAGGGCTGTTTCACTATGTGTCACAAGCTACTTGATGGCACATAACAACAACAACAACAACATCTTTGCTGGTTACTTTGATCCATTCAGTGTTCTTTGTTGTCTCTTTATTAAAGACTTACTTTCATATTTCTTGTAGATTTAGTCTTGTGGTTTTTAATTTCTTAAGTTTTTTTTTCTATAAATGGCCTGATTTCTTCTTTTTAATTGATGGACACTTTTGCTGGGT
Organism: Elephantulus edwardii; assembly: GCF_000299155.1. Classification (NCBI taxonomy): domain Eukaryota; kingdom Metazoa; phylum Chordata; class Mammalia; order Macroscelidea; family Macroscelididae; genus Elephantulus; species Elephantulus edwardii. The sequence continues at coordinate 5,916,135 of NW_006399923.1, read as the reverse complement.
ACAAAATCCTTCTAGGCTTACAATTGTTTTCTCTCAACCTTCTGTATATTCTATCCCATTGTATTCTTGTTCCCATAGTTTCTACTGAGAAATCAAAGTTTAACCTACTTAGTTATCCTTTGTTAGTGACTCCTGATATTTTAAGTGTTCTGTCCTTAACTGTGATATTGGAGATTTTAACTGTGATATATCTTAATGTTTTTTCTTTTGGTTGTAGTTTTTTGATTTTTGGTGTTTGTTATTTTTGGGGGTTTTTTTTGGGTTTTTTGTTTTGTTTTGTTTTCTGAACTTCTTTAATGTGGACTTTCTCCTTTTTCATAATTTCTTGGGTTTTTTCTATTACCTCTTCTACAGTTGTTTCTGTGCTTTCCCTCTTCAAATCTTGTTTTAGAATTGTGATCACATGTATGTTGTTCCATTTTATGTTATCCCACATAATTCTACTGTTTTCTTCAGTCTGTTTTGAGTGTTTGTTTTGTTTCATTTAGTTTTGCTTTCTAGTAGGTTTCCATAGATATTTTTGTCTTTAGCTCATTGAGTGTTCCATATCTCTTATTTTATGTCCTTTCAGTGTAGAAAATTCGGCCATTTTGGTCTTGAAATTCTGGATTACATTTTCATGCATTTCTGCTTTTCCCAGTACTGTATTGGTTACATGCTCTCTGCTTTGTGATGATAATTGCTTTTGGTTTTATTTAGCTCTCATATCTCTTTATTTATGGCTTCGATCCTTCCACCAACATTTATAACTATTTAGTAGCTATTATTGTTGTGCATGTTGATATATTTCCTCTGACTCCCTGTCTCTGGTTTATTAGTTTATTTATGGTTTGTATACTTCCCTTCCCCCATCATTTAACACATCTTCAGTAGCTGTTTGTATAACTCCACTTTAATATATTTCTTCTGCCTATCTGTCTCTGGGGTATTCATTTGTCTGCAATCCAACCTGCTTTTTTTAGGAAATGGCTTGGAGAGAGAAAGAGAGTGAGAGAGTGGAGAGCAAGAGAGACTGAGAAAGAGAGAGAGAGAGAGCAAGAGCATGCATGTGCACGCGCGTGAGAGAGAATAAAATTTGAAGATCCTCGAAAAATTCTTCTTGGTATGAGTGAGTCAATTTGGTGAGGCAGTTTCTGGTTTTTTGTATAATTTATTCACAATTCCATATCTTGAGGATGCTATTGATGTTGTGGACTTAAAGTGTTGCCTTTGATTGAGTTTCTCATTGGCAGTCTTCCTGCTAGTCATTTATAAGCAGATATGTTCTCTATTTCCAGTGGTGAGCTTCTCATCTGATTGTCTTTTGAAGTTTAAGGAGCTAGGGTCTTTCTCTTTGCTCAGTTGTGGTGGACCCACTTCTTTGCCCTATCTTGTAATTTGATGGAAGAGACGTGTCCTTCAGGGATAGGCAGAGTCCCGGGAGTGCTGTCCAGGATAGATTGTTCAGGAAAGAGATCCAGAGAAGTGGCAAGGTCCCAATAGTACAGTCCCCAAATTTCCGTAGATGCTAATGACCATGATCAGTGACTTGAGGATGGTTTTTGTTATGTTGTTAGGTTCCATTGAGTCTAATATGACACATAGTGATCCTATGAACAACAAATCTGAATCCCATCTTATCCTATGCCTTATCCTCATATTTTCTGACACACTAGAGCCCATTGCAGTAGTCCCTGTGTCAAACCACCTGGTTGAGGGTCTTTCTCTTTGCCTGACCCTCTGCCTTTCCTACTTTGTGTCCCTTTCCAAGGAATTGGCCCTCCTAGCAAAATACCCAAAGTATGTGAGACTAAGCTTTCTCATCTTTGCTTCCAAAGAGTAGTCTGGCTGCATTTTCTACACGACATATGGCATAATGGATGAAATATTAATGGTCAATAGGGGAGCGTTTTCCTCTTGAGCAGACAAAAGCTTGTTGCTTGTTGTTATATGCCATCGAGTCGTGACAAAGGCTTAGGGAAATAAAACTTTTCAAAAATGCACCTCCCGATTCTGACTATTTGTGAATGATAGGAACTGGGAAATTCCCAGGATTCTTATGCAGGACCCCTCCCTCCCCAAGATTCTGTAGCTGTTGTTCAAGTGAAGTAACAATTATGGTCTCTGCTTGACAGTTTAGCAGAGCCTAAGTAGTAGTCACTATATATGTATCTCTGTCTTCTGTGTCTCCTGTGGCTGACTTCTGCTTTAGTCAAGAGAGTTTTTGTGGACAGGTGAGAAATTCCAGGGAGGATAGACTCTGGGAAACCACCCCCATAACCTTTCCCTCTGAGGTTCTATGTTACTTGAAGTTTACCTTTCTTCTGTTGAGGCTGGGTAGGAGTCACAAATTCTGTCTTAGATAACAGAGTTTTTGAGGGTAGGTAGGAACTTCCATGGAGTACAGACCCTGGGAAACTGCCTCTAGGACCCTCACCCCAACACACAGTCTTCTGGTTGTTTAAGGCATACTTGTTTTCTCCTAGGATTGTGTGGGAGAGTTCACAGAGCCAATTTTAATGACTTGGACTTGATAAAACTTTCAGAACATTTACATGCTGATATGACATTTCTCAAAATGAGGAGAAGCATTTGGAAACATCCATTAATGAATGATTAATGCAAATGTGTCAGTATAAAAAAATGGAAGTTTCATCAAATATAGTGAAATGCGTAAAAAGAAATATTCTAGGTATTAACGATTTGAAACTGACTTATATTTGACATTTTGAATCAGATAAGCTCATAGTCTACTCTCCTAGGAGTAGCAAATTACTGAGAAATGACATTACATTCATCCTCAAAAAGAAAATTTCAAGTTCTATCCTAAAGAACAATGATATTAGATATAGGATAATATCCACAAGCCTATGAGGAAGACCAGCTAATACAACTATTATTCAAATTTATGTCCAGACCACTAATACCAAAATATGAAGAAATGGCAGATTTTTTAAATCTTCTGCAGTCTGAAATTTATCAAATATCCAATAAAAATGCACTGATAATTATTGATCATTCGAATACAAAAGTTAGCCTCATTCTAAAACAGTGGCACCATATAATATTTGTCCTTTTGTGACTGAGATATTTCACTCAGCATAATGTCCTCCAGGGTCACCCATTTTGAATAATATTGCATGAGTTCCTTGTTTTTCAATGCAGCATAGTATTCCATTGTGTGAATATACCACAGCTTATATATCCATTCGTTTGTTGATGGGCACTTAGGTTGTTTCCAACTCCTTGCTATTGTGAACAAAGCCGCAATCAACATGGGTGTGCATATATTTGTTTGGAGGCTGACATTGGGGTGAGGGTAGGACTGAGAAAAACTGGATAAATTATGTTTACTGCATTGAAGTCAATGAGGGAGAGAATAGTTTAAAACTAATGTATTTTAGGGCATTATGATTATCATAAGAGTCCGGAATGAGGGTTGCAGAGTGGAGTATACTTGGGGTGGGGGTGGGGATATGTGGGATGGGGGGAGGGGATTGTGTACCAATGAAGGAGTTTGTCTTTTGCTTGTTTGTCAAGGAGAGGTGCGAACTGGGGCTGGCGTGGGGTGGGTGGGGAGAAAAGTGCAACAATGAATGAATGGAAGTCCAAAATCTCTGTAGATATTCATTGAAATTAAAATAATAATGATAAAAGAATTTTTTTAAAAATGCAAAAGTTGAGAGCAAAGCAGGATAAGTAATTAGAAAATATGACCTCAGTGATAGCAACAGCATTTAAAAATTCAAGTGATAGACTTTTGAAATAACACTGAGTTGGTCTTTACAAATAGCTTTGTTAAGTTACATAAGCAGGGTAGACATATGGATCTTATCAGATAGAATACAAAATAACACATTTCACTATGTGTATTAAGAGAGTATGGAAAAACTCAATATTATCAGTCAAAACATGTGTCAAATATGCAACAAAACTTTAACTCCTCATATATCGGTTCATCTTAAAGGGAAACAAAATTAAAATAAGTTCACAAAATCACATGCATGATAATAAGTATAGATAATCACACTTGAATTTAGAAACAATAACAATAATAGATTTAAAATAATGAACACTAAGGACTATCTACCTGGTCAAATCCTCCCCTAGCCACTCACCAGTCACATCTGTGATGCCTTACACTACACACTGCTAAAAGTTTCTCACGCTGTTGTCCATCTGTTGCTTAGGAAGATGTAAGTCCAAGCCCATGTACCAACTTCAGAGAAAGATTTTCCTTAGGTTTGTACTGAGAAAGAACCAGGACACAGAGCTTCTGTTCAATTCTGTGACTTATTGTCTCTGTTTACGTTGTAATTCCAAGGTCTGCACAGGTCTCTTCTAGATCTGATATTGTGGTGGTGACACAGGGTGTGTGTAGAGATGCCACTTGGTTAAAAAAACAGACCCTGAAGTAGATTTGAGACTGAAGATATCATTTACCAAAAGATGAGATTAAGGTAGCTGAGCCGATGTGCTTATGGGAGAAAAGCATTACCTGATCAAGGAGATTAGAGCGATCTCTCAGATCACATTTTATGTGACTCCCTGGGTTCCTGATGCTGTGTGTGTGGAGATGCCACTCGGTTTGAAAGCCAGACCCTGAAGTAGATTTGAGACCGAAGATATCCTTTCCTGAAAGATGAGATTAAGAGTCCTAATAACTTTTCAATCTGTATGCAGAACAGATCATTCAGGAACTAGAGTTTTAGGAGAAGGAGTGTTGTATCAGGATAAGAAAAAGACTCATCAACAACCTAAAATATGCAGATGACACAAACTTGCTTGCTGAAACAAAAGAGGACCTGGAGCACTTGGTGCAAAAGGTCAACAACTGTAGTTTGCCATATGGATTGAAGCTCAACATCAAGAAGATGAGTATTCCCACCACTAGGCCAAATGGCAGCAACATATTAGATGGAGAAGGGATTAAGGATGTTAACAATTACAGCTTGCTTGGATCCGCAATCAACACTCTTAACACCAGCAGTCAGGAAATCAAAAGACAAATTGGATTGGGAATGTCTGTCATGGACCTCTCCAGAGTGCTGAAGAGCAACAATGTCTCAGTTTAAATAGAAAGGTCTGCCTAATCCAGGCCACTATCTTCTCTATTACTTGTTAGGCTTCAGAGAGTTGGTCAATGACTAAAGATGACAGAAGAAGAATTGATGCCTTTGAGTTGTGGTGCTGGCGAAGAGTCTTGAGCATACCATGGACTGCCAAGAAAACAAATAGGTCTGTCTTAGAGAGGGTGAAATCAAGTCTCTCTTTAGAGGCTAGGATTTTGAAGCTCAGCCTCACTTACTTTGGGGATGTGGCCAGGAGAGATCAGTCCTTGGAGAAGGACATCACACTCGGAAGGGTGGATGAACAGTGCAAGAGAGGGAAACCCTGGGTGAGATTGATTGATACAGTAACTGGGGTGATGGGGGTTGGTGTGTCAGAATTAGTGAGACTGGCTCAGGACAGGGAGCGGTTCAGAGTTGCTGTACACAGGGTCACTAGACATTGTAGGCAGCTCAATTGAACATTGAACATAATAACATACTATGAAAGGTTTGGATGCAGGAGTGGCATCCACTTCCTAAATACCATTCCTCTAGAAACTCTGTGAACTTTGGTAAATGTCAATAGCTGTAGAGGGGCTTATGTCTTTTGTTCATAGGGTCACGATGAATCATGCTAGACTCGAAGGCAATCAACAACAACAACAATGACTGTCAGGAATTTCCTATACAAAGACATTTTACTGTATGGATAATAACAAATTGTGGTTAACCTTGAGAAGAATGGTAATCCTAGAACACTTAATTGTCCTCATGTAAAACCTATACTTAGACCAGGAATCTGTAGTCAGAAGAAAGCAGGGAAATACTGCATGGCTCAAGATCAGGAAAGATGTGCATCAGGGCTGCATCATGTCTCCATACCTTTTTACTCTATATACAGATCATTTGGAAGGTGGAACTTTAAGAGTGAGGAATGCAGAATAATAAGGATTAGAGGAAAACTCAAAGAACCTGCTTTATACAGATGGCATAATCTTGCTTGCTTGCTAAAATACCTCATGGCTTTTGCTGCAGAAGGTCAAGGATTGTAGCCTTCAATATAGTTTGAAGCTCAACATTAAGAAAACAAAGATTCTCACCACTGGGTAATTTGATAGCTTCAGATATATGGAGAAGAGATTGAGATTGTTTTTAGCTTTGACTTACTTGGTTCCACAATCAACACTCTTGGGGACAGCAGTCAGGAAATGAAAAAAACGAATTACATTGGGAAAATATGCTGTCAGGGACCTCTCTAGATTACTTAAAAGCAATGATGTTAGTCTGGAGACTTAAAGTACACCTGATCCATGCCATGATCTTTTCAATTACTTGCTATCCATTGGAAAGGTGGAAAATAACTAAGACTTATAGTAGAAGAATCAGTGCCTTTGAGTCATGGTGCTAGAGAAAAGTGTTGAACATACCAAGTCTGTCCTGGAGAGTGTGCAGCCAGGCTGCGTCGTGGAGGCAAGGAATTTGAAGATCCACCTCATAAGTTTTTGGCACATACCCGGTAGGCACCAGTCATTGGAGAGAGACATCATGCTTAGAAGAGAGAAGAGAAGACCCAGGATGAGAAGGATTGACTTATTAAGTGGAGAAATGGGTTTAAGTCTATCAGAGACAATGAGATTGGCTTAGGCTAGAGCACGGTCCAGAGCTAGTATACATAGGGTCACTATGAATTGCAGATAACTCAATGGCACTTAACTACAACAGGTGAAACTAGACAAGTTATGGAAATAACTTCAAGGAAATAAAACATGAAGAAAGCAAAAGGCTCAAAACAACTATAAGATACCATCTCACCTCAGTAAGAATAGCAAAATTTAATGGAACAGCAAACAACAAATGCTGGAGAGGCTGTGGAGAAACTGGAACCCTTATTCACTGTTGGTGGGAGTGTAAAATGGTGCAACCACTATGGAAGGCTGTATAGAGCCTTCTCAAAAAGTTGAAAATAGAAATACCATTTGAGCGAGCAATTCCACTATTTGGAATATACCCCAAAGAAACCATACCTACCACCCAAGCAGATATATGCATACCCATGTTTATTGAGGCTTCATTCACAATAGCAAAGGGCTGGAAACAACTTAAATGCCCATCAACAAACAAATTGATAGAGAAGCTGTGGTACATTCACACAATGGCGTACTATGCCACATTGAAAAACAAGGAACTCATGAAATATTATTAAAAATGGGTGACCTTGGAGGACATTATGCTGGGTGAAATATCTCAGTCACAAAAGGACAAATACTGCATAGTGCTACTATTGTAAAATGGGACTGACATAGGGATTGGGGGGGAGACTGAGAAAGATGGGATAAATTATATATACTGCCTTGAAACAGATGCGAAAGAACTGTTTAAAAGGTATATATGATTAGGTATTATTATCATGGCATGAGTCCAGAACAAAAGCTAAATAATGGAGTGAACTTGGGGGGAAGGATTTTATAACAATGAAAGAATTTTTCTTTTACTTTTTAAAGAGAAGCACGAACTGGAGGGGATGGAAGGGCCAGTAGAAAAGTGCAACAATGAGTGAATGGAAATCCAAAATATCTGTAAATTTTCTTTAAAATTAATAATAATAATAAAAAGAAAGTAAAAGTTCATTAAAATAGCAGGGTTTCTTAAAATTTCAAAATAAATGTCAGAAAACACTAAAATTTGTTCTAGAAAGCAAAGGAAGTGGAGTGACTAGAGTAAATTATTATGTAAATAACCACTATAGAACACTTTGAAGGATAGTTTGAGAAGATATAGTATAATAAAAGGGTTATGGACTGTAGTTATGAAACCAAAAGCAAAGAAAAATTTCAACATTTTTCAAACTGAAAGAAGCAAGGAGGACATTCAGGTCTTGATTTACAGTATTGAAAGATTCAATAGACAAAAATTACATCTTAACAAATAGAAGAACATTCACACAACTAGATAAATGACAACGTGACAAAAGGAGAGAAGACTGTGGTTACCAAGGAGTTGTATACATTTGGACCTGTAATCACCTCCTATGGAAACAGCAATCAAGAAATCAAAATAATGTATTCCAGGGGGTCAATTTTCTGCAAAAGATAACTTTAAAGTGCTTAAAAGAAAAGAAATAATCCTAATGTCTCACCACTGGGTGACTTGCCAGCATCAGGATAGATGGTGAAGAGATTGAGATTGCTAACAGATTTAGTTTGCTTGGCTCCACAATCAAGATCCTCTTGGCACCAGCAGCCAGGAAATTAAAAGACAAATTGCATTGGGAAAGTCTGCTGTCAGAGACCTGTCCAAAGTACTGAAGAGCAACTCTGTCAGTTTGGAGACTAAGGTGCACCTGATCCAGTCTTTGCAATTACTTGCTATGAGTCAGAAAGCTGGACAATGACTAGGGTTGATAGAAGGACAATTGAAGCTTTTAAGCTGTGCTGCTAGAGAAGAGTATTGAATATACCATGGATTGCTGGGAGAACAAACAGATTTGTTCTAGAGAGAATGAGACCAGGATGCTCCTCGGAGGCAAGGATTCTGAAGCTTCATCTAACATACTTTTGACATCTTGCAAGGCATGACCAGTCTTTGGAGAAGGACGTCATGCTTAGGATGGTGGAGGGGCAGCACAAGAGAAGAAGACCCTTGATGAGATGGATTGATTCAGTGACTGGGGTAATGTTGGTGGGGGTTCAGAGACAATAAGATTGACACCGGATAGAGCAAGGATCAGGGCTGTTGTACAGAGAGGTGCTACGGTCGCAGGCTACTCGACAACAAACAACAATAACAACAATGTCCATCAACAAATCAATGAATAAGAAAACTATAGTATATTCTCAAAATGGAGTACTTTGCAACATTGAAAAGCATTTAAGAATTCATAAAACACTATACACCATGGATGAGTCTAAAGAACATTATTAGGCTGATTGAAATAAGTCGGTCACAAAAGGACATGTACTGTATAAGACCATTGTTATAAACTCCAAGAGAGAGGTTTACATTTATTTACACAGCATCAATCTAGTGCATTTATCAAGCAAAGGAAGGGAGAAGTTGACAATTAATTTATATAAGACTAATACTTATTGAGCTAGGAGAAAGGTCAGACAAAGTAGAATGAATGGATATAGTTTATTGTACATAGTTCAGTTGGTCCTATAGAACAAAATGACCCTGAATAAATAAAAAAATATGCTTTATAAACTTTCACTCAAATCATATTTAAAAAATAAAATTTAAAAAGAAATAAATCTTAATAAAGTTTTTAATAGCTGCAAATAATTATTCTATTTATTAACATTTTTATAAATTTCTAAAATACATATCTATTGATATAAGCCTTCAAGTTAGATAGTACATGCCTATATATGTATTAAGCTTCTGATACAGTGTACTGTACAATAAGAAGGGGTTTTTGTCTGTCTTAGAGAGGGTAAAACCAAGTTTTTCCCTGGAGGCTAGGATTTTGAAGCTGTCTCACATACTTTAAGCACATGGTAAGGAGAGATCAGTCCTTGTAGAAGGATATCATGCTTGAAAGAGTGAAGGGACAGCACAGGAGGGGAAGACCCTGGATGAGATGAATTGATATAGTGACTGGGGCATTGGGAGTTGGTGTGTTGGCATTAGTGAGACTGGTTCAGGACAGGGTAGAGTTTAGAACTGCTGTACATAGGGTTGCTATGGGCTCAAGTGACTCAACGGCACATAAAAACAACAATATACATCTTCAGAATGAAACTTCAATATGCTAAAAGTAAGAATATTCTTTCGAGGACTAAGTTGAGCCTCTCCCAATCCTTAGTGTTTTCGGTCACTTCATATATTTTTTAAAAAATTGTACAATGAAAACGGAAAAATTAATGAGTGATCCTTGATAAAGAACATGTAATATAGCATAGATTACCAAAGAACAAACAAATTCTCTCAGATGAAGTACAGTCAGTATGCTCTTTGGAGACAAGGATGGTGAAAGGATGCTTGTAGAACTCTGGCAGAGTCTCTGGATCTAGGAGGGGCTTGCCTGGCCCCCTGTCCTTGAATACTTAGGGAATATTAACAGGAGACATCATTGATTGGAGAAGGATATCATGCACAAGCAAAGCAGCCATTGTGAACGTGGCACAGGATCAGGGAGTCTTATACACAGGTTGCCTATGAGTCAATGGCTTGCCAGCACTTAACAACATAAAATCTACTTAAGGTTTTTCCTCCGTGTAATTTTTAATTAAGTCCAAACTAATTCAGAGCTAACCCTCAGAGATTGTAAATCTCATGGGAGGAGATGTCCCACCTTTCTCCAGCAGAGCAGCCTGTGGATTCAAACCTTTGGGCTTGTTTATCTAAAATCAAATCATATTCATCACAAAGCTTCCTGCCTGGAACAGATAAAGTTTGGGGTTGGAGTATTATTTCTTGTACCTAATAGAATAGATTCTACAAAATATTTCATATATCTTCTTAGTAATCTGAAAAGTATACTTAGCATAAGAAAGCATGTATGTTTTATTACTACCTCCTATGAATGAGTTTCATGGGTCCAGGTCAAATAAGAGTAAAATTACTTTCAATGTATATTATTTTTTAAAGTGATGTTAAGCAGAGCACACTTGCTTAATTTGATACTCTGATCTAGTCTGTCAAGAGAATGTCCTAATTCCCCTAAGCCTCAAAGTAATATTTAAATGCACATTTAATAAAATACGTTTAATAGCTTAGGCTTGCTTAAGCTCATAAGAGGAGTTTTGCTTCTTAAGGGAAAGACTGATGGGAACTCTCTTAGAGCTACAAGAAACCTTATGGGGGTTTTTGCTTATTCTCTGTATTTGTAATTTTTTCATAAATTATAATATATTCATAGTTGATAAATAATAGTACAGCCTGTGCTCAAGATATATTTCCTTTCTTGACAAGGTGCTTACTGAACAGAGACTGACAACTCTTTCAAAGAAAGAGCTATCTCAATATGCAGAGAGAAAAATAAATAAAAAGCTGTGAGTACAATTTTGATGGAGTAGTGACTTGTTCTTTTTAAATCCTCTTTGTGCATAGTTTATTTTTATAGCTCTAATCACGTTAGAGCACTTTCTATGTGTCTGGCATAGGGTTTTTGTTATCCCAGAAGCAGTAGGAGTGAATGAATTCCATGCCCACTTACTGAATTGCTAAATCTCCCCATCCTTTCTTTGTTGCCAGAGAAAAGTGCTTTGAGGTATAACTTTTGAACTAGTTTCAAGTTTTGCTCTGAGACACTCTCTTCTAATTAAATGTTGTCAACCTAATAAAACCATTAGAAACGGAAAAGAATGGGTTTAAACCTAAACATCATTTCACTGGGCACCCTTTACTCTGATTAGATTTAGTTAAAAAGTTGTTTTTATTTAAATTATAGCAATAAGAAGGAATATTAAAGAAAAGGGGATAGAAGAAGATCATAATAGATGAAACTGTTTGAAAGTATTAATTATTTTATTTCTAGTTAATATATTTGAGTGCTTACTAGTTCACAGTTTTAAAGCAAAATTATAGTGATAAATTTTCAGAAAAGTTGGACAGGGTTTTAAATTTCAGTTTGCCAAAAGAAAACTGTTAACTCCTTGAGTACATCTAAAAAGGAAGGGATTTTCTCAGCTTTCTCCTTTCATGTGTACGTGTGTGTGAGTGTGCTATATGGAAGATGACAGAAGCACATAGAGCTACAGGAGTTTTCTAAAAATAAAATGCACTGCAGAAAAGCTCTGTGATCTTCCTGGGACTGCCAAAATATCAGTGCATCACTAGCCAAAGGGATAAAAAGGGTATAAAAATCCTATTTCCTTAAACTCCTCACTTCCCTGGAACAATGGAGAGAAGAAAACAGCACTGCCAAATAAGTCCTTCACTTGAATTGCCAAAGACTCTCAAAAGCAATGCCTCAAAAATGGTATTTTAGGGTAAAAGCTCAACAAGTCTTCATTTTCTGGTCCTTCTTTATCTTTCTTATGTTGTTGCGAAATCTGAAAATAATAAAGTTGGAAAATGGATTCAAACATAAGAAAAAGGGTATTTTAAACGGCAACATCAGCCTCAAATCACCGCTTTTCTTTGATCTCCAGTGTTGCTGTTAGACATCTATGATTCTGTGAGTTCTCATTCAAACCTCTCCTCTACAGAGGTACACATCATCATTTCAACAGAAAAGTCCCTTGTTTCACAGGAGTTCCTGGAGTTTACTGTTGTAAAACTGAAATGTCTGCTTTGTACAACTCAAAAAGACTGGCATAATATTTGGAGCACGGTTTTCTTTCCGCAGAAGGACTTAGGGGATATAAAGTGAGTCTTATATAATTTAATGAAATCAAGAATATGATCAATAATTGGAACGTAAACTATTCCCAATAGATTCTAATTTATAAAACCATTTTTATCTCGATAGCCATCACATGTGAGTCTCCATTCTCACTTTTTAAAATATATTTCTACTAATTTTAATAAATTTTTACAGATAATTTGGATTTCCATTCATTCGTTGTTGCACTTTTCTTCCTACCCACCCCTCCCCCTGAATTCGCTCTTCTTTTTGAAAAGTAAAATTCCTTCATTGGTATGCAATCCCACCTTCCCCAGTACACTCCACTATGCAACCTTCATTCTGGACTCTTGTCGTAACCATAATACCCAATCATATATCGCTTTTAAACTATTCTCTCCCTTATCTGTTTCAATGCCGTATACATAATTTTATCTGATTTGTCTCAGTTTCACCCAAACCCTAATGTCAGTCCTGTTCTACAATAATGGCACTATGCCGTATTTGTCCTTTTGTGACTGAAATATTTCACTCAGCAGAATGTCATACAGGGTCACCCATATTTTTTGTTGTTGTTATGTGACACTGAGTCACCTGAGACTCATAGCGACCCTATGTACAATAACACTGAACCCTGCTCTATCCTGTGCCAATCTCATGATCTCTGATGTACCTACCTCGATTACTCTAGTCACTGAATCAATCTGCCTCCTGCGCTGTATCAATCTGCTTCATAAAGGGTCTTCCTCTCCTGTGCTGTCCTTCCCCCCTCCCAAGCATGAAGTCCCTCTCCAAGGACTGGTCCCTCCTTACAACATGTCCAAAGTATGTCAGATGAAGCTTCAGAATCCTTGTCTCCAAGGAGCAGCCTGGTTTAACCCTCTCTAGGATGAACCTGATCTTTTTTTTTAGCAGTCCATGGTATGTTCAATACTCTTCCCCAACATCACAGCTGAAAGGCATCAATTCTCTTTCTATCCTCTGGAGGCATTGTCTAGCTCTCTGAGGCATAGAAAGTGATTGAAAAGACTGTATCTTCTATTTTCCATCATGCTTTTTTTGTTTATTTGTTTCTCTGCAGCAGTTGGAGGCTTATTTACCTGGTCACTTAGAATTCCATCAGAAAAAACCAAACAGACAAATATGGTAATGATAATTCCAATAACGTTTATACATTTGTCAGATAACTTGAATTCTTCACACTAAATTGATATTCAAAACAAAGTTTTGACTGAGTATGTGAATATATTGTGCATATCTGATTCTATGTTCTGTGTATATTACTTATCAGTTGAGTTTATTATTTATGGGGAAGACTCAACAACCTACATTATTCAGATGACAGAAACTTGTTGAAACAAAAGAAGGGCTGAAACATTTTCTACAGAGGGTCGACAGAAGTTTGCAATGTGGATTACAGTTTAAAATCAAGAAAATGATGATTCTCACCAGTGACAGCACCATAGTAGATAGAGAAGAGATTGACTGCTAACACATTCAGCTTTCTTGGCTCCACAAACAACACTCTTGGCACCAGTAGTCAGGAAATCAAAAGACAAATTGTTAGGGACCTCTTCAGAGTGTTGAAGAGCAAGAATCTTAAACTAGAGAATAAGTTGCACTTGATCCAGGCTATGGTCTTTTCAATTACTAGCTATGAATCAGAGAGTTGGACAATGATCAAGGGTGACAGAAATGACATGTCTGAGTTGTGGTGCTAGAGAAGAATATTGAACATACCAAGACTTCCAAGAAAATAAATAGGTCTGACCTGGAGAGGGTGAAACCAAGATGCTCCTTGAAGGCAAGGATTCTGAGACTCCATCTTCCATACTTTGGACATGTAACCAGGAGGGATCCATCTTTGGAGAAGGATATCATTATTGGAAGGGTTGATGGACAGCACAAGAGAGGAAGACCCTACATGAGATGGATTGCCACAGTAACAGGTAATAATTGCATTGGAAAAGTCAGCTGTGAGGGACCTCTTGAGAGTACTGAAGAGCAACGATGTCACGCTGGAGACTAAGGTATGCCTTGTCCAGGCTATAGTCTTCGCAATTATGTGCTATGCATCAGAGAGTTGGACAGTCAATAGAGGTGATAGAAAGAGAATTGATGCCTTTGAGCTATGGTGCTGAAGAAGAGTGTTGAATATACTGTGGGCTGCTAGGAGAACAAGCTGGTTTGTCCTGGAGAAGGTGAAGCCAGAATGCTCCTTGGAGTCAAGGATTCTGAAGCTTCTCTGACATACTTTGGACATGTTGCAAGGAGGGACTGGTCCTTGGAGAGGGACTTTATGTTTGGCAGAGTGGAGGGACAGTGCAGGAGAGGAAGACCTTTGATGAGATGGATCGATTCTGTGAGTGGAGTGGTGGGAATGAGTGTGTTTGAGATGGCAAGATTGGCACAGGATAGAACAGCATTTAGGGCCCTTGTACATAGGGTCGCTATGAGTCACAAGCAACTCGATGGCACATAACAACAAGGATAGATGTGTCCGACATAGTGATATTGGCTCAGGATAGAGCAGGTTTCACAGCTATTGTACATAGAATCACTATGAGTCATAGTTGACTAGTTGGCACATAACAACAACAACAAAGTTTAATTATATCTGAATAATTCAAAACTACTTTCTTAAGTGACCAAACCCAAACCAAACTGAACTTCTATCAAATCTCTTCTGAGGGTAGGGTAGGGAGAAAACTGTGTGTTAGGAATTCCAAATTTGTAAATATTTCTGAAGTAGACTGCCTTGTCTTTCTCTTCTGTAGTAGCTAGTGAGTTTGTACCACTGAACTTCTTTGGCTAGCTATTGTTTTGATCATTGTACCACCAGAATTCCTTGTCAATCCTCAAATCTCTTGATTTTGACATACACATCTTGTCTTTGCTACCACAGAACTCTGTTCATATAACTTATTAAAAGATTTGACACTGTACTCTAATTGATCGTTAATATTCTTCCCTCCTTCTGGTCAGAAATTTTTGAGGATGGAGCAAGCTTGTTAATTTTTCAAAGGCTTGCAACTGAATTTTATTTTAACACATAATAATTAAATGGCTCCTCCAAGACCTGTCAGGCATCTAGGCCACGTTTACCTGTAGGGTGTGCCTCAAATTTGTATCTTTTCACTGCATCCATTTAATCTTTATGTTGAGTAAATAATCTGAGATCCTGGACTACATGAAGAAGATTGTTGTGTCGAGATTGGAGGAAGACTCAAGGACAATTCATGTTGTGCAGATGATGCTACCTTGTTTCTGAAAGTGAAGAGGACTTAAAATACTTAATGAGCAAGATCAAAGACTGCATCTTTCACTATGGATTTACAAATCATGATCAAGAAATAAAAAACTCTCGCACATGCACCAAATGCATAAAGTCATGACAAATAAAGAAACTACTGAAGTAATGAAGTATATAAATATACTTGGATCCACCATCAAGACTCATGGTAACAACAATCAAGGAATTAAAATAGTTTGCTTGACAAGTCTGCTATAATTCGAATATTACATTGAGCATATCTGTTGTAAAAGACCTCACTAAAATGCTAAACAGAAAAGACATTTAAAGACATTCTTGTATATCCTACCCAAACCTATGGTGTTTTCCAGTACTTTGCATAACATGTGAAAATTCAACTATGAATAATGAAGGCTGAAGAAGAATTGATGTCTTTGAAGTGGTTTTGAACAGTACTGAACATACCAGGTGCTACCAATGGAACACTGTTCACAGGATCACTATGTATTATAGGATACTCGACTCAATGGCACCTAACAACAACAAACTAAAGTAATAAGAATGGTAAGTCTTGTGGAAAAAATGCAGCTCAAATGCTACTTGAAATCAAGGATTATGGCATTTTATACTACATACTTTGGATATGTTGTCAAGAGTGAACAGTCCTTAGAAACAGTAATCACGCTTAAAAAATTAGGGAGTCAGAAAATGAGAAAAAATGCTCAGTGAGATGAATTGACAGAATAACTCCAACAATGAGCTTAACAACAGGAATATCTGAAAGATGAGGCATCAGTAGATTGTTGTTGTTGTTTTTGTTATGTGCCATTGAGTCGTTTGCGACTTAGCAATCCTGTGTACAAGAGCCCTAAATGCCATTCTATCCTGTGCCAACTTCGCTGTCTCAAACACATTCATTCCCACCACTCCACTTACAGAATCGATCCATCGCATCGAGGGTCTTCCTCTCCTGAGCCATCCCTCCACTCTCCCAAACATGATGTCCCTCTCCAAGGACCAGTAACTCCTTGCAACATGCCCAAAGTATGTCAGATGAAGCTTCAGAATCCTTGACTCCAGGGAACATTCTGGCTTCACCTTCTCCAGGACAAACCTGTTTGTTCTCCTAGCAGTCCATGGTATATTCAACATTCTTCTCCAGCACCACAACTCAAAGGCATCAATTCTCTATAATCCCTATTCACTGTCCAACTCTCTGATAAGGTTTCTATTTTTTTGTGTATAAACTTCTGTGAGTTGAATGAAAATCAAAGACATCAAACATGAATATTCCCTTTATTTTTCAAATTCAAACACATTTTCCTGAAATTGCTTTAGCCAATTAATGTAAATCAACTATAGTAGTTTACATAACAACCACCATGGTGGTGGTGGTTAGGCACCATCGAATCAAGTATGACTTGTAGTGATGCTATGATTAACTTATCTGCTATCCTATGCCATCCTCATCATCTCTGACACACTTGAGACCATTGCTACAGTTACTATCCACTCAGTCTCATTGAAAGTCTTCTATTTTGCTTACCCTTCATCTTTCCAAGCATTGTCCCTTTCCAAGGAATAGCCTCTCCTAGAAACATGCCCAAAATTTTTGAGATGACGCCTTCCCTAACCTTGCCTCCAAGGAGTGCTCTGGCTGGCCGCATTTTTTTTTCCAAGCCATATGTTTGTTCTTTTGGAAGTCCATGGGATATTCAGTGCTTTTCATATCACAACTGAAAAGCATCAGTTCTTCTGTTATCCTTATTTGTTGTCCAGCTCTTAGAAACATAACAAGTAATTGAAAAGATAATGGCCTGAATCAGGCACAACTTAGTCTTCAAATTTACTTTATTGCTCCTCAGTAATTTGGAAAGGTCCCTGACAATAGACTTTACCAATGGAAGGTGATTCATGATCTCCTAATTGCTGGTACTAAGGTTGTTGATTGTGGATTCAGGTAAAATAAAATTATTGGCTATTTCAATATTTTCTTAGCCTACCCTAAATTATCTCATTGTTCCAGTAGTGAGGATTTTTGTCTTCTTGGTATAAAGATGCAATCAAGGTTAGGTTATGCTTATTGTCTTTCTGCTGTCTTCATAGCGCTAATCCATCTCATGTATTCTGAAACCCCACTCATTACAGAAACAAATCTACTCCAATGTTAGGTTTGAGGGACTATTGCATTTCTCTCTAATTTTCCAAATTCTATCTGTCCAAATAGTTGACAGTCACCTTCTTTCTGGATTAAAATCATTATAATGATATTTTTCTACACTACTACTTCCAGGGTTATAATTCAAGACCTAATTAATACTTTCAAATATTAACTAAATATATGTTAATTCTGAATAAAGCCACTTACAAAAGTGATTAAATGTGTGAAAATGCTTGAATGTATCCTACATAGCTATTAACAATTAATTGTTAGACCTAATCAACCCTCTTTTATTAAATTCTCTGTTAAAAGTAATAATAATAACAGTAATTATTATACTACATTCATCATCATTAAATTTAAATTGTATTAAAAATATAATTTTATTTTCTTTTTCCATTTTCTCAGAAGAAATCATACCAAGAAAAATCTTACATGAAGCCTAAACATATAAACAAATGATTCCCAGGGTATAATAATACATTGGAATAGAGGATTAAGAGATTGCACCATTACTGCATTTTTACACCAATACTTCCTGTAATCTGCTGAGATTTTTGTTGTTTTCTTTTATAGTACCAATGGCATAATACTCTTCTGCTCTGTCTTGGTAGTTTCTTAAGCTTGCTATGTTGTTTTTTTCTGATATCTTATACTTACTAAAAAGCTTCAAGGTAGGGAGAATATATTGTGATTGGTATGTACTTTCAAGTTGAATGTCCCTATAAACAACAAATCTAAACCCTGTGCTATCCTATATCCCTAATCAAAGTCTAGGTAAAACCATCAGGTTGCAGCAATAAACACTAGCTAATAGCATGAAGCATCTTCTCTTAAACTGCTTGAGTTTTGGTCAATTCTTCTATAGTTATTAGTGGCTAGGCCCAAATAGTATCAGCTGTAAATTCAGAAGTCCATACATCCTGTGTTCCAGACAGACTGGTTTCTTCATTCAGTCTTATGCCCTCATAGGACCAAGTCAACAAGACCAAGGTCCTTATGTCTCCCTTCTCCTCATGCTAGCAACTTCTTTATACTTACCCACACATCTGTGCTTGCTATGTCAACAGTGAGGGTAGAACTTAGCCCATCTCTTCACTGTTGTATGCCTTCAGATATAAAGGTTTTATATCAAAAGTCCATGGTGAATCTCAAAACCCATTCAAATGATAATCTCTTCAGAGAACTGAGTGCAGTTTAATTTTCCCCCAAGCTTACCCAAGCCTTCTAGTTCTTCTGCTACCAACAAGAATTTCTCCAGGGCAAATCTTCCCCATTTAGTATAGCCACTCAGTATTTCATCTTACTTGGATTTGCGATTAACGCCCTTTGTATCAGCAGTCAAGAAATTAGGAGACATATTTCACTGCAATCAGGGACATCTCCAAATTAATGAGAAGTAATGATGTCAGTTTTAATATTAAGGTGGGTGTGATTCAGGACATGGTCTTTCCAATCACTTGCTATGCGTAAAGATAACAGAAGAAGAATTGATGTCTTTGAGCTATGGTTCTGGAAAAGAGAACAGAACATTCCATGGACTTCCAAAAGAACAAATATGTCTTAGAGAGGGTTCAGCCAGAATACTCTTCGGAAGCAAAGATAGTAAATCTTCATCTCATATACTTTGGACATGTTGCGAGGAGGGGCTGTTCCTTGGAGAGGGACATAATAGTCAGAAAAGTGGAGAGTTGGTGAAGAAGAGGAAGACCCTCAACAAGATGGACTGACAGGGTGACTACCACAATGGGTTATAATATGTTAGGAAGTGTGAGCATGGCACCCGATACAACAGGGTTCAGATCTGTTGTTCATAGAATCACCGTGGGTCTTACTAAACTCAACAGCACCTAACAACATCTCAGTGTTAGCTGAAAACAAGCTTTTATTCCTCCTCTAAATGCAAAGTATCCCATCATTATCACACCGAGTATCCGTTTTACGATATATCTTAACACTACAATCTAAAACAAACATCAGTATCCATAAAAACATCCAAATTTAAACACATAATATTTAACACATTTCATCTTAAACCATTAAGTGTATCTTGGATTTGCTTTTCTTGTCTCTGACATTGAGCTGGAAAAGTTTAATCCCTTGCTCTGAGTCTATCTAGGGGTATTAACATATGTTATATTTCTCTCACTGCATGTATTTATTATCCTCCGCTGTTATTTCCCCTTCCTCTGATTTATCATTAATTCTTAGCCAAAATTTTCCAATTTGGGAAGGAATATCAGGCTTAGCTATTGTGCTAGTCCAAATCATAGGTAGTAAGAGCAGTCCTGCAATTGCTTCAGCTTTGGTCCACTCTTATTCATGTTGATTAGGGTTACATAGGTAAAACACCAGTACGGTGGCTTGGCCACTAGACAAGACAACAGTATTCATTGCTAGCCCTATTTCTGCAATCTGAGTTGAAAGTATAACCCATCTCATCTGACCCTTGGGAATTCTTATATTACTAAATTGCTAAGTTGTTTGGGCATAGATCACTCACCTGTTAGTTGAAAGACGTGAATTCTAATTTGTATAACATTAATTCTTGGGTCCTCATTTTTTGCTTACATGTACACTGCAGCTTTGACTTCTTTGTTACCCTTGGTTCTTGATTATATAGTAATTTTTGAAATATTTCAATGTTGACCAAGTCTTTCGGTACAGTCTGTGTATTTACTACATCTTCTCTTGGTACTTTCTGAATCATTTGATATTTTGCCCATTGTGTCTCTAAGTATTGCCACTCAAGGCTTGAATTTGTTGGGACTTTCGGGTTGTTCCCCATCCCCCATTTTGATAACTTGAGAAATGCAAAGCAAATTGCTTGTTTTTTTATTTTCAAATTCTAGCTTTATGCACATTCCAATACTTTTTTTGTCTTATTGAGCTACTCTTTGAAATCTTCTGTTCTGCTCTTTATTTCACCATGTGTTCTCTTTGTTTTGACTTCTCCAAGCTCTAGGGTAAGATTTCCAATCTTCTCTGATAAAAGATTTGTTGTTTTTTTTTTCATTTTCTTCTTCCTTTATCTGTATGATCTTTTATTTTCTTCATCAATGATATGCATCATCCCACAACTCATCTAGTCTGTGATCATTGGTATTTAATGCCTCAAATCTAGTTTTAAGATGGCTTTAAAATTCAGGTAGCATAGACTCAAGGTAGTATTTGATTTTTGGGGACTTGTGTTAATTTTGTTAAGTCTCAATTTGAATTGGTACATGGGTTGTTTTTTGTTCCCCCCCCACCCCAGTCAGCATCTGGCCTGATTTTAACTGCTAATATTCTTGAATGATTTGTTCCACTGAAGTTTTTTTGTATTTGTGTTTCTGGTGTGGTTTTTTTTAAGGTATTTACAATGAATAAATCATTGAAGATACAAAATAAATAATTAGATTTTAGTCTTAATTTTTGTCACCTAGTCTGTACTCTTTTTGTTTTTGTTTTTTTTAAGCAGGAGTGGCATCCACTTCCTTAAATAGCTTGCCTCCAGAAACCCATGAACCAGGAGAAAGGATGAGAGTCACGCACACAAGTATCAAGGACTTTCATTCATAGGGTCTCTATGAGTTGCCTATGACTCGATGACACTCAACAACAACAACAACAGTCCGTACTTTGCAATTACTATTCCTTTTTCATTGTTCTCAACTTTTACATTCCCATCACCAATTACCATTAATGCAGCTTGATTGTGTATCTGGTAAATTTGAGACTGTGAAATTTGGTAAAAAAACTCAGTTTCCTTATTGTTGGCTTTATATGTGCATATATTTGCATAATAGCCATTTTAGCAGATCTTCCTGTATATGTGGATAGTATACTATCATTTACAAGTTTCAGAATCAATCCTGAAATATTTTCATTATAAATACTGCATCATTCTTCCTCAATTTTTCATTCTAAGAATAGAAGACCATGTGATTATCTGACTCAAAGTGACCGAGGCCAGTAAATCTCATCTCATTAATTCCTAGTTTTTCAACAGTATTTTTATATTCCATATTCAAATTATTAAAGAATTGTTTCTTCTCATTCTCATTTTTACTAATTTTCAATCCAAATCTACCACTGATACTATATATTCATTGTGTTTTCAGAGGTCAATTATTTCAGAAGTGGTGGCCAGTCCCCCGCTTCCTAGTCTGTCTTAATCTGGGGTGTCTGCTGAAAACTGTCCACCACTGATGATCCTTCTGATATTTGGCATACAAAGGTGACATAGCTTCTAGTATCACAGCAACTCACAAATTAACCTGGCAATTTCCTACAAATTACCCTGATATATCAATTTGACATAGGAATTTTGTTCTAAGAAGGACAAATGATAAATTAGCAACAATATGGAAACTTAAGTATAAAATAATTGCTCTTGTTAGTGACCCTAGGAACAATGCATCTGAGTCCTTTCCTATCCTGAACCATCCTCACAATCTCAACCTGATTGCTGCAGTCAATGTGCTGAAGCATTTGACTTAGGGACTTTTCTTTAATTGACTCTCCGTTTTTCCAATCATGTTGTCCCTCTCCAAGGAGTAGCATCTTTCAGCTACATGCTCTAAGTATGTGAGATGATGATTTGTGGTAATTGCCTCCAAGAAGCACTCTGGCTGCATCTTCTTGAAGACATTTATCTTTGTTCTTTTTGCCCCTTCATAGGATATTCAGTACTCTTCTTCAACATCATAGCTCAAAGATACAATTCTTGTTCTGTCATCTTTATTCATTATCCAGCTCTGAAATACATAGCAAGTGCCATGCCTATATCAGGAGCACCTTAGTTTTCAAACTGACATTATTGTTCCTCAGTAATTTAGATAGGCCCCTGGCTGTAGACTTTCTCCTAACTGCTAGTACCAAGGGTGATGATTGTGGATTCAAGTAAGATGAAGTCTTTAACAGTTTCAATCTTCTCCCTATGAAGAAAACAAAATTGTCACCCTTGGATTGATGTGTATCATCATCATAGTTGTAACTTCAAAATTCTTTTCTCCAAGGAGCAGCCTGATTTCACATTTTCTGGGACAGACCTGTGTGTTCTCTTTGCAGTCTATGGTGTGTTGTTTAATACTCCTCTCAAACACCACAACTCAAAGGCATCAATTCTTCTTTCATCTTTAGTCATTGTCCAGCTTTCTGATGAGTTCTGATGAATAACAAGTATTTGCTTAGTAATGGCCTCGTTCAGGTGCACCTTAATCTCTAGACTGGCATCGTTGCTTTTCAGTACTCTGGAGAGGTAACTGACATAATTTTCTCAATAAAAGTCATCTTTTTATTTTCTAGCTGCTTGTAAAGAAAATGTTGATTGTGGAGTCAAGCAAGCCGAAGTTGTTAACAATCTCAGTCTCTTCTCCATCTCCTATGATACTGTCAATTGGCCCAGTGGTGAGAGTCTTTGTGAGGTGGGTTTTTTGTTTGTTTTTTTTTTTATTTTTTAGTTTCTTTTTTTAACAGAATACTTGGATTAATTCCTTTATTACTTTATTTTTATTAATTTTAATGAACATTTAGGGAGATTTTGTATTTCCATTCTTTTCTCCCTGCCCATCCCACTCCCCCATTTTGCTCTTCTCTTTGAAAAGTAAAAGAAAAATTCCTCCATTAGTATACAATCCCCCACCTCTGCCCCACACTGAGTACACTCAACTAGACAACCTTCATTCTGGACTCTTGTGATAACCATATATCCTATCACAGATCTCATTTATCTTGTTCTTTCCTTCACCTGTTTCAATTCAGTATGTATAATTTATTTAGTTTTTCTCATTGTTATCCCAACCCTGATGTCAGTCCCATTCTACAACAGTGACATTATGCAGTGTTTGTCCTTTTGTGACTGAGATATTTCACTTGGCATAATGTTTCAATCAATATTAATGGCTGCGGTCTTTAGTCTTTGACCTTCTGTAGTAAATGACTCAAGTCCTCCTCAGTTTCTGCAAGCAAGGTTGAATCATTTGCATAATAAAGGTTGTTAAGGAGTCTTCCTCCAAGGTTGTATCATTTGCATAATAAAGGTTGTTAAGGAGTCTTCCTCAATCTTGATGTTACACATTTCTCTTCATAAAGTCCAGCCTTCCAGGTGATCTACTATGTACGTCATTATATTGTTGATTGCTGTCTAATCGAGCATAACTCATAGTGACCCTATGTATAAAAGACCTGAAGCCCTTTGATAATGTTTGTTTCTCAAAGTTCATAGAGTTTTCAGAGGCATGGTGTTTAGGAAGCAGATGCCACTCCTGCTATTCCGCATATAGATTGAAAAAAAGATAGAGACAGGATATCTTTCTGGTAGTACCTTTCCTGATTCCTTTCCTGATTTTGAACCACACAGTGTTTCCTTGCTCTGTTCTGACCACTGCTGCCTGGTCCAAGGAGAGGTTTTGTAAAAGCACGATTAAGTGTTCTACATTTCCAGAATTGTATTCAAAGTTAGCTACAACTTGTTGTGATCCACAAATCACAAATCAAATGCCTATGCGTAGTCAGTGGAAATCAGACATTTCTCTCTGCTTTCAGATAAGATCCTTCACGCATCAGCATCCTAGTGCGACAGCCTCTACTTAATAAAACCAGCCTGCACTTCTGGCAGTTCTCTGTTGATGTACTTTTCAGTTATTTGTATAATCTTCAGCAGGATCTTCCTTGCATGTGCTATTAATGACATTATTTGATAATTTTGACATTCTGTCAGATCATCTTATTTTAGAATGGGAATAAATATGAATCTTTTCCAGTCAGTTGTTCTCCAGATTTCTTGGCACAAACTAATGAGCACATACAGGGCAGTTTTTTAAAATATGTCAATTGGTATTCCTTCAATTCCTGGGTCCTTGTTTTTGCCAATTCCTACAAAATAGCTTGGACTTCCTCCTTCATCATCATTGCCTCTTTATCATATGCTGTTTCATGAAATTCTTATGTGTCAGCAAATTTTTGTATAGTTCCTCTTTTTACCCCTTCCATCTTGTTTTGATGCTTTGTGGGTCATTCAACTTTCTTCCCACAGCATTCTTAAGTATTGTAACTCAAGCCTTGAATTTTCTTCAGTTCCTTCAGCTTAAAAAAATGCAAGCAAGTACTTCCATTTTGATTTTATACCTTCAGCTCTTTGCACGTTTCATTGAAATACTTTGTTAAGTATTTCCATGCTGCCCTTTGAAATCATCTGTGCAGCTGTTTAACATCTTGATTTCTTCCCTTTGCTTTGGCTTCTCAGCACTTTAGTGCAATAGTTTGACATTCACCTTGATCTTTTCTTCTTCTTCCATCTTTGTAATGACTTTTGCATTCTTCACGGATACTATTTTTATATGCTCCCACAGATCATTTGGTCTTTACTCATTAATATTTAAGTTCTTAAACCTGTTTCTGAGATGGTCTTTAAATTTATGAAAGATAGACTCAAGGTCAAACTGATTTTTGTGGATTTGATGTGATTTTCTTTAGCTTCAGTTTGAACTTGCATATAAATAGTAGATGATCTGTTTCACAATCAGCACCTCACCTAGTTTGCACAGCTCAGTTTGAGCTTCTCCAATGACTTCTCCCACAGATGTAATCCCTCTGATTTCTGTGTAGGCTGTCCAGTGAGATCTCTGCATATAGTCACTGATTATGTTTCTTTTAAGTGGTATTTGCAATGAATAAATCATTGATTGTACAGAATTCTATTGTTTTGCCCTCAGCCTCATTTCTATTGCCATGTCCATGTTTCCCAACTACCTATCCTTCTTCCCTGTTCCCAACTTAAACATTCCAGTCACCCATTGTTACTAACGTATCTTGATTGCATGTTCCACCAATTTCCAGTTACAGTAGGTGGTAGAAGTCATCTATTTCCTCTTTGGCTCTGGTTGTTGGTGCATAACTTTGAATGATAACAGTATCAACAGATTTTCCTTGTATAGGTATGGATATTACCCTGTTATTTGCAACATTGTACTTCAAGATGGATCAAGAAGTCATCTTTTTAACTAGGAATGTGACACCATTTTTTCCTCACCTTTTCATTTCCAGCATATTAGATCATGTAATTATCTGATTCAAAATGTCCCATGTCATACATTTTGTTTCACCTCTGCCTAATATGTCAATATTTATGCATCTCATTTCTTCCTTAACAATACGCAGTTTTCCTACATTCACACTTCTCACATTCCATGTTCCAATCACTAGTATCTCTTTGAAACTATTATTTGTCCTTTGTGGTTCCCAATAAGAATGTTCAGCCTCTGGTGCCATATATACTAGTATAGCTGAGTGTGCTCTGTTATACATAGGATTTTCAAAGGTCTATTATGTTGCTAGTGGATGGTCAATTCTTTTCCCTAGTCTTAATATAGGTGCCCAGCTTTAGAGCAATGTTTGACAGGCAAGCATTTTACTAAAAAAAAAAGCTGATGACAGCATGCAGGAAACAGATGACGTGACAGTCCTGGGGGCTTACCTTTTTGACACATGTGTTGTGTTGCCACCTTCACTCCATCCTGCCAGCACCCAACCCAGTTCCATTCCCTTGCCCCTCCAAAACCTCCCATCCATGCCACCAGCCAACTATGGTTTGATGGCTCAGGACTTCCAGCACCACTGTCTTCCCATTTCCTCTTCATGCCCCTGTGATATTTGTGCTCCTTGCACAGGGTAGCAATGTGATCTCCATACTCTGGAGTGGTCTAAATGCATCAGATCAATGTCCACATGGCAGGGCTATCTCCATTCCACAGGTTGGTCTAGAATTCTGAGAGAAGGTCAGCCCGGGCAACAGGTCGGCTGCTTGATAGTATTTAAAATTTGAAACCAGTTACAAAAGTTTCTTCCGAAAGTTTATTTAAGGCAAATTGAGTAATGAAACAATTAAACAATTGAAAAATACATGAAACCACTGTTCAAGTAGATAGGGTCATGTAGGACTTGAGTGGAGAGACTGACAAGCAATGAGAACTTCAATCTCAACTTGGACAGTTCCATGATGGATTGAAGCTACAGAGATTCACCATCAGAAAGAGGGGTAGACACACTTGGCTTCTCCCTGTTAATTGTTGTTGTCAGGTGCCATCAAACCAAGTGCAACTCATAGCTGCCTTATGAACAAAAGATCTGAACCCTGATCTATTCTGCGCCATCCTCACACTTCCCGACACATAGGAGCCCATTGCAGCAGTCACAGTATCAATCCACCTGGCTGAGGGTCTTCTTTTCCTTCGCCAATCCTTCATTCTTCCCAGCATCAAGTTCTTCTCCAAGGAATATCACCTTCTAACAACATGTAAGTATGTGAGGTGAAGTGTCATTTTTCGTGCCTCCAAAGAGCACTCCACCTGCAACCTCTCAAAGATATAGCTGTTTGTTATTTAGAAGTCCATGGGATGTTCAGTGTTCTTCTCTAACAACACACCTCAAAGGTGTCAATCATTTTCCTGTCATTCATTGTCCAGCTCTCAGTTGCATAGTAAGTAATTGGAAAGACTCTGGCCTGAATCAGATGCATCTTAGTCTTCAAAATGACATCACTGTTCCTCAATAATTTGGAAAGGTCCCTACCTGCTGATTTTCCAAGTACAATGTGTCATGTGTCTTCATATTTTCTGACTGCTGACACCAAGGGTGTTAATTGTGGATCCAAGCAAGGTGAAGCTATTGACAGTTTCAATCTCTTCTTCATCTATCATGATGCTGCCTATTGGTCCAATGGTAAGAATCTTTGTTTTCTTGACAGTAAGATGCAATCTATACTAAAGGCTGCATTTCTCGATTCACCACAAGTGCTTCAAGTCCTCCTCACTTTCATCCAGCAATGTTGTGTCATCCGCATAACTCAGGTTGAGCCTGCCTACCCTCAACGTGCCATCATGTTTCTCTATTGGTCTACTCCTCTCAGTGAAGTGGAGGAAAGGAAAAGAATAGACCCAGTAAGTGAGTAGTTTCAAGCACACAAAGGCTACCAAAAAAACCTGAGGAGCTGTAAGTACATATTTGGTCTCACCACAGATAGAAAGCTCAAAAGATATTTAAAAGCGAATGCAAGATTTCTTAAATATTATGGAAGACATTCCCTTTCTCCTCATATTTTCTACTTATAAATATTATTTTATGATTTTGTCCTGTAATTGAGAGTAAAAAGGCAATATTATTTCTATTTTCATTTACATTTTTGTTGTTATTGCTAACATTTTATAAGTTCTCTAATTGAGCAGGGTGGTTGGTTTATTTCGGTTTTTTTTTAAGATTATTATCTCTCCTTGGTAAAGTCTTTTTCGTTATCTTTATATGGGATCTGAACATTTCTTATTAAATTTTTCTTACATTGCTGTTAAGGGTAGGAAATTGTTTTTCATTCATGTTTTCCAGAAGATTATTATTTTTAATTATACTTTTTAAATTTTAAAAAGCTTCAAATAATTGTAAAAATATTTCAAAGTATATTTCATTACCTTTTAATAATTTTATTTATACTTTGTTTTCCCCCTGAACAATTACTTAAGAAAACTTGTTGCTTAAATAACAAAATGCATTTGAATATTTGCTGTCTTTGATGAAATCACAGCTCCAGTCTTCTGCCTATTTTTAATCGTGTTGTTTGTCTTTCTGTTGGTTAGTTGCAGAAGTGTTTGTGCACTTGGATGTTTAGACCCTTATGAAGAATCTGGCTCCCAGAGATTCTCTCTCAGTCTGCAGAGGGTCTCTTCAATTTGTTAATAAAGTCCTTTGATGAACACAACAAAAAACACATTCTCTTACATATCACTGAATCATGATCAAATTCAAGGAAATTGCTTTGTTGTAAAATAAAATAGTATCATTAAATAGAAATCATCACAAGAGAACTGATAAGATACTTCATAACAAATGGCGAAAAATATCAATGTTGTGAAGGATTTAATTTCACTTGTGTCCACAATCAATGCCCAAGAAAACAGCAATCATGAAAGCAAATTAAATATTGTGGGTTTATAGCTTCAAAGGAGAAAGAAGGAGAATTCTCTATTGTACAATTTACAGTTGGGATAACCCCAAGAAGAGTTAAAGAGTTGGACGAGAGAGAGAGAGAGAGAGAGAGAGAGAGAGAGAGAGAGAGAGATATGAGAAAATTGAGTATGAAAAAGCAATCCAGAAATACATTGATCAGTCCTTGGGAACTTCTCATACCATCCTAGCTTGAACTCTAAGGTATCAGCTTCAAATTGAGCTGTAAAATCTAAGGTGGTACAGAAAGAGGGCAGAGTGATCATCCATAATGTGCCACAACTGGGAACTCAGAACATGTGAGAGCTCTCTCTGGAATTTGTGAGAGCCTGTAGGCATGTATTAGAATTCACAGAGGTGAATTTTCTCTCACTCTTGGTTTAGTTTCTTATTTCTGTCCTGGACTATCCCTTCTACATGTTGTTATGTTTTTAGGTGCCATCGAGTAGAATACTACTCAGTGAACTTGTGAACAATCAATCTGAACTGTGCTTAAATACATAGATCTTTTGACTTTCCCCTATGCCTGGATATCCTATCTTGTTTAATTTTACCTACATGGGCTGGGACAGAAGCAAAAGAGAGATTTGATCTTTTTGTCTGTGTGCATACACCTACTTCTGTAACCATCCTGTTAGGTTCTTATGCCAAATTCAAAGCTTTTCAAGATGACCTTGCTGTACTGTTTATGGTTTTGTGTTTTCTTGCTCTCCTTATTCAATGTTTCAGTTCAGCTTCACAGTCTTTCTACGCTGTAGATATTGTTGCTGCTACCTCAGCTATCCTTAATTCTCTGGTTTCCTGGTCTCTATGAAGGTGGATAGCTTTTTAATATGGTTGTGCTGTAGTTTATGGTTTTTATGTTCTGTCACCTTTCTTATTCAATGTTTCCATTTGGTCTTTTCCTTCATTCAAAACTGGAACTTTTGTTCTTGTTTTGTGTTTTTTTGGTTTTTTTTAATTGTGAGTTTAAGAATTATATATGTTATCCTCATCTTCTGGCATCTTTGCTACAAAGGTTCTGAGATACTGAATTTCTGCATAGTCTACCATGATGGCATATAAAGGCTTGCAATATTATATTACATATATATTTTGTAAATTTTAGTTGCAATCCACCTGGTACATTCTGAAGAAAAATACGCTGTTTGTGATCAGAAATTCCATGATTGAACGACATTTGGAAAAGTAGAAGATCAATGAAAGAGAAAAAAGATTGTCACAGTGATAAAAACATTGGGCTTAAGTACAGCAGTAATTGTGAAGATTGTTATGAGCAGTTTAAGTATGTTTTTTGTTGTTGTTATGTGCCATCAAGTGGCTTGCGACTCATAGTGACCCTATGTAAAACAGCCCTAAGTCCTGCTTTATCCCTTGCCAACCTCACTGTCCCTGACAAACTTACTCCCACCACACCATTCAATTGATCCATCTAATCGAGGGTTTTCCTCTCCTGTGCTGTCCCTTCACTCTCCCAAATATGATGTCCCTCTCCAAGAACTGGTCCCTCCTTGCCACATGCCCAAAGTATGCTAGACAAAGCTTCAGAATCCTTTACTCCAAGGAACAGTCCGGCTTTACCCTCTCCAGGACAAATCTGATTGTTCTCCTAGCAGTCCATGGTATATTCAACACTGTGCTCTAGCACCACAGCTCAAAGGCACCAATTATTCTATCATCCCTAGTCACTTTCCAGCTCTCTGATGCATAGCAAGTAATTGCAAAGACCATGACCTGTAACAAGTCCACCTTAGTCTTCAGACTGATGTCATTGCTCCTCAGAACCTTAGAGAGGTCTCTGACTGCACACTTTCCCAATATACTTGCTCTTTTAATGTCCTGGCTTCTGGCACCAAGAGTGTTGACTGTAGAGCCAAGCAAAATGAAGCTGTCAACAATCTCAATTTCTTCACTATCCATACTGATGCAGTTAATCAGCCCAGTGGTGTGAATCTTTGTTCTCTTGATGTTGAGCTTCAATCCATATTGAAGGCTTCAGTACTTGACCTTCTGCAGCAAGCACTTCAGGTCTTCCTCAATTGACAAGCAAACAGGGTTGTGTCATCTGCATAGTCCAGGTTGTTGATGAATCTTTCACCAATTCTGATGCCACATTCCTCCTCGTACAAGCCAGCATCCCGGATGATATCTTCTGCATACTGATTGAAAAGCTATGGAGACAGAATAATACATCCCTGGCAGACACTATTTCCAATTTTGGACTATGCAGTGTCTCCTTGCTCTGCTCTGATGACTGCCTCCTGGTCCAAGTATAGGTTTAACATAAGCACAATGAAATGTTTTAGGATTTCTATTCTTCTGAGTCAGCCATAGCTTGTTGTGATTCACACAGTTAAAAGTCTTTGCATTGCCAATGAAGCACAGATAGACATTCTTCTGGTACTCTCTCCTTTCTGTCAAGGTCCGTTTAACATTACCTATAATATCCCTAGTACCACCTAGTACCTCTTTTAAATCCAGGCTGCACATTTGGCAGTTCTCCTTTGACGTGTTGCTCCAGTCGTTTTTGGATCATTTTTAGCAGAATTTTGCTTGCATGTGATATTAATGATATTGTGCGATAATTTCCACACTCTGTCAGGTCATCTTTCCTTGGAATGGGAACAAGTATATATCTCTTCCAGTCAGTTGGCCAGCTGACTGTCCTCTAGATTTCTTGGCACAACTTAGTGAGCACATCCAGGACAGCATCTGTTTGTTGAAATATGTCAATTGGTATGGCGTCAACTCCTGGTGCCATGTGTTTTGCCAGTTCTTTCAGAGCAACTTGAAATTCCTGCTTCATCACCACAGACCTTTGCTCATATGTTATTTTGTTAAATTCTTTTGTGTCTGCCAATTCATTCTAGTACAGTGACTCTGTGTACTCCTTCCATCTTCTTTCAATACTCCTTGAATCATTTAACACTCTACTCAAAGCATCCTTAAGTATTGCCACAATAGGTGACTGGAACAAAAAAATTTGGGAACAGGGAACAAGGATCACTAGCTGGAAAACATGGACTCTGTGACAAAAATGAGGCTGGAGAAAGAATGATAGTATTCTCAACATTCAATGATTTATTCTTTGCAAATACTTTTTATAATAAACACAAACACAGACTATACACATAAATTTCACCTGTTGTTATGCAGAGGAATTAAATCTATTGCATTTGTGAAAAGAATCACTGGAGAAGCTCAACATCAACTGTGAAAACGAGGCCAGGTGCTGATTGTGGGACAGACCACCAACTACCCATACGCAGGTTCAAATTGAAGTTGAAGAGAATTAAATCAAATCCTTGGGAACTAAAATTTGACCGTAAGTGTATCCCACTTGAATTTCAAAAACATCTCAGGAACAGGTTTGAGACCTTGAGCATAAATGAGTATGATGCTGTTGTGATGTGCCATCGAGTTGCTTGCAACTCATAGCAAGCCTATGTACAAAAGCCCTA
Organism: Elephantulus edwardii; assembly: GCF_000299155.1. Classification (NCBI taxonomy): domain Eukaryota; kingdom Metazoa; phylum Chordata; class Mammalia; order Macroscelidea; family Macroscelididae; genus Elephantulus; species Elephantulus edwardii. The sequence continues at coordinate 5,883,968 of NW_006399923.1, read as the reverse complement.
AACTCTACTCTGTCTTGTGCCAGTCGCACTGTCTCTGATACACCCGTCGCAATTACCCAAGTCACTAAATTAATCCACCTCATACGGGGCCTTCCCCTTCTGGCCTGTCCCTCCACACTACCAAGCATGATGTCCCTTTCCAAGGACCTGTCCCTCCTTGCAACATATACAAAGTATGTTAGAAGAAGCCTCAGAATCCTTGCCTCCATGGAGCAGCCGGGTTTGACCCTTTCCAGGATGAATCTGATTGTTTTCCTAGCAGTCCATGGTACCCTCAATACTCTTCTCCAGCACCACAGCTCAAACCACCAATTCTGCTTCTATCCTCCTTCGTCATTGTCCAACTCTCTGATGCATAACAAGTGATAGCAAAGACCATGGCCTGTATCAGATGCACCTTAGTCTCCAGAGAGACACCATTGCTTTCAGTACTCTGGAGAGGTCCCTAA
>NW_006399923.1:5880319-5882376 GCF_000299155.1 Elephantulus edwardii | reverse complement strand
ATGCCTTTGAGCTGTGGTGCTGGAGAAGAGTATTGAGAGTACCATGGACTGCTAGGAAAACAAACAGATTCATCCTGGAAAGGGTTAAACCAGGCTGTTCCATGGAGGCAAGGATTCTGGGGCTTCATCTGACATACTTTGGACATGTTGTGAGGAGAGACCAGTCCTTGGAGAAGGACATCATGCTTGGGAGGCGGGAGGGACAGCGCAGGAGGGGAAGGCCTTCTATGAGGTGGATTGATTCAGTGACTGGGGTGATCGGGATGGGTGTGTCAGAGACAGTGCGATTGGCACAAAACAGATCAGAGTTTAGGGTGCAAGCAACTCGATGGCACATAACAACAACAACAAATAATCATGAAACCAATGTTCATATGACAGAATTTTGTAAGAGCACCAATTTTTTTTTAGCAGCCCAAGAGATAGCTAAATACACCACCAGGGTTCTTAGGTCAGTAATAGATCATACTCACTTTTAAATTACTTAATTTTATTTTTCCTAACTGTTACATAAAACTATGTAATGGCCATTCTGTACTCAAAGCATTGCCTTTATTTTATTTTTTAGAGTACTGTTAAAGAGTTGATTTCTAGAAGTGGAGTTTTATTTTAAAATGATGTGTATATTTTCAACAAATAAAACAACGGCAATATATTTTTAAGGATTATTTTTTATGCACTTAAAAATATCTTCAGAATATATGTCTTGATATAACTTATTCAAATTTTTATAAGAATGTTCAATTCACTTAATAATTGCATGCACAGCACATTGTCACTTTTGGTAATTCCTGCAAATTTTTTCAAAATGTATTTAAATACACTTGAAAACGGAACAATTTAAAATGGTATTATGACTGAATTTTTTTCCTAGACTATTTGCAAGTGTACTTTCATAAATTAGATGTTTATTATATTTTCAATTTGTCAAATATAGTTTCTTAATTTTCTTATTTCTTACTCCTCAAGGAGGTACATAACATATCTTAATGAAAATGATTAGAATTATGTTTATTTATTGGAAGTTTAATATTTTGAATGAAATTAACTCCTTAAGCATCCATTCTAATTTCTTGAACACTGCAATCCATTCTAATACCTTGAAGTTTTTCTAAGAGAAATAATTATAACAAGTCAGGATAATTTGACTCTTGTCTATTTCTTTGTTTGTTGGAAATGATGTACTTTATAATTTAACTTTTCCCCAACAACATTTTGCTGTTGAGAGATCTTGTGCTGATGATTTTGCTGCTATTTTTGCATGAACCTGCAAGAGAAGTAGTAACCTTTAATATTCAGGCTAAGACTTCTGTCACCACTCTTCTTTCAGCGTGTGTTGCTGTCATGTTGGAAGCTAAGGAACAGATTTCTTTAATGCCAGCAGGTCACCTACAGAGGACAAGTTCTGGTGCATCTTCTAGAGTAAAACGGAAAGAATAAAGATCTGGACATTGAATTTGAGAGGAAAAAATGTCCAGTAAAACCTTATGAATAGTAGCTAAACACTGTCTAATATAGAGACATATGAGACCTCAGGAAGGAAGACACAATATAATTGGCAAGATAGACTTGACCTTCATGATATGGATGAGGTAAAGATTTAAAGAAGTTCACTTGCAAATGTCGTAAGACCTAACCAGAAGAAATAGCTGTAACACTATTTAAAGATCAGGGGGAGAAAAGTGCAACAATGAATGAATGGAAATCGAAAATCTCTGTAAATGTTTATTGAAATTAATAAAAAAGTACAGTATATGTGATAATAAAGGCTTACACGTACACTTACCACAAGTATGCAGATAAAAAAAGGTCAGCACCTAAAATGTGTAATAGATGAGATTATACAAATTGGAAGTCATCAGAAAATAAATTGAACATATTTTAGACTAAATAAGCTGAAATGAATTCGTATTTAACATTTTTTTTACTTAAATGGTCATATGATCTATTACGCTAGAAATAACAATAACAACAACAACAACAAAAGCCCAGCATGCTATTCATGGCTAAGGAGAACATTTCAAGATCTATTATTAAGTAAAATATTGCCGGTCTAG
>NW_006399923.1:5873089-5880219 GCF_000299155.1 Elephantulus edwardii | reverse complement strand
CAAAGATGAAGAAATTAAATTTTTTACCAATTTCTTCAATCTCTTTTTTTTAAATGCATTCATTTAATATAAATGTAATGGGTGCTTTGAACAAGATAAGATCTGATGCCATACTGTTTTGTTTTTGGGGGTGGTGGGGGATGATGGTGATATATAAGTTGAAAAGGAACCATCAATAGTTGGTAAAATGTATTTTCGTGAAACAAATCCATTTGGAGATCATATGATATAATTTTTTAAGATCAGTAACTTACTGCAAATGCTTTTTTCCAACAACATTACTGTTGGCAATGTGCATGGACCTTGATAGATGTAATACACAGTACTCTAATACTTCTTTAGAAAGAATAAACAGCTAATCACACCATCTGTCAGAAATACTGGAGGGAATAACTTCAGATCAGATCAATAATTGCTCATATGCAAGTACAAGTTGAATCTGAAGAAAATAAAAATATGCTTATGAAAGTGTAAGCATAATCTTGATATGTGCTAGCTGAATTTGTTGTTGGTATGTGCCATCGAGTCACCTGCAACTCATAATGACCCTATGCACAATAACTCTGAATCCTGTCCTATTTAAGCCAATCTCACACACCAACCCCCATTAGCCCCCAAATTGCATCAATCCATCTTTTCCATAGACTTTTTTTCTCACACTATCTCTCCATAATTTCAAGAATGTTGTCCTGCTCCAAGAACTGGTCCTTCCTAGCAACATGCCCAAATCATCAAGAGAATAAGTTTGACACACTGAACTCTAGGATCAAAGAAGTTGTGGGATGTCGAAGACATGATATAGGAATAAAGCAAAATATAGTTTAAAGGACAAGGAAGAAAGAAGAATGAATGTCTGAATTGATGAGGAAACTGGCTCTTATGTGGAAACTAATTAAGAAAACCAGAGAAATAATGAAGCAAAAGAGAGCAACAAAAAATTCTAAGTGCAGCTCAAAAAGATAAAATTAAAAAAAAAATACTACCATGAAATATACAAAACCCTAGAATTAGAAGAGCTAAAGAGAAGTGCACTCAGTATTTCGCAAGTTAAAATAACTGAAATAAAATCCAAGTGACAAGTTTAAATACTGAAAGATTTTATGGCAAAAATATTGAATGCAACATGAAATATTGAAAGCAGACATAAGGAATATACAAAGTTATTCTGCCTAAACTATTTGGCACACATTTTAGGAGATGACATGTAATAAAGAACTGATGATATTGAGGCAAGAAGTTCAAGCTGCACTGGGGAAAAATAAGGTGATATTGACTGAAATGTTTCAAATACAGACCAGCACTAAAGGCATGCAGTTGCCCATGCCTAGAAATTTGGAAGATAAATATCTGGCCAACCAACTGGAAGAGATCCAAATTAAAATATATTTCAAAGAAGGCTGACTCAGCAAAATTTCGAATTTAGAAAAAAACCATTGCTAATATTACATGTAAGATTTCCTTAAGATAATAGTTGCAGCAGCTCATGGGCAAGAAATAGATATTCAAGCAAGATTAAGAAGAGGATGTGAAATGAGAGAAATCTTTGCTTAAATCAAGGGAATCTTTATGGAAAGCGAAGAACAACAGAAAGAGATAACTGTGTTGTAATAAACAGTAGTTGAATGTGTATCAGTGGTTTTCACATAGCCTCAAAGTGACTGCGACTTAGAGTGACCCCATGAGCAATGATCTGAATCTTGCCCAATCTTGTGCTATCCACACCATCTCCAATATACTTGAGCCCACTGTTACAGTAACCATATCAGTCCATCCGTTTGAGAGTCTTCCTCTCCTGTACTGATCTTCCACCTTTCTATGCATATGTCCTTCTCCAAGGACTGGCTCCATCTAACAATATGCCCAAAGTATATGAGATCATGGTCTTTGCAAATACTTGCTATGCACCGGAAAGCTGGAAAATGACTAGGGATGAAAGAAGAATTGCTGCCTTTGACCTGTGGTGCTTGAGAAGAGTGTTGAATATACCATGGACTGCTAGGAAAACAAACAAGTTTGACCTAGAGAGAATGAAACCAGGCTGCTCGTTGAAGGCAAGAATTCTGAAGGTTCGTTTGACATACTTTGGACATGTTGCTAGAGTGACCAATCTTTGGAGAGGGACATCATGCTTGGAAAGGTAGAGGGACAGTGCAAGAGAGGAAGACCCTCTATGAGGTGGATTGATCCAGTGTCTGGGGTAATACGGGGGTTGTGTGTTAGAGACAATGAGATTGGCACAGGATAGAAAAGGGTTTAGGACTGTTTTACATAGGTTCGCTATCAGTTGCAGGCTACTTAACAACAACTGTATAAAATACATTGCTATACATGAGTGAAGAGTGCAAAGAGAGAAAGGGGGAGTGCTTTGGAGTCAGCGATAAAGACTTGCAATGTCAAGTCAAAGGTACATGTATTGAGCAGGGTTTAGGGCTGTTGTACATAGGGTCATGATGAGTCACAGGCAATTCGAAGGCGCATAACAACAACAACAATATGGGATCAAGCTTCACCATCCTTATCTTTAAAGAACACCTTAGTCACACTTTCTCCAAGACAGACTTGTTTGTTGCTTGATAGCCCATCGGATATTCACTGCTCTTCTACACTAGCACAACTCAAAGACATCTCTGTTGTCTTCCTTAGGTATTGTTCAACTTTCAGATGTGTGGCAAGTAATCAAAAAGACCATGGCTAGGATCAGATGCATCTTAGACTTTAAGCTGACATCATTGCTTTTTAGTCCACTGGAGAGGTCACTGAAAATAGAATTCCTGAAATCGATACATTTTTTTGTTTGTTGTTTGTTTTCCTGGTTGTTGTAACCACGGGTCTTGATTTTGAATCCAAGTTAGGTGAAATCATTGACAATCAACCAGTGGTGATGGTTTTAGTTTTCTTGATTTTGAGGTATAATCTGTACTGAATATTGAAGTCTTTGATCCTCTGCATCAATTGTTTCCATTCTTCCTCACATTCAACAAGGAAGGTTGTGTCATCCGAATACACAGGTAGTTGATAAGTCTTCCTCCCATCCTGATGTCACAATCTTCTTCACGAAGTCCAGTTTCTCAGTTGGTTTGCTCCAAATACAGATTAAATACATTTGCAATCTTGTGTGTAAGGATGCAGCCCTTGCACACACTGCAGTATTTACAGTTTATTGTTCAGAATGGCTTTATTAACCATTAAACTTGACTGCCATGTGGATGGGCAGAAATATGTGAACAGGATGTATTAGCCTATCCACAAAGGGATTGACTAATCTCACCAATAGAGCAAACCCAACAGCAGATTAAAAAAATCTCATCAGCAAATAAAAACCAGGTATGTAGTTTGCTCCCTTGAGGGCCAGAGATTCTGGTGTCAGCTAGACTTATAGTACAGCAAAGGACCAAGGACTCAATATCATGAGAGGGAGGTGACATAGAGACTGCTACCCCCAACAGAACCAGAGCTAAAAGTCTCTGTCCAAGTGTACTGGAGGACTGAGGGTCTGAGGGAGAGTCATGACTGGCAAAACTGAGAGTTTTGTAATGCTAGCCTAACATTGTGAAACTCAAGAATGACTTAACTGAAAGCACATTTAAAAACCCATCCTGATTGATTGTATTCTGCTACTAACTTTAATCATGATATGTTTTACTTCTCTCCAATGGTTCTGTGTGGACTGTGAGCTATCATGTCAGATTTTGGACCCAGTAAACAGTAAGACTGGTATTGATATGAGTAAAGGAAGTGCAAGTGTGTGTCGGGGGGATGGACATGTCTGACTTCATGGAAATTGGTCTAGTGTTGAAACAATAGTTTCCCTTTGTGATTTTGATAGGCATAATTACCTCAGGTGGCCTTTGAGTATTTATAGTTGATGTCACAAATGGGATTTGTTTTTGTTTTTTAATTTCTTACCTTTTATTTTACCTTCCATGATGTCCATCTCCAGAAAATGATCTTAACAAAAACCAAAAAATTCAAAATCCCTTCAACAAGATAAATTGGCAAGGTGATTTTAATACAAGGTATCAACAGCCAGGAAATCAAGAGATGAATTGCATTGGGAAAGTCAGCTGTCAGAGACCTCTCCAGAGTACTCAAGAGCAATAACATCAAGCTGGAGACTAATGCGCACCTGATCAGGCTATAGTCTTTGCAATTGCGTGCTATGCATCAGAGAGCAGGACAGTGACTAGGGATGGTAGAAAGAGAATTGCTGCCTTTGAGCTGTGGTGCTGGAGAAGAGTGTTGAATATACCATGGGCTGCTAAAACAAACAGATTTGTCCTGGAGAGGGCGAAGCCAGGCTGCTCCTTGGAGTCAAGGATTCTGAAGCTTTGTCTGACATATTTTGGGCTTGTTGTCAGGAAAGACTGGTTCTTGGAGAGGGACATCATGTTTGGGAGAGTGGAGGGATGGCACAGGAGAGGAAGACCCTCTATGAGATGGATCAATTCAGTGATTGGGATAGTGGGAGTAGGTGTGTCAGAAACAGTGAGATTGGCACAGGATAGAGCAGGGTTTAGGGCTCTTGTACATAGGGTCACTATGAATCACAAGCGACTCGACGGCACACAACAATAACAACAAGTATTGCGATTACTTTGAGATAGTCCATGACTAGGCAGAGATTTGTTCTATTGTACATAGTATCACTGAATCAGAACGAATGTAAGGGCATTTGGCAACCCAACAACAATGAAAGTTTCTTACTCTTGAATAATCTTGAATTAAGATATTGTTTATTTAAGGTTTTGATGCACAAATCACATTAAATTGCTATCATTTTTTTTTTAATTTCTAACTCTTTCTTTCTGCCATTAATATATTCACTTCTTGCTCATTTCTTTAGTGGTAATGGACACAGTATTTATCTCTTATGTCCATTTACATAAGCATTTCCCTAATTTTAACCAATACACAATTTTGTCATTAATATTTCCTGGAAAAGCTCAAATTATTGACTTAAAATATAATGTAAAATATAAATAATGGAAATTAATTAATTAAAAAAAAAACTCCTCCAGGCTTCATTGTTAGCAATGTTGACTGAGTTGTGATCCCACCTCCTTGATCCCAAAAGGCCGTGTGCGTTCTTATGCTTCTTTGGACATGACAATCTTACCATCTCAGCTTTGAGCAGAAGCCCCATCATAATAGCAGCCCTCTATTTTGATACCTAGTGGGAAAGAACCCAAATCTTTGAAACCTAGCAAACTAACCTAACCCCCCTAGAAACTCTAGACTATATTTTGAGATTTCAGAGGTTGTGGCCTTCCACTTTAAGACTGAGACCACTCTGCTTTACTCTTCCTTGGTCTTTCAAATACCACAAGTGAGTTTCTGTCCTGTTCTATTAAATGTTACAAAGCTCTTAAGCTCTTCTCATCAATGTCCAGAGGCATCCCACTCCACCTGCTAGACTTGGCCAAAATGCCACGCTGTCTAGCTCTGAAGGTTGGCAAAACGAGCTTTACTGTCGAGTGTGAAAATGTATTCCATTCCACCAAGAAGCCTCATGGCCAAAGATACGTAGCTCTCCTGCTTTATGGATCTGCTTCGAAGCTGTCATGTTTTGGCTTCCACTTCTGTGAAGGTCTCATGGTTCTGCTGCTGCGGTTTCTCTGCCATTACTTCTTATAATCTGTGTCTTCTCTGATGTTAAAATTCTTTTCATTTCTTTCTCAGTGTTCACCAGAAATTGACTTTGACATGTGTAAGTCTGTCAATAGTCTTCCCAACGCAGTCTAATTTTTTTACTGTTTTATGCAGCTTAAAATGCCTCTGGATTCTACTCATTATACAACTCTCAAACCATGTCCATATTTTATGTGTCAAATATAGCAGCATTCTATTCTTTAAGTATCTCAATTGAGATTATCTTAAGTAAAACTTTTATTTTGATGTTAATTATCTTGTTCAAAAATTTCCTCATTATATTTAGTGTGTGTGTGTGTGTGTGTGTGTGTGTGTGTGTGTGTATGTTTAAATGGGCACACAGATATGTCTCTTTAAATAAGTTGATTAGTTAGTCTTTCATATTTCTTAGAATAGACTAGTGAGTACATGCGGGACTGTCATTGTCTTTGACATTCACCACATGGCTGAGAAGGAAAGACTATGCTAATCATGCTATTGAAGTACTAGCATATTTTGGGTTGCTGTCGTTAGGTGGAGTATGACCCATAGCAATCTTAAGAACTACAGATCTGAACCCTGTCCTCTCTTCACACTTCCTCACACCTGAGAGCCCACTGGGTCAATCCCCTGTGTCAATTCCTCTCCTTCATCAACCCTCTACCTTTCCAAGCACGATGTCCCTCTCTAAGAAACAATGTCTCCTAGCAACATGGCCAGAGTTTGTCAGACAAAGCTTTATCATCATTTCCTCCAAGACACACTCAGGCTGCACCTTCTCCAAGATATATTTGCTTGTTCTTTCGTCAGTCCATGAGATGTTCGGCACTATTCTTCAGAATCAGAAGTCAAAGATATCAATTCTTCTGTCATGCATAGCAAGTGATCTGTTTGCACAACAGCCTCTTGGTCTAGATATAGGTTTCACATGAGCACAATAGACTGCTCTGGGATTCCCATTCTTCTCAGTGTTACCTATAGCTTGCTATGATCCACAGAGTGAAATGCTTTTGCATAGTCAATACAGTATAACTATACATTCATTTGGTATTTTTTATTTTCAGCCAGGATCCATCTGACATCAGCAATGATATTCCTGGTGCTACTACTTCTTTTAAATCCTCATTAAACTTCTGGTAATTCCCTATATATCTATGTACTTTTCTAGCCTTTTTTGGATGATATTTAGGAGTATTTTACTTATATGTGATATTTTTATACTGTTTAGATCACAGCAAATTTGTTAATTGTAAAGGCCCACCTACAGAATTCTAACTACTTTTAATAAGAGGTTCATGGTCCCTAACTATCTATTAATTAAATGATAAAGACTTATCCAACACATTTCAACTGATTTAAATAAAGGCTCCAGTGCTCAACTGATTGTTAATCACAAAGCCCCACTTATACTTCCCAGACATAATGAAGAATGAGAGAATATATATTCAGGAAGCTCAGCGAACACCATATAGATTCGACCCCAAAAGAAAAACATCAAGGCA
>NW_006399923.1:5867797-5868963 GCF_000299155.1 Elephantulus edwardii | reverse complement strand
CCCCACTTATGGGGTCCTAATTGCTTTATACAATAGACTCCCAGCCCCCACTTGACTGTTAATCAAGTATAAAAGACTTTGTATGATTAATCTTTTGGGTGAGAACATGCAAATAAGGTGTGTAGACTATTAATGAGAGGATTGGTCAGGTTAATCATTCTTCCAGGTTTAAATTGAGCATGTGCAGAAGTAGAAAAGGAGAATTTCAGCTGCTAAAAGAGAATACCACCAAGAAAGAATAAACAGAGAGTACAATATGTCCTTTTGGGCTAGAAATTCCTGCAGTAGGCAAAGACTAAGACCAAAATCAGCAGCAACAGTAGAAATGGTGGAGAATGAGAGACAGAACCTAAGACAAAACTGAACTAGAATTGTCCCTATGAATCTAGGGTGGAGGGCCTTCACTTAGGCTTACTGAAGGGCTGGTAATAGTCAAAATATCAATTTACAGGTCTGAAAAAAGCTTTGTAACACTATCCAAAGCTATGACAGTGATAGAGAAATCATATCTGGTAACTACCCAGTTTAAAAACGTATACTTTCTTAGTATACCCCATAATAGTGAGTATTATATGTGAGTTTGGTGTTGCCATTGCAATAGGGGGTACAGTTTGTCTAAGAATTTGTCACTGAAGATGTGAAGAACATGAGGTGTATCTGACTTTAAAGAAATTGGGTTTATGCTGTGGATGTTTATGAAAAAAATCTTCCTTATCCTGGAATTAGTGGAGGTTTGGAGCCACGATGCCTAAGCCAGTGACACTATTTTTACACTCTTAGTTCTTTCTATTCATTGAGGTCCACGTGATTGTATTTGTTGTTTGTGCTGTTGAAAAAGTATTTCTGATTATATAAGTCTTCAGCACATGATCCAGCATTGTTTCTCTCATCAAGAGTATGTTTTAGATTTTCTAATTTTTGTTTTCTTGCTTCTTTGTTTATAACCATACCATTAAAATCATCAGTAATGTTGTTGTTGTTGTTATGTGCCATCGAGTCGTTTCCGACTCATAGCAACCCTATGCACAACAGCCCTAAACCCTGCTCTATCGTGCGCCAACCGCACCGCCTCTGACGCACCCATCCCGATTACCCCAGTCACCGAATCAATCCATCTCATAGAGGGTCTTCCCCTCCTGCGCTGTCCCTCCACCCTCCCAAGCATG
>NW_006399923.1:5830366-5865725 GCF_000299155.1 Elephantulus edwardii | reverse complement strand
TTAAACCAAATCCACAGGAGCCAAACTATGACTTTGATTTCATACCACCTGAATTTAAGAATCATCTCAGGAACAGGTTTGAGGCCTTGAACACTAATGAGCGAAGACCAGATGAGTTGTGGGAGGATGTCAAAGATATCATTCAGGAAGAGTATAAACGGTCATTACAAAGATCATCAGTAATATCAAAGTACATTTCATTTTCCTTCTTCTGAAAATATGCTGAAGGATCTGTACTGGCTTTGTGGTACACAACAACAATAACATTTCAAATTAAGACTGCAAGAAATTTAAAAAGAAAGTTCATTTTAAGAATTAATGATTGGTGCTTAATTGAGTAATAGTCCTATTAATTGGTCTTCCTCATACCTACATGAGGAAGACCAATTAATATGATAGCTCTGGTGGCCTAGTGGTAAGAAATTGTGCTGCAATCCTTAAGACACATGGTTCAAGTCCACAAGCTGCTCTTTGGGAGAAGGATGGGCAATCTCCTTCCATGTATTTAACTACCTCTGAAAACCCACCAGAGTGTCAACAGTCAGTCAAAGTACAGAATATCAACCACATAGGTATATAAGGAGTTCTAGTGGCCTAGTATGCCTCCAGAAACTCTATGAAAGTTGATAAATATTGATAGTTGTTGAGACCTTCAGGTCTTTTGTTCGTAGGGTCACTACGAGTCATGTTCAACTTGAAAGCAATCAACAACAACAACAAGTGGCCTAGTGGTAAGAATCAGTGTTGTAATCCTGAAGTTGGTTTAAATCATCAGTTGTCCCACAGGAGAAAGATGGACAATCTCCTCTTATGTCTTGGAAAATGTGCTGAAGGGTCAACTAAGGGTTGGTTCTAACTCAATGGTACACAGCGATAATATAGGCAAATAGATATTATTTTAATGCTGGTAACATTGTATTGCAAGACTTTTGTTATTGTTCAGTACTACCAAATCAGAACCAATTCACAGGTGACCTTCCAGTGGGTTTACAGAGACAATAAGCCGTATCGGAGGAAATTCATCATTTTTACTCCTGTTAATCAGCTGATAGAGTTGGGTTGGCATCACTCTTTTTTGTTGTTAATGTATCAGAGCTAGAAGTGCCCAGTATAAGCTCATTTCAGTGCAGTTAGCCCAGTAAAGCTTAGAATACTAACCCCCAAGTATTTGATTCCATTTTTGATGAGTTACAACATTCCTTAATCAGTGCTTCCTATATTCCATGTTCTAATTATTAATTATCCATCCATGATGGCTATCTCATATGAACAAGACTCTGCTGAAGATTATCCAAAAATGAGTGGAACAACACAGTAAAAGAGAGCTACTTGAATTGCACACTGAGTTTAGAAGAAGCCACACTACTAGGGATATTATAGATAATGTTAGATGGAACTTGGCTGAAAGCAGGAAATATCAGAGGAATATCTATCTATCTGTGTTTCATTGACTATGCAAAGGCATTTGACTGTGTAGGTCACAACCAACTGTGGTTGACTCTAAGAAGAATGGGAATTAAGAATTATGCACACCCATGTTTATCATAGCTTTGTTCACAATAGCAAAGACTTGGAAACAACCCAAGTGCCCATCAACAATCAAATGGATAGAGAATCTCTGGTATAGTAATCCAATGAAATGTTACATTGCATTGAAAAACAAGGAACTCATGAAATATTATACAATATCTTAGTCACAAAATGACAAATACTGCATATTGCCACTGTTGTAAAATGGGACTGACATCAGGGTTGAGAGAAAACTGAGAAAGACGGGATAAATTATGTATACTGCATTGAAACAGGTGAAGGAGAGAACCAATTAAAAGGGATATTGTTGTTGTTGTTATGTGCCATCGAGTCGCTTGCGACTCATAGCAACCCTATATACAACAGACTTAAATCCTGCTTTATTCTGTGCCAATCGCACTGCCCCAACACACCCTCCCAATTACCCCAGTCACTGAATCAATCCACCTCATAGAGGTCCTTCCCCTCCTGCACTGTCCCTCCACCCTCCCAAGCATGATGTTCCTCTCTAAGGACCGGTCTCTCCTTACAACATGTCCAAAGTGTGTCAGATGAAGTTCCAGAATATTTGCCTCCAAGAAGCAGACCGGTTTAACCCTCTCAAGGATGAATCTCTTGTTTTCTTGGCAATCCATGGTGCCTTCAATACTCTTCTCCAGCACTACAGCTCAAAGACATCAATCCTCCTTCTATCCTTCCTAGTCATTGTCCAACTCTCTGATGCATAACAAGTGATTGCAAAGAACATGGCCTGTATCAGGCACACTAGTTTTCAGAGTGACCCTACTGCTCTTCAGTACTTTGGAGAGGTCCCTAATAGCAAACTTTCCGATCACAATATGTCTTTTAATTTCCTGGCTGCTGTTGCCAAGGTCTTGAATGTGGAGCAAAGGAGACTAAAGTTGTTAACAATCTCCATCTCTTCACCATCCATCCTGATGCAAGCAATTGGTCCAGTGGTGAGAATCTTTGCCTTCTGTATGTTGAGGCTCAATCCATATTGAAGGCTGCAGTCCTTGACCCTCTGCAGCAAGTGTTTCAGGTCCTTCTCAGTTTTAGCAAGCAGGGTTGTAGAATTATGTATTATTGTCATGACAAGAGTCCAGAATGAAGACTGTGTAGTGGAATGGACTTGGGGGGAGGTAACAATGAAAGAATTTTTCTTTTATTTTTCAAAGAAATGAGTGAACTGGGGGGAGGGGTGGGCAGGGAGAAAAGTGCAACAATGAATGAATGGAAATCCAAAGTCTTTGTAAACATTCATTAAAATTAATAAAAAAGAAGAAGAAGAATAGGAATCCCTGAACACTTGATCGTGCTTGTGTGATACTTGGTCCAGGAGGCAGTGGTCAGAACAAAGCAAGGAAACACTCCATGGTTCAAAACTGGGAAGGGTGTACACCAGGGATATGTCCTATCTCCATACCTTTTCAATCTATATGCAGAAGAGATTATTTGAGGGGCTGGGCTGTCCAAGGAGAAATGTAGCATCAACAATCAGTGTTATGCAGAGGACACAACCGTGCTTGCTAAGACTGAAGAACACCTGAAGCACTTGCTGTAGTAAGTCAAGAATTGCAGCCTTCAGTAGGAATTGAAGCTCAACCATTGTAGAATGAGTACAAGGACGCAAAGGGAGGGGGAGGGTGGAAGCAGAGGGATGAGGATGTGCAGGGGGAGGGAGAGAGTAATCATGGAGTTGTATAATTTGATCATTTGGAGGTTGAGAGAAATTGGAAGAATCTGTTCTGGAAAACAATATATTCAAATATCGTTAATAAATAGTATAATAAACAAAAAAAATAAAACAATAAACTAGTAATATAAAATTTTAAAAAAAAGAAAAAGAAAACAAAGATTCTCACCACTAGGCTGATTAGCAACATCATGATTTATGGTGAAGAGATTGAGATTGTTAATAGCTTTATTTGCTTTGCGCCACAATTAACATTCTTGGTACCAGTAGCCAGGAAATTAAAAGACAAATTGCATTGGGACAGACTTCTGTCAGAGACCTCTCCAAAATACAAAAGAGCCGCAATGTCAGTCTGCAGAGTAAGGTGTGCCTAAGCCAGGCCATAGTTTTCATAATTACTTGCTGCTCATCAGAAGGCTGGACAATGACTAGGGATGATGGAAAAAGAATTTGTCTCGAAATGAGGTGCTGGAGAAGAGTGTTGAATATACCATGGACTGCTAGGAGAACAAACAGGTTTGTCCTGGAGAAAGTGAAGTCGGAATGCTCCATGGAGGCAAGGATTCTGATGCTTCACTTGACATACTTTGGACATATTGTGAAGAGGGATCAGTCCTTGGAGAGGAATGTCATGCTTGGGGGAGTAGAAGGACAGCACAAGTGAGGAAGACTCTCCATGAGATGGATTGATTCAGTGACTGCTGTAATAGGGGTAGTTGTAGAGACAATATGATTGGTACAGGTTAAAGTAGAGTTTATGGCTGTTGTGCATAGGGTTTCTATGAGTCACAGACGACTCAATGGCACATAAGAACAACAACATGATGAATGGAGAAAAGATTGAAACTGTCAACAATTTCATTTGAATGGTAGTGCTGGAGAAAAGTCTTGAACATATCATGGACTGTAAAGAAAACAAATCTGTCTTGGAAGCTAGTATTTTGAAGCTCCATCTCACACATAATTTGGGCATGTGGCCAGGAGAGACTGGTCCTTGGTGAAGGACATCATGCTTGAAAGGGTGGATAATGCAGGAGAGGAAGACCCTAGATTAGATGAATTGAAACAGTGACTAGGGCAATGAGGGTTGATATGCCGGAATCAGTGAGACTGGCTCAGGACAGAGGTGGGTTCATAGCTGCTGTACGTAGGGGCACCATGGGTCACAGGAGACATGGGGACTTGACAAATTGATGACACATAACAATAACAAGTCCTGTGTCTACAGTCCTGTGTCTTGAGTTGGTGTAGAAGCCCTCAGCATATGGGTGAGGGGATTAAGCGAGAAAACTTACTTCTTTTAAGTAAATATGCCAGAGTCAGGCACTGATTCTAAAGATAAGAAAACCATTATTTGTTGAAGAGTCACTGGGTAGTTCCAAGGGTTGATAAACTATTACAACTAATGCATTTTGAGTTTTGCATCTGAGAAGGTGAGGACTAAACTATAAATTGCTAGTATAAAGTAGTTAAGAAGCTCTTGATCACCAGCTATGAATTATTTTGTCTTTAATGCAAAGTCAGGAAGGAAAATTAAAAGCTAAGTGACCTTGAGTCTTGGATGGCTTCTATGTATGCTGAAAGGGCAAGTCCTGCTATGTAATGTGATGTCACATGATTGGTGAGCCATAAACCTCCCTTTAGAGGCAGTTTTCATAAAACTAAGTTATTCTACTTCTTAACAATAAGTCACACACAATTCACCACCAATTTAAGCTGTCAAGTTAGGAAAAAGGCTCCAAGGGAACTGGGTAGTATGGGATTAAGCACAGGTAAAATTATTCACCAAGGTAATATATATACACACATCAGGCCAAAATTAATTTTGTGCTAGAAGTTTTCTCAATAGATTTAAAATCTACTGAACCTGAATTTAGAATAGGATCTATAAAATGACTGTTAATACATGAAAAAAATATTCTTCCTTATCTCACATTAAAGTATTTTGTTTTTACTTTTTCCTAGGCTATTTTTTGATGTTGTTAGGTGTCATCAAATTCACCGTGGCTCATGGAGACCTTAGAAAAGATAGCGCTGAACATCGCTTGATCCTGTACCATACTAACTATCTCTGTCATGCTCAAGTCCAACATGGTAGTCCATCTCATTGAAAGTCTTTCTCTCTTTTTTATTTTGTTTTTCATTTTTTTAATTTACTTATTTATTTTAATTTTATACTGATTTACTTACAAAGTTTGAATACATTATTTTTTACAAAAGAGTCTACCTATTTCCTTCACCTCAACCACCCATCAAATTGTGTAACCCTATGATTAACACCCTATCCACCCATCCTCACACCTCTATTTCCACCATCCCCTCCTTGGGATCCTAAAACTCATTTTAAAATAATGATTTTATACAATATTCATCCTTATGGGACTGAATTCGTTCACTTTGCATAATGCACTCCAGTCTCTTCCAAGTTAGGTAGTAATTTACAAAATCATTGCTCCTATATGCTGTGTAGAGAAATATAATAACTCAATAATAAAATAGGCAAAAGACATGGAAAAAATTTTAACAGAGGAAGATATTCAAGTGGCCAAAAGACATATGCAGAAATGTTCCACTGGCAATAAGAGAGATGCAAATCAAAACCACATCAGATGCCATCTCACTGCAGTAGCAGTGGCAAAGCTTAATAAGACAGCGAGTAATAAATGTTAGAGAGGATGTGGTGAAATATGAACTCTTCTGCATTGTTTGTAGGATTGTACAATGGTATAACCACTCTGGAAGGCAGTTTGACACTTCCTCAAAAACTGAACATAGAAATTCCATGTGAACCAGCTATTTATTCCATTGCTTGGAGTATACCCCAAGGAAATGAGACTGAGACCCAAATGGAAACTTGTATACTAGTGTTCATACTAGCATCGTGCACCATCACAAGAACATGGTAACAGTCCAGATGTCAAACCACAAATGAATGTATTGAAAAGTCGTGGTACCTTCATACAATGGAATACTTCCTCTCTTTTATTGACCCTCTAACTTTTCCCGATACTTTTCCCAGTCTCTCTCCAAGGGCTAGTTCTTCCTGAAAATACATCCAAAGTAAGTGAAAGAAATTTTCACCTTTCTTGACTCTAAGGAACACTCACGCTGCACCTCCATCAAGACAGATTTGTTTCTCTCTTTAACAGGATCTATAGGATCTATAGGATCTATAGGATCCAGCATGCTTCTTAACATCACAATACAAATACAGAATACAGAGGCATAATTTATTTTTATCCTCTTTATTCATTGTCCAACTTTTGGATGCATAGAAACCATTTGAAAAGACAACGGTTTGTATCAGGTGCACATTTTGACTTTTTAGAAACTTGGAAAGAACTTCAATATTTTATTTCTCTAATGGAAAAGGTTATTTGATTTCAACATCAAGTGTTGAAAAAGAATGATAGCGATTGTTAAACCAAGTAAACTTGATTTTAATGAAATTTAAAGAAACTGGATTTCCATTCACTCATTATTGCACTTTTCTCATTGCCCTCTGCTCCACACAATTCGCTTTTCTTTTTGAAAAGTTAAAAAAAATTCATTTTTATTCAATCCTTCCCCCAAGTCCACTCCACCAGGCTACCCTCATTCTGAACTCCTGTTACAATATACAATCATATATCCCTTTTAAACAGATCTCTCCCTCATCTGTTTCAACACAGTATACATTACTTATCTCATCTTTCTCAAACTTCCCCCAACCCCTATTTCAGTCCTCTTTTATTAACAGAAGCACGATCCAGTATTTGTCTGAGATACTTCACTCAGCATAATGTCCTCCATGATCACCCATTTTGTGTAATATTTCATGAACTCATAAAATATTACATAAAATGAAACATTTGACAAATTCAGTCTTTTTCCCCCCATGTACTATGATGCTATTGGTCCAGTAGTGTGCATTTTTGTTTTCTTTATGCTGAGATGTACTCCATATTGAAGACTTTAGTCTTTGATCTTCTACACCAAGTGCTTGAAGTCTTCTTCACTTTCTTCAGGCAAGATTTTATCACGTATACAATGAAGGTTGTTGATGAGTCTTCCTGATAGAGGGATATTAATAAGTTCAGAAGTATTCAAACATAATGGTATAGTTGTAAAACTGACATCATGTGCCTCTGGCCTGCAAAATTGGTCAAACTGTCTAACAGTTGGTCATCAGACCCTGTTGCAGTTTCTCTAAAGTCATACAGAGCTATCTGTTTACCAGGAAGGGAGATGGATTTTTGCTGAATTTGCATTTGCTTTTTGAAACTTTTTCTCAGTCACATGTAAACTATATCACATTTTTCCTGTTTTCTAGTAACTGTATGTAGACTGTTCTTTTGAATGTAAAAATCTTGAACTAACCATAGTAATATGTTAAGAAGATCAACACTTAAACTAAATATTAAAAAGAAACCCACACCCAATAACCATGCTTAACAACGAGGCTGTTTTTGATATGATTCCCTCTGTTCCCCTAGATCTGCAATAAAGTACTTTTGTTCCTGCAAGCTGATTGCCTTATTGGCGAGCAACTATGAAAGAATCCCTGTGTTCATTAACTTTCCTCCAATCCTGATGTCACGTTCTTCATATTGTTCAGCTTCACCAATTATTTGGTGCAGCTTTGTTGTTGGTGTGGACTGTCAAGTCAGAATCAACCCATAGCTGCCCTTATGCAAGTTTCCAGACACATTTACTACACGGAGAGAGACTGCCCATCTATCTCGCCTGGAATAAATGGTGAATTTGAACCTTGTGCCTTCAGGATTACATCTCAGTTACTTATCATCAGTCCATCAGAGTTTCCTAGATTATATAAGTGCTACAAAAACCTAATTGTGTCTGTGATAACTGGATTAGACAATGAGGTGATTTGCTACATCCATTAAATATAGGATTATTGTTGCTGTTATTTAAAGTATCATCAGTATGTACAGAGTGGATCTGCTTCTTGGAGTGTTTAAAGCAGACCTCTGGGCCTGCCTTCCACAGCATGACTTGATGTATATGAAATACCAGTCTGTCTGCTAGTTATTTGTGCTAATCAAGGACTTGAGATGTGCATTTTTATAGTCAGAAGATCAATCCACGCAGAGACATATAGAGGGAAAGTCTGATTATTTAATCAGAAAATATTTAGTGCTGAAACTCTCAGGGGTTACAGATCTACGCTCACTTACATGAGGTTGTTGTAAGTGGAAATAAACTCCCTGACAACTACTTAGACCTACTGCTGTTGTTGTTTGTCCTTGAGTTCCTGCAGCCTACAGAGATCATATGTACAATACCTCTGAAACCTGTCTGATCCTGAGGTAATCTCACTGTCTCCAACATACCTACCCTGATTGCTCCAGTTATTGTGACAGTCCATTTCCTCCAGGGTCTTCCTCTCCAGCACTGACCCTCTACCCTTCCAAGCATGGTATCCTTTTCCAAGGACAGGTCCCTTCTAGCAACATACCTGAAGTAGGTAGGATGGAGATTTAAAATCCTTGCTTCCAAGGAACAGCTTGGTTTCACCCTCTATAATACATCCCTGTTTATTCTTTTGGTTATCCATGAAATGTTTACTACTTCTCCAGCACAACTCAAAGGCATCTATCCTTCTGTCATCCTTAGTCATTGTCCAGCTTTCTGATTCACAGCAAGCAATTGCAGTGATTATTATCTGGAAACTCTCTGAAATTTAAGAAACAATGATGTTCTAGAAAGACTTCAGGTCTTTTGTTCACAGGGTCACTATGAGTCGTGCTCAACTTGACAGCAATCAGTAACAACAACAACAACATGGCCTAGATCAGGTACACTTTAATCTCTAGACTGACATCATTGCTCTTCAATATTGAAGCAGTCACTGAGAGCAGATTTATCCAGTGAAATTTGTCTTTTGATTCCCTGATTGCTGATGCCAAAAGTGTTAATTGTGGAACCAACCAAGTTAAAATCGTTAACAATCCAAATCTCCTCTCTATCTATCATGGTGCTGCCAATTGACCCAGTGCTGAGAATCTTTGTTTCTCTATGTTGAGCATCAATCCATATTGCAGTCTGTTGTCCTTGACCTTCTGCAGCAAACACTTCAGGTCCTCTTCAGGTTTGGTGAGTAAGGTTGTGAGTTCTGCATAATGCAGGTTGTTGGTGAGACTCCCTCTAATCTTGATGTCACATTCTTCCTTATAAAGTCCATCTTCCTGGATGATCTGATCTGCATACAGATTAGAAAGGTAGATAGAGAGGACAAATCCCTCGTGCACTCCTTTCTTGACTTTCAAACACACAGTGTTTGCTTTCTCTTTTCTGACAACTGCTTCTTATCCAAGTATAGGTTTCAGAAGCACAGATGCACAATCAGAGGTTCTTGGATTAGAATTCTTCTCAGAGTTAGCCACAGTTTATTATGATCCACACACCCAAATGTCTTTGCATAGTCAATGAAACATAGTACTGGTACTTCTCCGAGTTTAGCCAAGATTTATCTGACATTGGCTAAGATGTCTCTAGTGCCATAGTCTCTTCTCAAGCTAGCTTCTAGCAGTTCGGGTAACTCATAGATGCAAGAGAAATTGATTTTAAGCTTTCTTACTCTGCTTGAGGATATGACTTGAAAGAGGATTTGCCACTTGAAATTTTATTTCTTGCTAGTATTTTATATTGAGAGAAGATTATATATATATATATATATATATATATATTCAAATTAGACATATTCATTAACCAGTAATTTTATAATTTGAGGAATTTTGTGTCCTTTACTTTATATTAACATTTCCATTTCTTATTGTTGTAGAATTTCTTTTGTGATTTCATAGAAAATGTGAGTAAACATTAAATGGGAATATAAGTGAAATTGACAATAAAATATTTTGTCTTTGCAAAATAATCACTATACAGTTAATTTGATTACATCTAAAAAAATTTCAGTGGAGATTATATTTATATGTAGTCTCACAATGTCTCATCCAGGATGTTTTTGTTACGTCCCATTGGGTCACCACGACTCAAAAGGACCTTATGTACAATATCTCTGAAATCTGTCCTATCCTGAACCCGTCTCACTGACACAGACCTACCTAATCCCATTGCCCCAGTTACATGTCAGTCCATCTCATACTGGTTCTTCCTCTCTTATGCTGTTTGTCCCTTCACCCTTCTGAGTATCATGTCCTTCTCCAAGGACTAGTCCTTCTCAGCCATATGTGCAAAGTATTTGTGGTAAAGCTTCAAAATTCTTGCCTCCTAAGAGGAGCCTTGCTTCATTCTCTCCAAGGCAGACTTATGTGTTCTCCTGGCATTCCACAGAATGTTTAGTACTCTTCTCCAACACCATAACTCAAAAGCAAGGATTCTTCTTTTGCAATCCTTGGTCATTGTTCAGCTCTCTGATTCATATCAAACAATTCTGAAGACCATCATCTGGATCAGGAACGCTTTTTTCTCTAGACTGATCTTTAGCATTTTAGAAGATATCCCTGACAGCAGACAGGAAAACAAAATGTTCTAAATAAGGGCATAAACTTCCCTGTTACTTTTTCACAACTAAACAGATTAAACATGTAGTTATTAAATAATAGACTGAATCCAGAAGTTTAGTCATTTAAGAGGATAAAACATTGGGGAATAGTCTTTGATAAATACCTCTTCTCCCCTTCTGGTTTTCATAAGAATGAATGCCATCTCAAAGTATCTGTCTGTTCACTCTAAGATTGCTTAATCATTCCTGAAGGAATAGAAAAGAACAGAGGTCCTGTGGTAGTAGTACTTATGCGTTCACATTTTAGCCTATAACCTTGTGGTTTAAATTCACCAGATCATTCGAAGGAGACAGAGAGCAGTTGACTTGTTGGCAACATGGGGCCATTCTACCTTGTTTTCTGAGTTCCTGTAATTTTAATTGACTTGATAACAAGAGATTTGTTTGTTTGGTGTTTTATTCTCTTGTCTTTGTTTCTTTTGGTGGCCTTTTTTTTTTCTTCCTTGTTTTGGTAAGGTAGGGAATAGGAATAAGTGACTCACTGACTTATTTAATATGTTGTTATTGTTAGGTACAACTGAGTCATGTGTGACTCATAGCAACCCTATGAACAGCAGATATGAGCCTTGTTCTATCTTGTGCCATCCTTATCATCCTTAACATATTTGAGCCCATAGTTGTAGCCACTATGTCAATTCAGCTCCTTAAGGGTATTCTCTTTTGCTCAGTCTCCACCTTTCCAAGTGTGATGTGCCAATACAAGAACAACCTTTCCTAGTAAATATCCAAAACGTGTGAGAAGTTTTGTCATCCTTGCCTTCAAGGAGCATTCTGGCTGTGCCATCTCCAAGATATATCTGTTTGTTCTTTTGGCAATTCCGTGGTACACTGAGTAGTCTCTTCTAACACTGCAGCTCCAAGGGATAAATTATTTTTCTGTCATTCTTATTCATTGCACAGATCTCAGATGTGTAGCAAATGATTGAAAGACCATGGTCTGAATCACTTGAATTTATTCTTCAAATTGGCATCATTGTTTTTCAGTAATTTAGAAAGTTACCTATTGTGCTTGCTGTAGAAGGCCAAAGACTACAGCCTTAAATATGGATTGGGATTCAACATCAAGAAAACAAAAATTCTCAGCACTATGATAATTGGCAGCATCAGGATATATGGTGAAGAGACTGAGATTGTTAACAGCTTCAGTTTGCTTGGCTCCACAATAACACTCTTGGCACCAACAGCCAAGAAATCAAAAGATGAACTGCATTTGGAAAATCTGCTATTAGGGACCTCTCCTGGGTACTGAAAAGCAACAGTGTCAGTCTGGATACTAAGGTGCACCTGATCCAGGCCATAATCTTTGCAATGACTTGCTATGCATCAGAAGGATGGACATTGGCTAGGGATATTAGGAATAGGCTTGATGCCTTTGAGCTGTAGTGCTGGAAAATAGTAGTGGATATACCGTGGACTGTTGGTAAAAGCAAGGATTCTGAAGCTTCCTCTAATGTATTTTGGCATTTTGCAAGGAGGGAACCCTTCTTGGAGAGGGACACCATGCTTGGGAAGATGGAGGTACAGAACAAGATAGGAAGACAATTGATGAGATGGATTGACTCAGTTACCAGAGTAATGAAGGTAGGTGTGTCAAGAGACAATAAGGTTGGCTCAGGATAGGGCAGGGTTCAGGGCTATTGTGGCATATACCAAGAACAACAACCTGAACATAGATTTACTCAATGGAATAGGTGTTCTTATCTCTTATAAGATCAAATTGTCAACAGCTTCAGTCATTTCTTCATATACATGACTCAGCTTATTGATCCAGTGGTGAAGATTTTTGTCTTCTTGATGCTGAGATGCAGCCCATATTGAAGACAGTATAGTCTTTGATCTTCTGCAGCAAGCATTTCAAGCCCTGCTCATTCTCAGCTACCAAGGTTGTGTCACCTGCATAAAACAAGTTGTTGGTGAGTTTTCCCTTTGATCCTCATGCCAAACTCTTCTTCATAACATCCAGCTTCTCAAATAATTTGCTCATCACATAGATTGAATAAGTATGGAGAAAGGACCCAACTCTGACACACTTATTGCTGCTGAGTCAGAACTAATTCACAGCTAACCCTTCAGCAGGCTTTCAAATCTAGAAATCACCTGAGAGGAACTTATCTTTCTCCCAAAGAGCTGTGCGTGAATTCTAACTACGCACCTTTGGTTGCCAGCACAGCTCTCATAGGCTAGACCACCTGAGCTCCCTATCTTCAGGCCATATTGGGTAGAAATCTTCCAGAGATAAATCAGGATGACCTGTGAATTTTGAAAAAGTATTTTCTGATTCACCTTTCACCAAAATTTTCATGGAGCTGCCTGTGATTGGTGCATAACGTAGCTTGATTCTGAAGATGTGAAATAACATAGATTAAATAATAAGTCATTAATTCCAACTTGTTAATTGTTAGTCATTAAATGTTAATTAATCTGAAAGTGAGGAATCTGCCACAACCCTACATATCTTCTTTGTTTAGTGCTATAAGGTTTTCAAAGGCCTGTTGTTTAGGAAATAGATTGCCCATCCTGCTTCTTAGTCAGGATTGGACTAGGGAGACTCATAGATAACCTATGTCATGCAGATGGCACAACCTTGCTGGCTGAAAGTGAGGAGAACTGGAAAAACTTGTTGCAGAAGATCAAGGAATGCAGCCTTTGGTATGGATTGCATCTCAATGTTGGGGGAAAAAAAGATTGTTACCACTGGGCTAATAGGCAGCATCATGATGGATGGAGAGGAAACTGAAAAGGTCAACAGCTTCATCTTGCTTGGATCCACAATTAACTCCCTTGGTACAAGCAGTCAGGAAATAAGGAGACAATGCACTGAGAAAATCTGCAGTTAGGGAGCTTTCCAAGTTACTGAGGAGTATTGATGTCAGTTTAAAGACTAAAATGTGTCTGATTCACACCATAGTCTTTTCAGTTATAGCTATGCATCCGAGAGCTGGACAATGAATAAGGATGACAGAAGGAGAATTGACACTTTTGAGCTGTGTGGTGTTGTAGAGGACCACTGAACATTTCAAGGACGGCCAAGAGAAGTCTTGGAGATGGTGCAGCTGGAGTGCTCTTTAGATGCAAGGATGATGAGGCTTCACCTCACATGCTTTGGACATGTTATTAGGAGAGGCTGTTCCTTGGAGAAGAACTTGATGCTGGTAGGAGTGGAGGACTGGAAAAGGAGAGAAAGACTCTCAACTAGGTGAAATATTACAGTAACTGCTGCAATGGTCTCTTGTGTGTCAGGAAGAGTAATTATGGCACAGAATAGAACAGGGTTCAGATCTTTTGTTCATAGACTCTCTAGGAGTTGTATTCAACTTGATGCCACTTAACAACAATAACAGAATTCTGATGCCCTTGATATAAGGAACTACTCTGTAATATTGAAATCGTGTGGTTTAAATCCAGCAGCTGATCTGAGGGATAAAAAAAGGCATTTTTTCCTTTTGGCATTATATAGCCTCTGGAAATTTGCTGGAGGGTCATCAACGGGTTGGTTTCAACTCAAGGGTATACAATAGCAACAACAGTTGATATGAAAGTTCTGATGGCCTAGTAGTAGGTAATTTCACTGCTAACACAAAACTATACAGTTCAAATCTACCAGCTTCCCTGTGAGAGAAAGATGGAAAATTTCCTCCCGTGTGATTTATGGCCTCTGAAAACACCCTTAAAAGTCAGCTATGGGTTAATTCAGACTCGATAGTACATAACAAGTGGGTAAGATGTTGGGCTGCCAATTCACAGCCAGGTAGTTGCAATCCACTAGCTTCTTCATGGGAGAGAGGCAGTCTCCTTCCATGTAATTTATGGCCTTTCAAAACCTGCTGGAGGGGTCAGTTCTAATGCTGTGATACACAAAAACAGTATTTATTGGACTCCATTAGAGAACCTAGCAAATTTTAATGTGTGGTATAAATATCATGTCCATTTTTTTAGAACTAATCTTATGAAGAAGGAAAAAAAAGTTAAAAGAATAGCAGCATGCAGAAATACCTTTCCTGTGATAGATATAATATAAAAAAGAATAATAAAACTTATTTGTGATAAGATGCTGAACAAAACCATTTTCCCATTCTCAGCTTTGTTAAATGATACAGCAATAAGTGAGAAAAGAATTATTGCTAAACACTTTTAAAATGGAAAATATTATACATGCCTGAATTTAATAAAGCCTAAAGTGAATTCCTGATGAAATTCTTCTATAAAGTTAAGGAAAGTACTTACAAAGATAAATAGGATACTCGAGGACAACCAGTGAAGGGAGTGTAATTTGAGTGACTATAAAATGTCAACATAATGAATCTCTCCAACATTAGATGTTCTGTGAACAACTATACTTTTTATGAATGTGTGAGTTGCTAAATCAAGGAAAAGCCAATGATGAGCAAATAAGAGGTACAATGAAGTAATAGAAGTCTAGAAAATTAGAAGAATGAATAATAAAACAAACAGCTTTAGGGTCAAATAGATAAACAAATTAAAACTATTGAATAGTATGTAAACTCGTCAGTGTTAATGTGTTTTTCAACAAAGCATAAAACCTTGTCTATGGGATTCTAGGAACAGTCTGATTCAAAGTACAAAAAAAGTATATAAAATGTCAGAACACTGAAAGCTGCAAAGAAAAAGTTCATTGATTTAATAGGCTTAAGATTAAAGAAAATGGAATAAGTAAATTAGATTTGAAAATAATTAATTTTATGCTTTGCATCACTTAATAGCCAAAAAAAAGAACATGACTATTAAATGTACGTATTTGTATTAAATAGACCTATAACTTTAGAACAATTCCCAAATTTATAGCCTATTCTTTTTTTTTTTTTTTTGGTATGGGCTTCTGGTTTATTAGCAATATAGTTTTAAATCTGATCTTTGACATTAGATAGTGGAAGCACCACATTAAAGTTCATAGATGCATTTTAATGAAAATATATACCATATCCAAGTCACACAAATTTACTTTGATGATGACAAATATGATGATGTTGAAAACAAAGATGACAAAATGATGATGCTGGTGTTTTGTCAAATGCAGTAATCACCTCGCTTATAGGTGGATATGGACCATTTGGAGTATCCTTAGGAATAGGTAAAGATTCAGGGAATTAATCATTAGTCAGAATTGTCTATAGGACCTTATTATTATTTTTAAGATCTCTACATATTTCCTGATAATATTTCACTGGTTTCTAGACCTGCCTATTGACTTTAGCAAATAAATCTGATACTGAAGTTCCTGATTTAGCTTAGATAAGAACTCCATCTAATCTTTTTATTATTTATTTTATTTTATTGTTGTATACAATTGAATCACATCCAACTGGCACAGGGGGAGGTTGCCCCTCCTTCTCCAGCAGAGCATCTGATGGATTTGAACCACACTAATCTTTTATTTATAAAATTTTTAACGCATGATTTTTTAAATTTTATGTTGTTTTATATACAAAATTTGAACATATTGTTTCATTTTTATGCATTGTGTTTCATGCATTCCTCATTCACATTGTGTTAAACAATCATTCCCATAGATTATGTTTTATAAATTTATATAATATTGATCTATGTCTACTATTACCCTGTATTTTCAGATTCCAACCAGATCTTTCCTAATTTCTTCACCCCTTCCCCTGCTCATGAAACTCTGCAACCCCATAATTTCACTCCTAGCATTAGTATGGATGGTGAAGAGATCGAGATAGTTAACGGTTTTAATTTGCTTGGCTCCATAGTAAACACTCTTGGTATCAGCAGCCAGGAAATAAAAAAACAAATTGAATTAGGAAAGTCAGATGTTAGGGACCTCTCCAGAGTATTGAAAAGGAGACATCAGGCTAGAGGCTAAGGTGCACCTAATCCGGGCTATATTCTTCGCAATTGCATGCTATGCATATGAGAGTTAGACAGTGACTAGGGATGATAGAAAGAGAATTGATGCCATTGAGCTGTGGTGCCGGAAAAGAGTACTGAATATACCATGGACTGCTAGGAGAACAAACAGGTTTGTCCTGGAGAGGGTGAAGCTGGGCTGCTCCTTGGAGTCAAGGATTCTGAAGCTTCATCTGACATACTTTGGGCATGTTGCAAGGAGGGACTGGTTTTTGGAGAGGGACATCATGTTTGGGAGAGTGGAGGGATGGCACAGGAGAGGAAGACCTTGATGAAATGGATTGATTCTGTGACTGGAGTGGTAGGAGTGTGTGTGCTGGAGATGGCGAGGTTGGCACAGGATAGAACAGCCTTTAGGGTTCTTGTACATAAGATCGCTATGACTCGACAGCACATAACAACAAACAAACAACCCCACCTTTGCCTCCCTCTGCTCTCCTCTCTTCTCTCTTTGGACTTTTGCACATATCTTACTAGTTATCTTTCTATTTTTACCATAATGGTATTTTGTAGTATTTATCCTTAGAAGGATGAGATAGTTCACTCAGCATAATGTTAGATAGCCTCTCCCACGTTATATAATACTTTCTAAATCATTGCTCCTAAATGCTACATAGTATTTCATTGTGTGAATGTATCAAACTGTCTAAATCCATTCATTTTTTGATGGACATTTGTGCTATTTCCATTTTCTTGCTATTGTGACTGACATGACTATGGACAAAGTTCACAGACACAAATCTCTATTTGTGTCTCAGTTCTATTTCCTGGGGGTATATTCCTATTAGTTGAATAGCTGGGTCATATGTGATTTTTATGTTCAGCTTTCTGAGGGAATGCCAGCCTTACTTAGATGTGCTTCAAAAGAAAGATCTGATGATATGCCTTCTAAGGATCAAAGCATTTCTCTTGTAAATGCTATAGAATATCTGCTTTTGTGTTCCAAAATTCATCAGGTTGCCTTGAGATAAAACCATGCCAGTAACATGTGTCCATGATGTGCACTGTTGAGTTGAAAGCAACTCATAACTGACCCTTCAGTGGGTTTTCAGTGAGAAATCACATGAGATGAGACTGCCTATCATTCTCACACAGAGCAACAGGTGGATTCCAAAGGCGTGCATTTGAGATGGCAACACAGCTGCTTCCCATTAGGCCACCAGAGCTCTCTATAACACAGTAAGATGTGGTAAGTTTTAATACTATTGTTACTAAAATTATTATCATCATCTGTTGGCATAGTCTATAGAGTGTTGCTAATCAAAAGGTTATGTGTTTCTTGCCCTTCACATTCATCATTGGCTTCAAAGAAGAAAAATGAGAAATCTCTATTAAGATCTACAATCTTGAAAACCCTAATTGAGGGTCACTATGAGTCAGCATCTATTCAATGGCAGAGGGTGAGTGAGAAAAAAATAAAAACCCACTTAAAATATAGATGTATAGAATGTAAAGGAAGAAGAATTTAAAGACAAGTTGGTGGAAGTGTAAAATGGTGCAACCACTGTGGAAGGTGGTGTGGCGCTTTCTCAAGAAGTTCCAAATGGAGATACCATTTGACCCAGCAATTCCACTACTGGGAGTAAACTCCAAAGAGACCATAACTGACACCCAAACAGATATATGCACACCCATGTTTATCATAGCTTTGTTCAAAATAGCAAGGATTTGGAAACAACCTAAGTGCCCATCAACAAATGAATGGATAGAGGAACTGTGGTATATTCACACAATGGAATACTATGCTGCATTGAAAACAAGGAACTCACGCAATATTATTCAAAATGGGTGATCCTGGAGGACCTTATGCTGAGTGAAATATCTCAGTCACAAAAGGACAAATACTGCATAGTTCCACTGTTGTAAAATAGGACTGACATCAGGGTTGGGGGGAGACTGAGAAAAATAAGTAATGTATACTGCATTGAAATAGATGAGGGAGAAAACTGTTTAGAAGGGATATGTGATTGGGTATTGTTGTCATGAAAGGAGTTCAGAATGAAGGCTGCATAGTGGAGTGAACCTGGGGGGAGGGATTGTAAAACAATGAAAGAATTTTTATTTTACTTTTCAAAGAGAGGACTGAGAGGAATGGGCAGGGAGAAAAGTGCAACAATGAATGAGTGGAAATCCAAAGTCTCTGTAAATTTTCATTAAAATTAATAACAAATTAAATTTAATAAATTAATAATAAATTAACAAGAATTTCAGAAAATGCAATATAATCTATTAGTCTTAATAACTGTAAAACTCGTATTTTAAATGTTGTAAAAAAATCCTTCACTGTAGAATACATGAAAAATGAGAATAAAGATATTAAGACATACACACACAAAAAAAACTCAAACAAAATATTAATAATAATAAAAAATTTAAAAAAATAATCAACAACAACAAAAAAGAGACTATAAAAAATTGTAAGCTGCTGCTATTTGCTATAATATGCTGTAAAATTGGAACAGACTCAAAACTGGAATTGCAGTGATTTTCACATGTTGTAAATGACACAATTGCAGTTAGGGACCTCTTCAAATTATTGAGGAATAATGATATCAGTTTAAGGAGTAAGGTGCATCTGATTCAATCCATAGTCTTTCTTAACTTGCTGTGTTTCTGAGAGCTGGACAATGAGCGAATAAGGATGACAGAAAAAGAATAGATGGCTTTGAACTCTGATGTTGAAGAAGAGCACTTACTAGCCCATGCATGGCCAAAATAATGAACAGCTATGTCTTGGAGAGGATACAGATGGAGTGCTCTTTGGAAGCAAGAAAGATGTGGCTTCACCTCATATACTTTGGGCATCTTGATAGGAGAGTCTATTCCTTGGGCAAAGGTATGATGCTGAGAAGGGTGGAGGGTCAGCAAAGGAGAGGAAGACTCTCAACAAGGTGGATTGACATGGTGACTGCTGCAATGAGCTCTTGTGTGTCAGCAAGAGTAAGGATGGCACAGAATAGAACAGGCTTCAGATATTTTGTTAATAGGGACACTATGAGTCATTCTTGACTCTATGGTACTTAACAACAACAAATGGCACAAGAGGAGACTGTCCATCTTTTCCACAGCTGGCAGAATGGATCTCCCTAGCCACATGTCATAGGCGTCAATTCTTTTTCTGTCATCCTTATTCATTGTCCAGGCCTCAGCAGCACAGCAAGTGGTTGAAAAGACACTATGATACTGAATCATACACCTTAGTCCTCAAACTAACCTCATTGCTCCTCAATAATAAGAAGTCACTGACAACAGACTTTCTCAGTGAAATATGTTTCCTGATCTGCTGACTGCTGGTGACCAGTGGATTTAAATAAAATCTAAAGTAAGTTAAAGTCGTTGACAGTTTCAAATATATTTTCCAGTAACCATGATGTTGCCTATTGGTCCCTTGGTGAGAATTTTTGTTTTTTTTACATTTATATCCAATTCAGATTAAAGAAATTTGATACGCTGCAGCAAGTGCTTCATATCCTCTTTACTTTCAGTAAGAAAGGTTGTGCCATCTGCATAATGAAAGTTATTGATGAGTCCTTCTTCACAGGGTCCAGCTTCTCAAATAATTTTCTCAGCATACAGATTGAATAACTAAAGAGAAATAATGCAGCCCTAAAGTACTCTATTATTAATTTTAAACCAGGCAGTGTTCCCTTCCTCTATTTTCACAATAGCATCTTCGTCTAGGTTCTGGTTTTTCTGGTCTTCCAAATTTAGCTATAATTTGTTAGAAGTCACACACACTCAAGTGCCATTGCATAGTTAAAAAAATACAAATAGTCTTCTGGGTTTCTTTGCTTTTAGCCAAGATCCATCTGACATCAGCAATAATTTGTTGCCTTTTGCCATGACCTCTTCTAAATCCAGCTTTAACTGATGGTATTTATATGTATTGTTCTAGAACAGTTTTTAATAATTCTCTGCAGTATTCTGTTTGCATGTGTTATTAATTGTTGTTGTTGTTGTTATGTGCCGTCGAGTAGTTTGGGACTCACAGCTAAAATCCATCTAATATCAGCTACAATTTCCCTAGTACCACAACCCCTTCTAAACCCAGCCTGGACTTCTGGCACCCTCTGCTTCCCCCTCCACACCCAGTTTTTTAATAACCTTCAGTAGAATCTTGCTTGCATGTGAAATCAATGATATTGTTCTGTAGTTTCCACACTCAGTTGGGTCACCCTTCTTTGGAATGGGAACAAATATAGACCTCTTCCAGTCAGTTGGCCAAGTGGTTGTTCTCCAGATTTCTTGGCACAACTTGGTGAGCACGTCCAGGGCAGCATCTGTTAACTGAAATATGTCAATTGGTATACCATCTATTCCGGGGGCCTTATTTTTTGCTATTTCCTTCAAAGCAGCTTGAACTTCTGCCTCCATCACCATAGGCTCTGGCTCAAATGCTATTTCATTAAATTCTTCTGTATCTGCCAATTCCTTTCGATACAATGACTCAGTATATTCCTTCCATCTTCTTTTGATACCTCCTGGATCATTTAACATTCTGCCCAAAGCATCTTTGATTGTAGCAACTTGAGGTTTGAATTTGTTCTTAAGTTCCTTGAGCTTAAGAAATGCTGAATGAGTTCGGCCCTTTTGATTTTCCAACTCTAGCTCCTTGCACATTTCATTGCAGTACTTTGCTTTGTCATTCCATGCTGCCTTTTGGAATCTTCTGTTCAGCTCTTTAGTGTCTTGGATTCTTCTTTGTGCTTTGGCTTCTCTACGTTCCAGTGCAATCTTCAGAGTTTCTTCTGACATCCATTTTGGTCTTTTCTTCCTCTTCTGTCTTTGTAATGACCGCCTGCACTCTTCCTGCATGATACATTTAACATCCTCCCACAACTCATCTGGTCTTCGCTCACTAGTGTATTAATTGTATTAATTAATACATATTAATTGTAGTGTTCAATTAATTCCATATTCTATTGGATGACATTTCCAGGAAACATCAAAAAAAGGTGGAGTTAATATACTGAATCATTGTATCAAAAAGAATTCACTGACATGGACATATTTCAAGAAGTCCCATATGTTCAAGAGTCACTGATAATGAACAAAGAAGTTCAAGCAATATTGAAGATATTGGCAAAAACTAAGCTCCAGGAATCAATGGAATACCAATGGGAATGTTCCAAATATATATAGCATTAGAAGAATCTGCAATTAGAGACGATGTCAAATTATTGAGCAGCAATGATGTCAGTTTGAGGACTATGGTGCACCTGATTCCAACCTGGTATTTCCAATAACTTCCTAAGCAGCTGGAAGCTGGAAAATAAGTAGAGATGACAGAAGAATTGATATATATGAAAAGCTGTGGTAAAGGAGAAGAGTACAGAATATTCATTGGCCTGTCAATGGAACAAATAGACATGTGTTGGAGAAAGAACCACCAGAGTCCTTGGAGGCAAAGATAACACAGATAACAAAGGTAACACAATTTCATCTCATATACTTTGAGAATGTTGTTAGGAGAAGGTATTCTTTGGCGGATATTAGGCTTGAAAAGATAGTCAATGAAAGAAAGGAAGACCTTCAAAAATGGACTGAAACAGTGACTGTTGAAATGGGCTAGAATATAAATGTTGTGTGGATGGTGGCACAGAATAGAACAGGTTTCCAACCCGTTGTTCATAGGTTTGCTATAGTCAGATACAACTCTTTGAGTTTTCAGAGTCAGTTAATTGTACTGTAGGTATAATTATGGTGTTATTATTGTTATGTGTCATTGAGTTTCCTAAGACTCATAGTGATCCTATATATAGCAGCTCTGAAACCTGCCCTGTTCTAAGCCAGTCTCCCTGATTCTTACCCACCTACCTTTTTTGCCCCAGTTATTGTATCAATCCATCTCATCCAAGTTCTTCCTTTCCTGCCATCTCTCTCCATTCTTCTGAGCATGATGTCCTTCTCAAAGGACAAGTCCCTCTAGGCCACATGCCCAAAATATGTAAGATTGAGCTTCAAAATACCTGCTGCCAAGAAGAAACTTCACTTCACTCTCAAGACAGATCTATTTGTTTTCATGGTGGTCCATGGTATGTTCAAGACACTTCACTAGCACCAAAATTCAAAGGCATCAGTTCTTCTGTCATCCTTTTTTATTGTCCAACTCTCTGATGTGTAGCAAGTAGTTGCAAAGACCATGGTCTGGATCAGATGCACCTTTGTGTCTAGACTGATATTGTTGCTTCTCAGTACTCTGGAAAGGTACCTGACAGTAAATTTTCCCAATGCAATTCATCTTTTGATTTCCTGACTGCTGGTGTCAAGTGTGTTGATTGTGGAGCCAAGCAAGCTGTAATTGTCAACAATCTCAATCTCCTCTCCATCTGCCATGGTTGTGTCAATTGCACTAGTGGTGAGAATCTTTGTCTTGTTGATGTTGAGCTTCAATATAGATGCAGATATAGCTATAGAAATAAAGATATAGATATGTGTGTGTGTGTGTGTGTGTGTGTGTGTGTGTGTGTGTGTGTGTGTGTGTCTGGATATGAGCAAGTGATAGAACAAAATGTCTGACAGGAAAAAAAGTAAATTAGTTAAAGAATATTCGTGGTGGCAACCTTCAAAATCAAACACTCTGTATCTTTTTACAGAAAGGTGCAGTTGTTTAGTTTCAGGCTCATAATATCAGAGAAGTACCAACATTCTGATTGAACAGCCAAACTCAGAATACTTCATAATTTTGAGTTTTGTTCTGTATTTGTCTCTCATTTTATCTACACTTCTTTCAGAGTAGTCTGTGTGATAGAAATAAGGAAAAAGTATTTTAATACATGTTAGAATGATCAATACTGATAAAGAAAGCATCACTTTTTGAAAACTAATGCAGATTTAGGGATACAATTTGTTTGTTAAAGAGACCACAAATAATTTGTTAAAATTTTAAGTATGCTGTATTATCCTCCTCATTTTAAAGCAAGGTTATGTCATATGCATAATTCACAATGCTGTTGAATAATCTTCCTTTAATTATTCCAATGCCACATTTTTCTTCATTGCTGATGTCAGCTGGATCATGGCTGAAAGCAGAGAATAGCAGAAGAACTATGTCTGTGTCATAATAAGTAAACACATTTTTGTGGATCTAACAAATTATGGCTAGCGTTGGGAAGAATAAGCTTTCTAGAACATTTCTTTGAACTCAGGGAAATCCATACCTAGATCAAGAAGCTGTTCTCAGAACAGAGCAAGGAAGCACTTTCGTTCTTCTTCTTGTTAGGTGCTGTCAAGTAGAGCATGCTTCTGACCAACCAACCAGAACTGTGCCCTATCCTGTCCCGTCTTTACCATCTCTAAAACACGCAAGTCCATTGCTGAAGTCACTGTGTCAATCCATCTCATTGAGTGTCTTCTCTTTTGCGGCTGCCCCATTTATCCAAGCATGATGTCTTGTTCCATGATGTAAAATTTTTTAAAAAGGTATTCTTTAGAGCTGTATCCTTTCTCAATACCTATTCAATCTTTGTGCTTGTAATTACAAAATTTTAATAGTGCATGTACAGTCAATAAATAGTATTTTGTTTCAGTTTACTATTTTTATGAACATAATATACCTTATATATTAATCTAGTATTTCAGTTCCTTTTCTTATATAAAATAAAAATGAGTCATTTACTTTAATAAAAATTTATGCACATTGAAGTTAATAAGTACAAAATATATAATTCATTTTATATGTATGTGTTATGAAATCAACTTAGTGCTAATAAATGTAAAGTAAAGCTCATTCATTTGCATTTCTCCTTTTGAAGGTCCATCTCACATACTTAGGGAATGTGGCCAGGAGGAACCAATCCTTAGAAAAGGACATCATGCTTGGAAGGGTAAGGAGACAGTGCAGGAGAAGACGCTGGATGACATGGGTTGATGCAGTAACTAGGGCAATTGGGGTAGCCTGTCAGAGACAGTGAGACTGGCACAGGATGGAACAGGCTTCAGAGTCCTTGCAGACAGGGTCGTTATGAGTCGCAGGCAACGTGATGGCACATAACAACAACAACAAACCAGCTGTTTGCACATTTCTTTGTAATAGTTTGTTTTGTGATCCCCAGTTGTCCTTCTGTTCATCTCCTTAACTTCCTGCTTTTTTTCTCTTTGCTTAGACTTTTTGGTTCTCTAGTGCAATTTTAAGACTCTCCTCCAACATCCATTTTAAAGTTACCTTTCTCTTCTATCTTTGTAATATAATTTTGCATTCTTATAATAGATGTTATTCTTTATATTCTCCCACAGCACATCTGGTCTTCATTCATTACTGTTTAGGGCCTCAAAACTTGAATAAGGACAACAGAAGTAATATTGATGTATTGTAGTTTTGGTCTTGAATAAAATACTGATTATCTCATGTAAAGTCTAGAACAAGCAGATATAACTTGGAAAAATGCTGGCTGAATGCTCCTTGGAGTCAAGGATGGCAAAACTTCTCTCATACACTTCAGTTGTGTTGTTAGGAGAAATTACTCCTTGGAAAGTGACATCATTCTTGTAAATATGGAGTGTCAGTGAATAAGAGGAAGAACCTCAATGAGCTGGGTTGACACAGTGGCTGTAGACATGGCCTCAAACGTGTCATAGACGATGAGGAAATCACAGGGTAAGACAAGGTTCAGATACATTGTTCATAGAGTCACTTTGAGTAGTAGTTAACTAAATGGCAATTAACAACAACAAAATAATAGACAACATCATACATGATCAAGAAAAGATTGAAGTTTCACTTTAGTTAGGTCCAAAATCAATACACATGTAGCAGCAGTCAAGAAATCCAAACACATGTTACATTGAAGAAATCAGCTGTCAAAGACCTCTCCAAAATTATAAAGAGTGACAATATCAGTTGAAAGACTAAGCTGCAACTCATCCAAGTCATAGTTGTTTCAATTGCTTCCTATGCATCTGAAAGTTGAGCTACGATTAAAGGGTGATGAAGAATCTATGTCTTTGAATTGTGATTGTGTTGAAGATTAGTGGATGCATCATGTCCTGTCAAAAGAACACACAAATCTGTTTTGAAGCAAGTTCAACCACAGTGGTCTCTAAAGGCAAAGATGGTAAAACATTGCCTCTCTCACTTCTGGCATATTCTCAGAAGAAACCAGTCTTTAGAAAGAATCATCTTGGAAAAGGCATACTTTGAAAAGTCAGAGAAAGACCACCTAGAGGATGCATGGACAGAATGAATACCACATGGACTTAACTATGGCTGAGATTGCTATGGTGTTACAATGAAGGGAAAGGCTCATCTCTGCTATTCACAGAGTTGCTATGTGTCCTAGTCAGCTTGACGGGATCTTATCGTGACAACCTAGCGTGTATGTACTCTGTTCACATAAAGTAATCATGTGCATCTGTAATATCAAGTATGACTCATAGTGACCCTATGAACAACAGATCTGAACTTTATCCTTTCCTGCACCATCTTCACACTTCCTGACACACAAGAGTCACAATGTGAGTCCACCTAGTCAAGGGTCTTCCTCTCCTACACAGACCCTCCATCCTTCCAAGCATCATGTCCCCCTCCAAGGAGTAGCCCTCAGTAGCAACATGCCCAAAATATGTGAGGCAAAATCTCATCATTATTGTCTCTAAAGAGCACTCTGGCTGCACTCTCTCAGAGGAGTATTTGTTTGTTCTTTTGGCAGTCCATGAGATGTTTAGTGCTCTTCTCCAGCAACAGAGCTCAAAAGGGTCAATTCTTTTGTTATCCTTATTTTTGTTCAGCTCTCACATGCATAGCAAGTGATTAGAAAGACCATGGCTTAAATCAAACACACCTTAGTCCTAAAACTGACATTATTGCTCCTCAATAATTTGGAGAGGTCCCTCAGTGCAGATTTTCCCAATGCAGTGCATCTCCTTAAATCCTGACTACTGGTTCCAAGGGTGTTAATTGTGGATTCAAGTAAGATCAAGTTGTTGACATTTTTAACCTCTTCTCGATCTATCATGATGTTGCCTATTGGTCCAGTGGTAAGAGTCTTTGTTCTCTTGACACTGAGGTACAACTCTCATACTGAAGGCTACATTCTTTGATTTTTCTGCAACATGAACTTCACATTCTCACTTTCAGCTATCGAGGTTGTACCATCTGCATAATGCAGGCTGTTAATGAGTCTCCCTCAAATCCTGACGTCACATTTATCTTTATAGATCCCAGATTCTCAAATAACTTGTTCAGCATGGAGAATAAATAGATACAGAGGGAGAATACAATTCTGACACACTGCCTTCTTAATTTTAAGCTATTCAGTGTTCCCCTGCTCTGTTTGAACAACAAACAGCCTCTTGGTGCAGGTATAGGTTTCACATAAAACCTAATTTTTCCAATTACCTGTTAGTAAATTCTTTCTTAAGCTTTTATCCATTAAGGTGTTTGGAGTAATTGTGCCTGGATTTTTCTTTTCATGTATATATTTCTCTAAATATTTTTTCTGTTTCCTCGACATTTTTTTTTCATTCTTCTTTTGGAATTTTGTTTGTTCCTTGTTCTAGCTATATTGCTACTTCTGAAGCAGTCATTT
The DNA here is from genome assembly GCF_000299155.1 of Elephantulus edwardii. NCBI lineage: Eukaryota > Metazoa > Chordata > Mammalia > Macroscelidea > Macroscelididae > Elephantulus > Elephantulus edwardii. Next base: position 5,838,559 of record NW_006399923.1, on the reverse strand, counting down.
CTATAATTTTTTTCATTTATTTTATATAATTCCTTTTCATGCTGAATATGAACTGATAGAATTATGACATAAGGTAGATCAATTTTGAATAATCCACCACTTGTTTGTTTTACATAGTTATCTGTCAGTTTGCCAGCTAAAATCCTATGTAAAACAGAGGAACATTGCACATAGTAGGATGAGGTAAACTCCTCAGGTTTGAAGGAATTCGAAATACAAATGGGGAATGGGTACACCTTCAAAGCAGTGTCTACTTCAAATTTGTCTACTGTAATGTTGTAGATAAAGTCTTTAATCACTGAATTACTTTCATTTGCTTATGTAGTGTAATTTAAAATGAGGAGGAGGAACTGTTAAAGTCCACTAATAATTAGAAAATGGAATGTATGAAGTAACAATCTTTAAAATTTAAAATTTTCAAAATTTAATGGGATATATAAAGGTGACGCCTGAGGCATTATTAAGAATAATTAGTCTGGAATTTCCCATTTTTAATAAGATAATCATATGATTTATTATGATTCTATAAAAGAATGGCAAATTAAAGGAGAATGAGTTGTGTTGACTGTCAACTCAAGGGCTCTCTTGAAGTGCAACACTATTATTATTGTAGTCAAGTATCATTAAGTCATATTTGACTCATAGCTGACCCTCCAGTGGATTTTCAGAGACAGTAATTTATATGTAAGTTGTTTTCATATGTCATTGAGTCACCTGGACCCACAGAAGCCCAGTGTATAACAGCCTTAACCCGTAACAACAGCTCAAAATCTTCAATTAAAATAGCTCTGAAGTCTGCCCTATCTTGATCCAGTCTCACTTAACTTCAATACACCTACCCCCATTGTCCTAGTTATTGTATCTATTCATCTATTCTGTGGTCTTCCTTTCCTATGCTGTCCCTCCACCCTTCCAAATAGGGTGTCTTTCTCCAAGATGGGTCCCTCCTGGCCACATGCTTAAAATATGTAAGATGGAGCTTCAAAATTCTAGCTTCAGAGGAGAAACTTGGATTCACTCTTTTCAAGAGAGAGCTATTTGTTTTCTTGATGGTCCATGGTACGTTCAAGACTGTTCTCTAGCACTAAAATTCAAAGGCATCAATTCTTCTACTATCGTCCTTAGTCATCATTCAGCTCTTTAATACACAGCAAGTAATTGCAAAGACCATGGACTAAATCAGGTCCACCATAGTTTCTAGACTGACATCGCTGCTTCTCAGTACTCTGGAAAGTTTTGTAACAACAAATTTACATTATGCAATTCACCTTTTGATTACCTGGCTTCTGGAATCAAAAGGGCTGATTGTGGAGCCAAGTAATCCGTAATTGTTAACAACCTCAATCTCTTCTCCATTCATCATACTGTTGCCAATTGACAAAGTAGTGAGAATCTTTGTCTTCTTAATGTTGAACTTTAATCTATACTAGAAGGCTGCAGTCCTTGACCTTCTGCAGCAAGCACTTCAGGTCCTCTTCAGTTTCTGCAAACAAGGTTGTGTCATCTGCATTACATAGTGGTTGTTGACAAGTCTTATTTTTACTTTAACAAATAAATTTGTTTTCCCAGTTTGTTGTTGTTGATGTTGTTAGGTGCCATTGAGTAGAATACGACCCATAGTGACACTGATTGGAAACCTGTGCTATCCTGTTCCATCCTCACACTTACTGACACACTAGAGCACATTGTGGGAGTCGCTGCATCAGTTCACCTGGATGAGGGTCTTCCTTTTCTTGGCTGATTTTCTGACATTCCAAGCATCACATCCTTCTCCAAACAGCAGCCCCTCCTAGCACCATGCCCCAAGTAGGTGAAGTGAATCTTTATCATATTTGCCTCCAAGGAGCACTCTGGCTTCAATTTCTCCAAGACGTATTTGTTTGTTCTTATGGCAGTCCATTGAATGTTCAGTACTCTTCTCTAACGTCACAGCTCAAAGGCATCACTTTTTCTTCTGCTGTCAGCTGCATAGTAAGTTATGAGAGAGCTATTATGTGTGTAGATTGAAAAGATATGGAGGCAGGACACATCCCTGATGCACTCCCTTCCTGATTTTGAACCATGCAGTGGCATAGTTTCCAGCATCATTGTCACCTGCAAGTCATTGTGATATAGCTATTAATAGATAAGCACTGTGCACATAAGAGCAGGTACTAAATAAACTCATATATACATATCTAAGCTACAAAAGAGCAACAACATGGAAATCATATCCAATGGAAGAAACTGACAAACAAGTGTTTATCCCTAAGAGCAAAACCATACAAACACCAATATCACGCTGCAAGTGACAGTGGAATTCCTGGTGAATGATGCAGGTCCAGGGCCTAAGGTACAAAGCTTAAGGCCAGGCTGTGTGGCAGGCTTCCACAGTGAAAAGACCATACTAAAGGCCAGCAGAGAGAAAAAAGAAAACAAACAAACAAAAAACCAAAAAAAACAGAGAGCCGGAAACTGTCAACAAGATTAACATTGCAATTGTGGCAATGCACTCAAGTATGTCAGAATTGAGACGATGACATAGGATGGAGTAAGGTTCAGATCCAGTTTTCATTGAGTTGCAGTCACATTGATGGCAAATAACAACAACAAAACCAGAAATAAATATTTTGAAACAAAATAAAGGATTTAGTTTTGATTTTTTCCATGGTTTTTTTCCAGTCCTGTGTCCACTCTCACTCCCTTTAGTTCTTTCTCTCTCCTCCTCCTGTCCTTCTCTCTCTATCTCTTTCTCTTTATTCTACTGGTGAGCTAGTCTGTAGAAAGTTGTAATGGTAATCCAAAGACTGTGCCTCTGGAGTGGTCCAAACCCATCTGTTGCTTTGCATAAAGACAATGAGCAGTCCTTTCTTGCGTAAATTAAAGACTTGGAAATCAAATTATGACTCAACTAAGTTTTGGATATGGCTTTGTGGTAGTAAATTTCAGATTTTGCTATCTTGTACATTTTTTTAAAGAAATCAGCTTTAATAGGAGGAAGTCAATTGGGTATGAGTAGGAACACTCTTTTCCAGACACAATCTCCATTTTTCCAGATTGATTTTGAATGAAAGCAAGGACATACCTCAGTTCCCAAAGCATGCCTGTGCCCCTCGGCTTTACCCTTTATAGTCAAATATGTTCCTCCTCTCTGAAACCCGGCCCTGCATATAATGGCAATGTCAGCATCCTGCACCTACATTTTCTTCGTAAATATGTAAACACTTTTAAAGACTTTGAACTACACATCTCTCTACTGCAACTAAAATATACCAGCAGACCGGAATATAAAATGGTAGTTGGAGATAATGATGGAACTTATTTCAAGTGTTTTCCTTTTCTCAAGAGTTACAGTCCTGGGTTGTTGCTTCTGGAATTATCTTTCCCCACCATTGCTAAGTACTAAGAGCATGTATAAATACCTGTTTTAATTTGTTCAGTTTTTAAAATGTCTATTTTAATGCCAGGCTTTATCTAGAAAAAAAGAAAGCTAATGGTATAGTCTGCAGTGAGTTTTTGTTCTAACCTAAAATGTTGTGCTTCTCTGGAACTTGGAAACCACCATTCAGCTGCTGAGATTGCGGAGAATCGATAATCTCCTCCTGTGTAATTTCCAGCTTCAGAGACCCAAAGGAAAGTCCCTTGAGTCTGACTGAGATACATTGGCAGTGAGATGAGCTTTGCTGAGTTATTTCTGGTAACAGTTCCTCTGTCGCTGCAGAAATAAAGGGATCTCTCTCCTCTTCCCTACCTCGTCCCTCATTCTTTCATACACAGTTATTTTTACAGCTATAACTGTTCATTGAGTAACCAAAAAATACTACTGCAAGTTAGACTAATTTTTAAATTAAATACTTCAGAAATTGAGTATTTGAAATAAATATTTAGAAACCTGACATATTTATATATTGAATCATCTCTTGAGCGAAATGTTAATTCATTATAAAAATGATTGCTCTTAATGCACTGTATTACTATATTTTATTGCCATATTTGCTGTGTAAATGATCTAAGTAAAATATTATAAATAAAAAATAAAAATTCATGTTTGTTATCTTCATCTATTTAATTTTGTTTATATTCTTATGAGACATTCAATCAGAACTGACCCGTAGTTGACCTTCCAATGGGTTTTCAATGGTAGTTACTCTCACAAGAGGAGATTATCCAGTATTCTCCCACAAAACACGGGAAGAATTCAATTGGATGCCTTTGAATTGGGAGTACAATTTTTAACCACGTATATATCCGTCTACCAATCTTGGAACTCTAGTGGCTACTTAAAAAATAGTTGTACTGCTAATTCAAAGTCTTCACATCTTTTACAATTCAAACCCACCAGTAGCTTCACTGCAGAATGATGGATAATCTTCTCCATTGTGATTTACAGTCTCAGAAACATAATGAAGGCTTCTAGCTCAACAGCAATAAATTGAGAGTTGGCATTGTACACTAAGTGCCACACTGTTAACCAAAAGCTTAGTGGTTCAAATCCACTAACTGCGACCATGTAGAAAGGAAAATTGGCAGTCACCTTCTGTAAAAAATAACAGCCTTGAAAAATCAACTGACAGATTCACTTCCACAGCCAATACATTAAGATCTTGAGAAATGAGGGACCTGAAACTCCCTGGGAGGTAAATTATTACAGGCAAGTTACTGGGTGCTGTAGGGCAGCCCAAAAACCAAAAAGGAGAATAGTCTTCTAGTGAGAGTACTGCAATCAGGGAAAGACTCACTTCCAGAACCAGAATTTTGAAGTATATGGGAGGGAGCTACTGCCACCCTCCTGGACAGAAACCATCCTATGTTGAAAACCTGGCCTTTCCACTCTGCAGACTTAGGAAATAATTAGATCTCAGGAGAGGGGGCTGCAGTAAGATGAGAGAATTATTCACAGGACAAGTACATTGTGGTGTTGGGGAGTAAGGGGCCTAAAGGCGAAAATTTCTTCCAGGTGGGATACCTAATGCTTCAAGGTGGGATACCTGGCCACTGTAGGGGGCAACCTACAGACAAAAGAGGGAAATAAAATGCCAGAGAGGGTGGTCTGATCAGACAAAATACGAAGTACCAGAGCTAACACATTGGCTAAAGCCAGTGCATTGAAGTCTAATTAGAGAGCTGCCTGCTAAGCCACATGGGCAGAAACTATTCCGTTTCGGGAACCTGGCCTTGCCACTCTGTAGACCCAAAAGGAAAATAAACTTCAGGAGAAGGGGATGCAATAAGGATGTATTTTTGCAGTGCTATACTGCAGACTAGAAGCAATATGAAGGATTTTAGCAAAGCCAAACTATGAACAAATTATGCAGATATAATAGAAATGACCTAACATACCAAGAAAAACTGCACGTAAGACTCATCGACACCATGTGATATGCTAATGATACAAACTAGCTTGCCGAAACTGGGGAGGACCTGAAGCACTTGCTACAGAAAGTTAAAGACTTTTGTCTTCAATATAGATTGAGGCTCAACATTAAGAAGACAAAGATTCTCACTAGGCCAAGTGGTAACACTGTGATGGATGGAGAAGAGACTGGAGTTGTTAACAATTTCAGCTAGCTCAGCTCCAGAGGCAATAAGGGGCTAGAAGAAATCTATTGACACAGAAATATGAGCAACTACTCAAGAAGTTATGAAAGATGGAACAAAGAGTAGAAACTACAGATAAAGAGGTATAAAAATTTTAAAAAAATCATCACAAAACAGAAAGGTCACAACCAATATAGTACTGAAAATAACAAATGCATGAAAATATAATCCACAATATAAAGAATGAAATGGCAAACGTTTCCAACAGGCTAGGGATGTAAAAGCAGAAATACAGCAATCTAATCCCGCTAAACTTAAAAGAAAGGAAGAGCTGTAATCAAATGGATAGACTACAGAAAAACAATTGAGACTATCAACAAGAACAGGAACTGGTTCACTGAAAGGCTCAGTAAATTAGACCAACTACTGCAAACATAATAAAAGATAAGAAAAAGAAGACAGAAATAACTTGAATGGAAAAAAATGATAGAGGTGACAGCATAATGGAATCAGATGGAATAAAATAAATAATATTAGAATATTGTATGAAATACTATACTCTGATAACTTTTAAAACCTAGAGGAAATAAACAAATTCCTTGACACTCATTCCTTGCCTTGATTGACATAGACAAACATAGAACTCTTGAAAAGGTCCATTACAAAAGAAAGAACTAAGCAAGTAATACAAATATTCCCCCATAAAAAAAAATTCTGGCCCCAATGGCTTCAAAACTGAATTCCACCAAACTTTCAGAGAAGATTTAGCACCAATTTTTCTAAAATTATTTTTAAAAAGTAGAAAACAAGGAACACTCTCAAAGTCAGTCTGTGAAACAAGCATAACCCTAATGTCAAAACTAGGCAAAAACATTAGCAAGAAAGGAAACTACTAACAGTTATTTCTAATGAATATGGGTGTAAAATTCCTTAACAAAATCCTGGTCATTAGAATCCAAAAATACACTAAAAAAATATTTTGGATCCACATCTCACCCCATACACAAAATTCAACTCGAAGTGCGTAAGAGGCCTGAGAGTAAAGCCCAAAATCATAATGATGAATGGAACCCTCGAAGTCCATATGTGCATCAAAATTTTTTCCACCAGGGTGAAAAGAAAACCTACAGACTTGGAACAAACATTTGGTGATACCATCTCAGACAAGAGTCTCATAATGAAAGTCTACAGAATATTCCTGGGCCTCCGCAAGAAAAAAGACTGATAATCCAATTATGAAATGGACAAAAGACATGAAAAAAATTATTAGAAAGGAGATATCCAAAAGGCAAACATACACATAAGAAATACTCTAAATCACTGGCAATAAGAGAGATGCAAATCAAAGCCACAATGAGGTACCATCTCACTCCAGTAACAGTGCCAATGTTCAACAAAGCAGCAACTAATAACTGTTGGAGAGGATATGGAGAGATATGAAATTCTTAAACATTGTTGGTGGGATTGTAAAATGATATAACCATTCTGGAAGGCTGTTTGTTGCTTCTTCAAAAAGCTAAACGTAGAAATTCCATATGACTCAACTATTTCAGTGCTTAGGATATACCCTAATGAAAACTGAGGCACAAATGGAGACTTGAATACCAATGTTCATAACAGCATTATTCACCATCACAAGAACATGGAAACATCCCAATGTCCAACCACAAACAAATGGACAGAGAAATTATGGTATACTCACACAGTGGAATACTATGCAGCACACAGGAGCAATGTTTTTTGTAAATTATTATCTAACTTGGGAGGAATTAGAGATCATTAAGCTGAGAGAACTAAGTTCTACAAGGACAAATATTAAACCATTATTGTAGTCTGAGTATAAGGATCCAAGGGGGTAGGGTGGAAGAAGAGGGATGAGAATGTGCAAGGGGAGAGGGGAATTAATCATAGAATTGTACAATTTAATGGGTTGGGGGTGAGGGAAATGGGAAAAGTCTGTTCTGGATAACAATGTATTAGAATTTTGTAGATAAACTAGTATAATAATAATAATAACAAATTAAAAAAAGTCATCATGACCAAGTGAGATTCATAAAAGATACTCAAGAACAGTTCAACATAGGAACAACAATCAAGGTAATTCATTAATAAAGCAAAAATTAAGAACTACATGATCCTGTCCAGTGATGTAGAAAAGGCTCTTGACAAATACAAACAACTCTTAATGATTAAAATACTCACTGGCATATGAATAGAAGAAAAATTTTTCAACATAGTAAGTAGTATAGACACAAAACCAAGTGCCAATATAATTTTCAAGGGCAAGGATGAATGGCATTTCCCTTGAAAACAGGGACCAATTTAAAGATGCCCATATTCACCACTCTTTCCAATATCATATTGAAAGTGCTTGCTAAGGTAGTATGACAAGAGAAAAGAGGCATGCATATCAGCAAAGAGGTAATTAAGGTCACTGTATGCAGATGATATGACAGTGTACAAAGAAAGCTCCAAGGACTTGACAAAAAAAATAGAGCTAGTAGACCAAGTTAGTAGAGTAGTAGGATATAAAATACAAGTCAGTGGGATTCCTTTACAGTAACAAAGAAAATACACATAAGAAAAAAAAAGAAAGTAAACACTTAATCGTGCTAATGTGAAACTTATACTTGAACCAAGAGGCAGTCGTCAGAACAAAGCAAGGAAACAATGCAT
>NW_006399923.1:5816350-5828381 GCF_000299155.1 Elephantulus edwardii | reverse complement strand
ATGAAGATACTTGGGAATAAACTTAAGTGAAGACACAGAAGATTTCTATAAAGAAAAATACAAAACACTACTGTGAGAAACAAGAGACCTAAATAAATGGAAAATTTTCTCTGTTTATGAGTGTTGTTGTTGTTGTTAGGTGCTCTCGAGTCACCTACAATTCATAGCAACCCTATGTACAGTAGCTTTGAACCCTGTCCTATACTGAGCCAATTTCATTTTGTCCATGACACCTGCTCCCATTACCCCAGTCACTGTGTCAATCCATTCATCCAGGGTCTTCCTCTTCTTTTTTGTCCTTCCACCCTTCCATGAATTATGTCCTTCTCCAAGGACAGATCTCTTCTGGCAACATGCTCTAGTTATGACAGACCTGTTTGTTGTTTTGACACTCCATGGTATGTTCAATACTCTTCTCCAGCACCACAACACAAATGCATGGATTCATTTTTCTATAATCTTTGGTCATTATCCAGCTGTCTTATGCATAGCAAATAATTACAGAGACTATGGCCTGGATATGGCACACCTTAGTCTCCTTGTACTTCGGCTCTCTAGAGAGGTTCCTGACAGCAGATTGTCTGAAATCCCTCTTTTGATTTCCTAGATATTGGTATCAAGAGTATTAATTGTGGACCTGAGAAAGCTGAAATTATTAGCAATCTCAATATCTTCTCTGTCTACTACTAATTCTCTGTGCTGAAAATTGGCCCAGTGGTGAGAATCTTCGTTTTCTTGATGCTTCACTTCAATCCATATTGAAGACTGAAGTCCTTGATTTTCTACAGCAAATGCTTCATGTTCTCTCCAGTTTCAGTAAGCAAGGTTGTGCCATCTGCATAACACATGTTGTTGACGAGTCTTTCTCCAACGCTGATGCCACATTCCTCTTCATAAAGACCCGCCTCCTGAATAATTCGTTCCACATATAGATTGAAGAGGTATGGAGACAAGATACAACTCTGATGCACTTCTTTCCTGACTTTGTACCATGCATTGTTTCCTTGCTCTATTCTGATGACTGTCTCTTGGCTAAGTATAGGTTTCATATGACACAATCAAGTGTTCTGAAATTCTCATTCTCCTTATAGCTAGTCGCAATTTGTTGTAATCCACAAAGTCTTTGTTAAGGAAGAAATGGAACCAAAACTCAAGGATAGAAAGACTCAATCTAGTGACAATTACAATCTTACCAAAAGCAATCTATATAATTATACAAACCTACTAGAGACACCAAATTAATTTTTCAAAGAGATAGAAAAGGGAATTGACAAGTTTATTGGAAAGGAAAGAAATTCTGAATAAGCAAAGTACTTCTGAAAAACAAAAATTAAGTGAGGGGTCTAGCACTCCCTGATCTCAAAACCTACTACATAGCTGTAATAACCAAAACAACATGGCCCTGGTCTAATGGTAGACACATAGATCAATGCAACACAATTGAGAATCCAGAACTTCACTCATATATGTATGGTCAACTGATATCTGAGGGGGGAAAAGATCTTAAGAAACCTCTTCGACAAATGGTGCTGGCAAAGCTGAGCTTTTATCTGCACAAGGCTATAGCAGAATGCAAATATCATACAATGCACAAAAATAAACTAAGGTTGTTCTGAGTACTAGAAGTAAAACTCGAAACAATGAAGATCAAAAGAGAAAAAATGGGACCAAATTTAGGAGGTCAAGCTTATGTTATAAAAAGGCTTTCAATACATCCAGAAATGAAGAACCAGGGGAAGATAACATCGATGAATGGGACCCTGCAAAGATTAAAAATTGAGCATCTCAGTGTGTAGCAAACTTTTTCCAATAGGGTGAAAAGAAAGCATACTGACTAGGAAAAACAATTGCCAAGGTCATCTCAAACAAGGGTCTCATAACAAAAGTTTACAAAATACTACAGGCCTCCAGAAGAAAAAGAATGATAACTCATATAAAAATGGGAAAAAGACATGAAAAGACTTCACAGAGGAAAACAATTAGATGGCCGACAGACACATGAAGGAATGCTCAAGATCACTGACAATCAGAGGGAATAAAATCAAAACCAAAATAAGATACCATCTCATTCTAGTATCAATGGCAAAATTTAATAGGATAACAAGTAGAAAATTTTGGAGAGGATGTAGAGAGATTGGAATTCTCATACACTGTTCGTGGGACTGTAAAATATACAATCATTCTGGAAAGCAGTTTGAGATTTTTAAAAGTTGGACATGGAAATTCTATGTGACCCAACTATTCCACAGCTAGACATATAGCCTAAAGAAAATAGAAATGAGATGCAAAAACAGATTTTTAAACCAATGTTCATGGCAATATTATTCGCAATAGCAAGAATATGAAAACAGCCCAATGATCAACCGACAAATGGATTGAGATATTGTGTACATTTACCCAATTGAATACTATGTATCACTGAGGAGCAATGATTTCTAAAAATATTATGTAACATGAGAATGCTAAATATCATTTGTTGAGTGAACTGACTCCGTTTTTGAGTGAACTGACTCCGTTTCATAAGCTCAAAAGACCATTAGTGTTAAAATAGAAGTATAACTGGTAAGATGTATATAAAAGTCTAAAGGGAGAAGAGGAGGAAATAGGGGAACTGAGAATGTGGACGGGGGGAAATCATAGGGTCACAGAGTTTGTAGGGTGAAGGGAGGAGCTGTAAGAATTAGGAAAGATCCAGTGGGGACCAGAAAAGACTGGGTGACAGCGGCTGTAGATCAATGGTGATTGATTTCATAAAATGCAATGTTAGGAAGGATCATATGAAATACAATGTGAATGAAGGAACGTGTGAAACATAATGTATGTGAACGAAACAAAATGTACAAGAATTTGTATGCAAACCAATACAAAATTAAGAAAACCAGTTACAGCCTTGGAAATTAGATGAGAGGTTACTGAGCCAGAATCAATTCAACTGCAGTGGATAACTATGAATTGAATAAATTTAGCATTATAAAATATTATAATGTTAGTAAAACTTTGTCTTCATGATAGAATACCAATTAAAATTTATGCTACTTACCTACACTCATTGTGGAAGAGCAGCTGGCTAGAACAGTGCATAAAAGTGCTGGGATATCATTGTTAATATTAGATAGATGCTGGGTGAAAACAAAGAACTCAAAAGAATGTCTACTTGTGATGTATTGAAAGGCATTTTTCCTGCTTGGATCATGACAAATTATGATTAACATTATATGCCTACACCAAGAGGCTGTTGTCCAAACAGAGGAAAATAACACTACATGATTTAAAATTAAGAAAGTATGCATCAGAGTTATATTCTTCACCCATACTTATTAATCTGAATGCTGATCAAATTCTCTGAAAAACTGGACACTGTGAAGAAGAATGTGGCATCAAGATTGGAGGAAACCTACAACCTATGTTATGTAGATGACACAACCTTGTTTGCTAAAAGTGAGGAAGACTTGAAACACTGCCAATGAACAAATACAGTTTTGCATATGGGTTGTATCTCAACATGAAGAAAGAAAAAATTCTAAACACTGATATATAGGCAGCATCACTATAGATAGAAGAAAAATTGAAGCTGTTAACTACTCCTTCTTACTTGGATTCACAATCAGCGTCTTTGGTGCCAGCAATCTGGAGATAAGAAAATGTATTGTACAGGGAAACTCTGCAGTTAGCGACATCTCCAAATAAATGGAAGCAATGATGTTAATTTGAGGTCTAAAGTGAGCCTGATACTGGTGCTTGTCTTTTCAATCTCTTGCTATGCATTTGAGAGCTAGACAATGAATGAAGATGACAGAAGAAGAATTGATGTCTTTTAATTTCCATGTTGGAGAGGAGGGATGGATATCCCATAGACTTCCAAAAGAACAAATCTATACCTTGGAGAAAGTACAGCCAGATGGCTTCTTGGTAACAAAGATGATAAAGCTTCAATTCACATATTTTGGGTATGTGGTTAGAAGAGGTTATTCCTTGGACAAAGATATCATGCTTGGAAAGGTAGAAGATAAACAGAAGAGAGGATCACCTTCAACCAGATGGATTTACATAGTGACTATAGCATAGCAATGAGTGTGAGTATGTCAGAGATTGTAAGAACGGCACAGGATAGGACAGGATTCAAATATGTTGGTCATAAAGTTATTATGTATCATACTGGACCTGACAGCATCTAATTACGACAACAAACTGTTGTTGTTGTTATGTGCCATCGACCTGCTTGAGACTCATAACGACCCTATGTACAACAGCCCTAAACCCTGCTCTGTCCTGTGCCAATCGCACTGTCTCCAACACTGCCATCCCGATTATCCCAGTCACTAAATCAATCCACCTCATAGAAGGCCTTTTTTCCTGTGCCGTCCCTCCACCCTCCCAAGCATGTTGTTCCTCTCCAACGACCGGTTCCTCCTTACAACATGTTCAAAGTATGTTAGACATACTCAGGATCCTTGCCTCCAAGGAGCAGCATGGTTTAACCCTCTCAAGGTTGAATCTGTTTGTTTTCTTAGCAGTATATGCTACCCTCAATACTTTTCTCCAGCACAACAGCTCACAGGCATCAATTCTCCTTCTATCTACCCTAGTCATTGTCCAACACTCTGATGCATAACAAGCGATTGCAAAGACCATGGCCTGTAGCAGATGCACCTTAGTCTCCAGAGAGACACCATTGCTCTTCAGTACTTTGGAGAGGTCCCTAACAGTAGACTTTCCCATTGCAATGCGTCTTTTAATTTCCAGGCTGCTGGTGCCAAGAATGTTGACTGTAGAGCCAAGCAAACTAAAGCTTTGAACATTCTCAATCTCTTCACCGTCCATCCTGATGCTGCCAATTGGTCCAGTGGTGAGAATTTTGTCTTCTTGATATTGAGTCTCAATCTGTGTTAAAGGCTGTAGTCCTTCAAAGTGACTCTTAAAATATTTATATTAATTCAAAATAATTTACATTTTTTTTCTACATAAAATCTACTTTAAATATTTTTGTGCTGCCCTTTTCTGCCATCAAGTCTGAACTGACTAATAGCTGACCCTCCAGCAGGTTTTCAGAGGTGGTGAATCACAAGGAAGAAGATTCTTCCCGCTTTCTATCTTAGAGCAGCTGATAGATTTGAAGCTCATGCCTTCCAGTTGGTAGCTAAACTTCTTATTACTGGGCCAGAAGAGTTCCCTAGAAACACAAAATATGATTAATCTGGATATGTTTAACTCTAATTAAAAGCATTTGTCACTGGTAACCTGATTCCATTTATTATAATTGCCATTGCATAAAAATGTCTGATCAACATAAATGTTTGATTAGTAAAACATTTTATTACTTACAATAATGCATCTCATAATTGTCTCTGTATGCAGATGATAGTGTTTTTAGTGACTACTAAAGTTATACAGTGAAATGTTAATTAAACCGGAAGTAGTAAACTGTTTTCCCAAGTCCAATTACTTAATTACGAAACTAAAACAATATAAAGCTAAATAATGTGCCACTTCCAGTCTCACTGGTATTATAAAATTATAACAAAATTATTTTCAAAGTGATTAGCATGGCTCTAACTATCATGAACTGCAGGTTGCCAGGTTATTGAATTTTCAATACAGATTATAATTTTTTTTTAGATTCCACATAGTGGCAGTGAGTGTACCAGTGCAACATAGCAATATAGGAATATGAATATTTTGGAAACATTAGGACATAAATGTAGTTGTCTTTCTTTTGAAATTACTATTAATGCAAATCTTGGAATCTATTTTTGGTATGTTTTAGAACTGACCAATTCAGTTAATAAAGACTACATCATATTTTTTTTTCTCTTTAAACTAAAAGGAATTTGAGTTCAGATTTTACTAATTTCAATCTGAGCATAAAACAATAAATATAAGGGATTTCATTTAAAAAAGCAGAGGATTTTTGGTTTTGTGGTGCTAACTTTTGGTGGCCTAGTGCTAGGGGTTTTGCTATCAACCCAAAGACACATGGTTCAAACCCACCAGCTTCTCTGTAGGAGAAAGATGGATGATATTTACAGTCTCTTAAAACATGCTAACTGGTTCTCTATGAGTCTGTTCCAACTCAATGGCACATAACAGCAATGACATTTAAAATAGCTTTAGCATTTTACGTTCAAAAAGATGCCATTCTTATGATGGATTACATGTAGTTCCTGATTTACAACATATCCCTTTTAGGATTAACTAATTAACTTAATGACTGTTTGTGCTTATGCATACCTTAACATTTGTAATATGTACTATATACACTATCACAGCTCATCATTTACTGACATTATAATTTTGTTCTTACGCCAATGTCCAAACACAAATAAGTACAATATTTATAAAACGAATACATTGTTATCAAGTAGAAATGTGCCATAACTGATCCTCCATTGGATTTATAAGACTGTAAGTCACATGAGAAGTTATTTGCATCATTGTTCCATGGAACAGGGATGGATTTGAGCCAAAAGAGAGATAAGGACTTTTAGTGAGTAGCATGACTACCAACGGTCCATGCCACAAAAACTCCCTGTATATATCTAAAGGTATTGATAAGGAAAGACAACCATAATGTTTTGTTTTGTTTTTCAAAAGACATTTGATTTAGGTCTTAAATCTCTGAACATACCTAGAACATAGCAACCATTCATGGTAAATCTCAGACTTGTATTAATCAATCTATAAAAGTAATTAAATATATTACATTTCAACAGCAAAATCATTACATAGTTGACTACGTGCACATATTAGATCCATTCAATTACAGTATGTGATTCATCTGAGAGATGGACAATGAATAAGGATGACAGAAGAAGAATTGATGCCTTTGATCTATGATGTTGAAAAAGAGAACTGAACATCTCATGGACAAAAAGAGCAAACAGGTATGTCTTGGAGAAGGTGCAGTTTGGAGGCAAGAATGATGAGGCTTCATCTCACATGCTTTGGGCATGTTGGCTGGTAGGAGCTATTCCTTGGAGAGGGACACGATGCTGGGATTGTTGACACAGTGGCTGATGTAATGGGCTCTTTTGTGTCAGAAAGTTTAAGGACAGCATAGGATAGAGATCTTTTGTTCATAGGGTCATTAAGAGTCATATTTGAATTGCTGGCACATAACAACAGTAACAATTCATAACATTTTAGTTTAGTATTAAAGAACAAGGTTGTTAGCTTAAGATTCTACTATTTTCAGTTGCTTCATATGTGTTTGAAAGATGGACAATGAATAAAGAAGAGACTGTTCATATTGTCCGTATACCATATATATTTATGTTCATATACCAATCCTTGGAAAAAGACATAAAGCTTGGAAAAATTGATGATTAGGGAAAAACAAGAAAGATCTCAAGGTGATGGATAGATACAGTGACTATGGTAAACGAATTGAACTCGAAGATTGTTAGCACAGTTCAGGAGAGGGCATGATTTTGACCTATTGCTCAAAGGGTTCTTCTGAGTTGGAGTCATGTAGAGGGCATTTGACAGCACTAGCAATTTCTGGAATGGAATAGAGGCCAACAACGTTTATGGCATGGCATTTTGTTTTTTGCATGAGAGCTAGAAGGTAATGATGGCTTAAGTTATTTGGAAAATAACAGCAATAGAGAGTTGAATCAATACAAAGAAAATTAGAAGTAAGGCAACTCTCTGATAGAAATGAACTATCTTGTCTTATACTCTTATTTTTTATTTCAATGTACATTTAAATTTATTTTAATTTACTTAACATATTTAACTAAATGTAACATAGTTTTCTGGGTTTTGGAGGAACAGTAAGGAACAAATATTTATTACATTCTATCATCAGTGTCTCTCTGGAGACTAAGGTGATCCTGATACAGGCCATGGTCTTTGCAATCGCTTATTATGCATCAGAGAGTTGGACAATGACTAGGGAGGACAGAAGGAGAGTTGATGCCTTTGAGCTGTGGTGCTGGAGAAGAGTATTGAGAGTACCATGGACTGCTAGGAAAACAGATTCATCCTGGAAAGGGTTAAACCAGGCTGCTCCATGGAGGCAAGGATTCTGAGGCTTCGTCTGACATACTTTGGACATGTTGCCAGGAGGGACGGGTCCTTGGAGAGGGACATCATACTTGGGAGGGTTGAGGGACAACACAGGAGGGGAAGACCCTCTATGAGATGGATTGATTCGGTGACTGGGGTAATAGGGATGGGTGTGTCAGAGGCAGTGCAGTTGGCGCAGGATAGAGCAGGGTTTAGGGCTGTTGTGCATAGGGTCGCTATGATTCGCAAACGACTCGATGGCACATAACAACAACAACAACATCTGAAGAAATGATATATACATTAGATGAGTCCCTGTTAATGGATTGCAAGTCAATGACTAAATTGATACGTTATTCATAGAACTGCTATGAGTAAAAGCAACTAGATAACAATAACAAATTAATGTCCATTCTATTTTGGATTTGAGTACATTGCTCAAATATTTGGAGGGAAAACAAGCAAATAAAACTGTTCCTATGGTTGCAATAAGTTGGCAGTTAAATGAACTTGACAAGCACAAGAGTACAACACTAGAACAGTCATAACAAATACATTTAAAACTATATGGAAACACTTGATTTTGTCTCTATCACATAATGTACCACTGGACATCTTTTAATGAGGATACTTATATATAAAGTTTCATTAAAACACTTAAAATATACTACTAATGACTCTAGAATACAGTTACAATGAATAATTTTAGCAGTTTTGATACTGTCATAATATAAAACTTTAGGATAATATTATTTAGTTAACAGTTTTCGTTTACTTGGCTCTACTCTTGGTACCAGCAGGTAGGATATAAAGAGATGAATTGTATTGGGAAAGTTAGCTGTCAGAGACCTATCCAGAGTACTGAAAAGAAATGACATCCGGCTGGAGACTAAGATGCGCCTGATCTGGGCTATAGCCTTCACAATTATGTGCTATGCATCAGAGTGTTGGACAGTGGTTAGGGATTACAGAAAAAGAATTGATGTCTTTGAGCTGTGGTGCTGGAGAAAAGTGCTGAATATACATACCATGGACCGCTAGGAGAACAAACAGGTTTGTCCTGGAGAGGGTGAAGCTGGGCTACTCCTTAGCAACACGGATTCTGAAGCTTCATCTGACATACTTTGGGCATACTGGAGCTGGTCCTTGGAGACAGACATCATGTTTGGGAGAGTGGAAGGATGGCGCAGGAGAGGAAGACCCTCAAGAAGATGGATTGATTCTTTGATTGGAGTGGTGGGAATGAGTGTGTTGTGGACAGCGAGGTTGGCACAGGATAGAGCAGGGTTTAGGGCTCTTTTACATAGGGTCACTACGAGTCACAAGCGGCTCAACCACACATAACAGCAACAACAACAACAACAACAACAACACTATTCTATACATAGTTAGATCAAAATAGCTTTTGTGCCATGCATTGTCAGGGAATATACACGGAGATAAAAGCAAAATGACACAAGTAAACATGCATTTTTCAATATTAGTTGATATGTTATAAATCCACACAATGGACTCCAGTGATACTTCCATGCTTGCATTTATAAATTGTAGCTTTGTCCCACATTGCATCATGGTTGGTCTGTGTGATAAACAAATACATGAAAAGTTTTTTGTTTGTTAGAGTTTTCAATTAATTTGATTTCTAAAAATATTTTTAAAATTAGTTATGTGACAGTTTTCCAATTTTGCCAATGTTATTTATTTTTTCCCAACTTCGCTGGTTTCATCTCCTTGTCAAATATCAGTTGACCAAAGGTAGATGGGTTGATTTCTAAATTCTATTCCATTAATCTATGTGTCTGTCATTGTAACAGTAGTATGCTGTCTTGATCACCATGGCCGTAAAGTTGGATTTGAAATCAGAAAGTGATATATCTTCTACCTTGTTTCTCTTTTTTTAATTATTAATTTTAGTGAAAGTTTATAGACACTTTTGACTTCCATTCATTCATTGTTGCACTTTTCTCCCTGCCCACCCCTACCTCCCACCCCCAGTTTGTTCTTCTCTTTGAAAAGCAAAAGAAAAATGGGAAATATCACAACAGAACCAACTAAAATAAAAAAACTAACATAGGACTATTATAAAAAAGCTATACTCAAACAAATATGAAAACCTAGAGGAAATGGACAAATACCAAAAAATGCACAACTTACCAAAAGTAACACAAACCAAACTGAACACCTGAATGGAACCATTTTCAAAAGAAGAAATTGAGAAGTAATAAAACCAATTCCAGCCAAAAAAAACCACCAAACCCCTGGACCAGATGTTATTACAAGTGAATTTTATAAAACATTCAGAAAAGGACTGTCCCGAATTCTACATAAACTATTTCAGAAAATAGAAAAAGTTAGAATTCTCTCAGGCCAATTCTATGGAGCAAACATATTCTTGATACCAAGGCCAGGAAAGGACACTACCAAAATAGAAAACTGTCAGTATCTCTTATGAACATAGATGCAAAATCCTGAATAAAATCTTGGTCAATAGAATCAAATGGCACATAACAAATAAATGAATGAATGAATGAATAAATAAACACACACACACACACACACAACCACCAAAAAAGTTCAGTATAACCAACTGGGATTCATAACAGGTATGCAAGGATGGTTCAACATAAGAATAACAGTTAATGTAATTCATCTTACAAACAAAGCAAAAACCAAGAGCAATATCATCCTATCACCTGATGCAGAAAAGGCCTTTGACAAAATCCAACACCATTTCCTGATTAAAACATTCAACAAAATAGTATTAGAGGGGAATTTCTTCAACATAGTAAAAAATATATGTGCAAACCCGAGAGCCAACGCTGTTCTCCATAGAGAGATTAAAGACATTCCCTTTAAGAACAGGAACTAGGCAAGGATGATCACTATCACTTCACTTATTGAATATTGTATTGGAAGTATTAGTGATATCAGTAAGATGAGAGAAGAAAAGGTTTCCAAATTAACAAAGAGGAGGTAAAATTATCTCTGTATATAGATGACACAATAGTATACTTAGAAAACCCTACAAACTCAGCAAGAAAACAACTGTACATAGTTAACCAATCCATGAAAAGTGTCAGGATACAAGATCAACATATAAAGATCAGTTTGATTTCTCTTTAGTGACAAAGAGAATACAGAGCTGAAGTTAAGAAAAATAATGCCCTTAACAATAGTTAATCACAGGATTAAACACTTGAGAGTAAACCTAAACAGAAGCACAAAGGATCTATTAAAAAAATGCAAAATACTATAAGAAAAAAAAAAGAGAGACTTGGAGAAATGGAAGAATATTCCTTACTCCTGGAGAGGAAGAATCAATATTGTGAAAATGAGAATATTACCAAAGGAATTTCCACGTTTGATGCCATCCCAATACAAATACCAATCCTGTTCTTCAAGGAGAGAGAAAAGGCAATCTTCAGTTGAATTTGCAATAAAAAGAGACCTTGAATAAAGCACTCCTTAAAAAGTAAAACAAGGTAGGAGGCATCTCACCACCTGATTTTAAATCCTACTACACTGCCATGGTGGTCAAGACAACGTGGCACTTGTACAGTGACAGACACATAGGTCAATGGAATAGAAATGAGAATCCAACAAGCCCCTCTACCTATGGTCAACTGATTTTTGACAAGGAGATACAATCAATTAAGTGGGGAAATGGCAGACTTTTTAACAAATGGTGTTGGCAAAATTGGGAAACTTTCTGCAGAAAACTCAAGCAAAACCCACACCTCACTCCATACACAAAAAACAACTCAAAGTGGATAATAGACCTATGAATACAACCAAGGACTATAAACTTCATTAAAGGAAAGCTTGGAAGAACTCTAGAAGTGTTAATCCACAACATAAACAGCATTCCAAGCATCCTGAAAAACCTACAACCAGGAGAGGATAAAAGAGATGAATGGGGCCTCCTAAGATCAAAATCCCTATGCACATCCAAAAACTTCTCTAACAGAGTAAAAAGGGAAGCCACAGACTGGGGAAAATTATTTGGTAATGACATGTCAGATAA
>NW_006399923.1:5799015-5812522 GCF_000299155.1 Elephantulus edwardii | reverse complement strand
GGATAAGTTTACTTCTTAGAATGAGTGTGGGAGAATTCTATCTTTTTCTATTTTCTGAAATAATTTATGTAGTAGAATTGGTGACAGTTCTTCTCTGAATGTTTGATAAAATTCACTTGTAAAACCATCTGGTCCAAAACTTTTTTTGGCTGGAAGTGGTTTCATTATTTATTTAATTTCTTCTTTTTTAATGAGTCTGTTAAGGTTTTCAATTTGGGTCTGTGTCATTTTAAGTAGACTGTAAGGTTCTCAGTATTTTTCCATTTCTTCAATGATTTTATATTTGTTTGAGTATAATTTCTCATATTTCATTGTTAGCCTTTTTATTTTAGTTGGTCGCATTGTGACATTGCCCGTTTCATCTCTTAATTGGAGTATTTATGTCTTTTCTTTCTTTTTCTTTTTTAGTTGTGGTAGTCATATACAAAAAAAAAAACAACAACCAACAAACAAAAAAACCCACACCTCATAATGGATCAAGGACTTAGAAATAAATGCATGGACTATAAACTTCATCAGATAAAAACTGGGAAGAACTCTAGAAGTCCTAATTCAGAACATGAACAGTCTTCCAAGTATCCTGAAAACACTTATAACAAGGAGAAGATAAAATAGATAAATGAGTAGAAATATAATCAAATATCTATGCACATCAAAAAACTTCCCCAATAGGGTAAAAAGTAAAGCCACAGACTGGGAAAGAATATTTGGATGACATATCTGATAAGGGATTTATGTCTAAAATTTATCAAATACTCAAGCACCACTACAAGATAAAGGAAAACAACCCAATCACAAAAATGGGCACAGGATATTAATAGACACTTCACCAAAGAAGACATTCAGATGGTGAACAAACACATGAAGAAATATTAATAATCTCTAGCTCTAAGAGAGATGCAAAAAGCAAAATAACTATGAGATATCTCATCCCAGTAACAATAGCAAAATTTAAACAGAACAAAAAACCACAAATGCCGGTGAGGTTGTGGAGAAACTGGGACCCTTATCCACTGTTGCTGGGAGTGTAACATAGTGAAACCATTCTGGAAGGCAATATGGCACTTTCTCAAAAAGTTGGAAATAGAAATACCATTTGACCCAACAATTCCACTACTGGGAATATACCCTAAAGAAACCAGAACTGCCACACCTATATTTATTGATACATTGTTCACAATAGCAAAGAGATGGAAACAACACAAGTGCCCATCAACAAACGAATGGATAGAGAAGCTGTGGTATACTATGCAGCATTGAAAAACATTCATTCATTGTTGCACCCTTCTCCCCGCACAAACCCCCCCCCCCCTCCCCCCCAT
Source organism: Elephantulus edwardii (assembly GCF_000299155.1). NCBI lineage: Eukaryota > Metazoa > Chordata > Mammalia > Macroscelidea > Macroscelididae > Elephantulus > Elephantulus edwardii. The sequence continues at coordinate 5,811,200 of NW_006399923.1, read as the reverse complement.
TTGCTCCTCTCCTTGAAAAGCGAAAGAAAACCTCCCTCATTGGTACACAATACATCAATTTTAAGACTAAGATCTCCTAATTCAAGCCTTGATATTCTCAATTGCTTCCTTTGCTTGCAAAAGTAGGACAATAAATAAGGACGTCTGTAGAAGGAATCTATGCCTTGCATAATGGCACTTGGTGAAGAATACTAAATATCCATGGACTGCCAAAAGAACAAACTAGTTTGTCTTGGAAGTAGTGCAACCAGAGTATTTTAGAGGCAAGGACTGTGAAACTCTCACTTATTTTGGGCTTGTTCCCGGGAGGTACTAACTCTTGGAAAAAGATCTTTTTCTTTTAAAAGTAGAAGGTCACTCACTCTTCCTATCCCCCCATAACTCCCATATCAGTCCTACTATATTAGTAGTATTATACAGTATTTGCCATTTTGTGACTGAAATATTTCACTCAGCATAACGTATATCAGAGTCACCTAGGTTTTATAATGTTTTGCTAGTTCATTGGTTTTCAGTGCTTATAGTATTCTATTACATGAATGCATCATAGTTTTTCTATCCATTTGTTTGTTAATGGGCACTTTGCTTGCTTTCATCTCTTTGAGATTGTAAATAATGCAGCAATAAACATGGGTGTGCATACCCATGTTTAGATGGATAGATAATGGACACTGCGTTGGAACATATGAGGAAAGGAACTGTTTAAAAGGAATATATGATTAGGCATTATATGTATGACAATAATCCAGAATAAAAGGTGCATTGCAAAGAGGACTGGGAGAGGGGAAAATTGGGAGAGGGAGAAAATATACGATGATTATTGAATATAAATCCAACTTTTCTGTACAGTTTAATTAAAATCACAATAAAATAAAATGTATTTTTTTTAAAGTAGAAACTCAGGGAAAGAGGAGATTTTCAATGAGATAGTCTGACATATAATACGTATGGAACTTTAGTGGTGTTGTTATATGTAGGTGCCTTTAAGTTGACTACAACACATAGAGCTAGTGTATTGGTTGTAGTCAACTACAACTCATGTATAGCATATCTGTACCCTGGCTATCCTCATAATCTCTGAGATACTTTGAGTTATTGTTACAGTCACATCAATCTTTGACACTATTGTTAGTGTCTATCAATCTCACTGAGTATCCTCCCTTTCCCTGATGTACCACCTTTCATGATTGTTGTTGTTGTTAATGTGCCATTGAGTTAACTATGACTTACAGCTCCGAATCCTTCTGTATCTTGAGCCTGTGTCACTGTCTATGACACACCTGCCCCTCTTGCCCCGGTAACGGTGTCCACCATTTCATTCAGAGTCTTCTTCTCCTGCACTGACCCTCCACCTTTCTGAGAATTATGTCTGTCTCCAAACAACATGCCCAAAGCATGTGAGATAGAGTTTCAAAATCCTTGCCTCCAAGGAGCAGTCTGGTTTTAACGTTTGCAGGGAACACCTGTTTGTTCTCTTGGTAGTTCACAGTATGTTTGATACTCTTCTCCATCACCACAAGTCAAAGGCATAAATTCTTCTGTCATTCTTAATCTTTATCCAGTTTGTCAATGTATAGCAAGCAACTGAGAAGATCATGGCCTGGATCAGGCACACTGTAGTATCTAGCAATCATAATAAAAAAAAGACGATTTCTTGATCCATCCTTCAGTATTGAGAGTTACAGGGTAACATTTATGTACATACAAGGGAAATCTGTTAATATCACTATCATTCAAATATATGCACCAACAATTATAGCCAAATAAGAGGAAATACAGGATTTCTACCAATTTTTGCTTGAATCCAGGTTGGAAGTCATCTGGAGCAGGTGGATTCTGCAGAGGTTTGTTTTCTGGTTCTGGGGAGCTTAGCTTGGAATGTTTACTCACCATTGAGTGTGAGTTGATTTTATTCAGCTTCCTTTAAAAAAGACATTTGGGCACTTGGATCTGCAGCCCTCAGGCCTGATTGTAATTGTTTTGGTTACACATTCTTCTAAGTGGTATAGCACTGGTCTGTCCATTTGCTGTACAAAGGTAACTCATGGTTGCTGTGGTGCTAAATGCTGTGACACTGATGTGTCTACTGTGATAATGATTACTCATGGTGGACAGTGTATGGTAGAGCTCCCTAATTAAAACAGGCTGGGAAAGAGGAATGGCATCCACTTCTGAAAAAGCTTAACTCCAGAAATTCTATGAACTTGAAGAAACAATGAAAGTTATACAAGCATTCAGGGTTTTTGTTCATAGGGTTGCTATGAGTTGTCTACTATTCGAGTATACTTATCAACAACAACAACCAACTTTTCATTTAGAACACAATTGAACATGTAACCAAGATTTGTTTATAATAATTGGTGACAGGAAGCAATAGTTGAGAACAAGGAAGAAGAATCAGTTGTTGTAAAATATGAACTTGATGACTGACATGAGCTTGAAGGTAGAATGATAGAATTTTGTAGAGTTAATGATTTATTCATTGCAAATAACTTTTCTTAGAAACACAAGTGGTGATTATACAAAATGCACATCACCTGATGGTCTTCACAGGAATCGGATTGGTTACATCTGTGGAAAGAGTCACTGGAAAAGCTCAATATCAACTGTGACAATTAGGCTGTGGAACAGACCATCAACTTTTCATGTGCAGATTCAAACTGAAGCTAAAGAAAATAAAAACAGATCCATAAGAATCAAAATATGACCTAGAATTTATCTCACCTGAATTTAAAAACCATCTCAAGAACAAATTTGAAGTCTTGAACACTAACGAACAATGAGCTGTAGGATGCTATCAAGAGTGAAGAATGAAAACAGTCATTACAAAAACAGAGAGGGAAGAAAAGATCAAGATGAATGTCAAAAAGGACTCTGGATATTACACAAGAATTCCAAGAAGCCACCTTTTATAGTCCATAGCAAATTGCAATTTGCACTGCTAAGTCAAAGACTGCTTATTTCCAGCAGTTCAAATCCACCAGTGGCTCTGCAGGAGAAAGACGTACAATATCCTTAAAAAGCCACTGCCAAAAGGAGACAATTTGATGACTGTAAAATTTGTCTTTGAGACATATAATGCAACATTATTGTTGTTGTTGTTGTTGTTGTTGATTGCCTTCAGGTTGAGTATGACTCATAGTGACCCTATGAACAGAAGGCATGAAGCCTTTCTACAACTATCAATATTTATCAAAGTTCATAGTTTCCAGAGGCATGTTATTTAGGGATTGAATGTCACTCCCGCTTCCAATAATATATCTGTATGTAATAAATCCCTCTCTTCCCTCCCCCAATTCTCATTGTTGTTCAGTAAGAAATGAATGAACTTACCGTCTGTTTGGTTTTCAATAAATCAATAGATAGATAAATAAGCAAATAACTAAATAAAGAAGGAAACAAAAACATTCATCGCCATTGAGTATATTTCAACTCATGGTGATCTCAAAGGGTAAGAGAAACACTGCTCCATAGGGCTACAGAGAGTGTGTATTTGAACTACTGATCTTAAAGTTAATAAAAAATTATAACTTACTGTAATTCTGCACAGAAACAATCAACTTACAAATCATAACTTGTATCTGTTGAATTTTCAACTGAAGGCCTGAATGTTCAAACCCACTAGACACTTTGTGAGATATAGAGGAGGGGTCAGTCTAATATTAAAATTTAGTGTCACATAAACTACTGGGAGTTCTTATGTCCTAGTGAATGGGTAAGTAGTCGCACTGCCAACCCAAGGGAAAACAGTTTAACAACAGTGCTTTATGGGAGAATTTCCTCCTTCCATGTGATTTACAATCTCTGAAAATTACTGGAATTTCAGTCAACTAGGAGTCAGACTTGGAGATAATGAGTGAAAGTTTATGGTGTATGTATAAAAGTCAATAAACAAATATGTAAATTATATTTGTTGTTATGTACCACTGAGTTGAAATCAACTCAAAGTTGACTCTCTAGTGGGTCTACAGAGGCAATAAATGAAAGAAAAGAGATTTCTCATCTTTCTCCTTCAGAGAAGCTGGTAGATATGAACCCTATGCCTTTGGGTTGGCAGAGAAACTTCTTACTACTAAGCCACCAGTGCTTTTTTAACATGTTTTAGTTGCTTTGTGCCATCAAGTTGCCTGCAAGCCATAATGACCCTATGTGCAATAACTCTGAACCCTGTCCTATCCTGAGTCAATCACACTGACTCTAACTAACTTAGTCCCATTGACCACATTACTGTGTCCATCCAGTAATCTGAGGTTTTCCTTGCACTTTACTTCCATTCTTACAAGCATGATGTTCTTCTCCAAGGAATGGTCTCTCCTGGCCCAATGTGTGACAGTGCTTGAAAATCCTTGCCTTCAAGGAGAAACTTAGTATCATCCTCTCCAAAACAGACATATTTGTTGTACTGGTGGCAAATGGTATGTTCAATACTATTTTCTAGCACCACAACTCAAGGCATCAATTCTTATATAATTATTAATCATTGTCCAGTTCTCTGAAGCATAGTAAGAAATTGTGAAGAGTATGGTCTGGATCAGGTGCATATTGGTCCCTAGACTGATATTATTGCATTTTAGCTCTTTGGAGAGGTCCCTGACAGCAGACTTCATGCAATTTTGTCTTCTGATTTCCTGACTACTGATGCCAAGAGTGTTGATTGTGGAGCTGAGCAAAGTGAAATTGTTAACAACCTTAATCTCTTCTCCATCCTTAAGTGACACTATTCTGCATATAGACTGAAATTGTATGAAGACAGGATGCATCCCCGATGCACTTTAAACCATGCACTGCTTCTTTGCTGCTCAGATGACTGCCTTCTGGTCCAAGTATAGGTTTCACATGAGTACAATCAAGTGTTCTGGGATTCCCATTCTTCTCAAGATTAGCAACAATTCTGCTTATTTTCATCTTAATATTTTCCTAGTGTCCTTTTTCTGTTCTAGGTTTGCATGTGTGATGCCAAATTAGATTCATTTTTGGATTCCTCAAAGTGACATTTTCTCATATTTGTTTTGATGATGTTTATAGTATGAGAAGGGCTGGTATTACTCAATAGTTGTCTGCTATTTTTGCATGACTAGGGGAAAACATCAATTTTGCTCACTTCATCAACACATGTACTATGCTGAAAAGCAAAAAAGCCAGCTAGAAAACAAAGGTGCGCCTGATTCAGGTTGTGGCCTTTTCAATTACTCCCTAAGCATTTAAAAGGTGAACAAGGAATAATGATAATAGAAGAAGAATTGATGCTTATGAATTGTGGTGTTGGAGAAGAGCACTGGATATATCATTGATTGACAAAAACCTAACAAGTAAATCTGGAATAAAATGTATCCAGAGTGCTTCTTGGAGGCATGAATGATGAGGCTTCAGATAACATATTTTGGGCATGTTGATAGGAGAGGCTATTCCTTAAAAAAATGTGTTTGGAATGGTGAAGGATCAAGAGAAGAGAAGAAGACCCTCAACAATGTGGATTGACACAATGACTGGTGCAATGGGCTAAAGTCTATCAAAGACGATGAGAATAGCACCAAATAGGAAATGTTTTAGATGTGTTGTTCATAGAGTCACTATGAAATCATACTCTGCTTAACAGCATCTAAAACAACTATGTTGATGTTGTGTACTGTTGAGTCACAATCACCCCATAACTGATTCTCCTGTGGGTTTTCAGAGGCAGTTTATTGGACAGAAGTAGAGTATCTATCCTTCTCCTGCAGAGTGGCCGGTGGCCTTGAACTTCCTGCCTTTGGGATTGCAGTGTAGGTTCTTGCCTCTGTGACACCAGAGCTACAAAAAACAAAACAAAACAAAAAACCAAACAAAAAACCCAACCAAAAATAAAGCAAACAAAAACCCCACAACAATAGAGGAAAATAATGGTTTTAGGGAGGGGAGTATTAGAAGTTCTCTTTGCACAGTGATTAAAAAGCTAGACTATTGTATAGGATTGATATCTATTGTTTATAGGATCTCTGAGTTGTAACTGACTTTATGACAATGAACAACAATAACAATTGCAGTAGAAAGATACAGTAATCTGCTTCAGAAAACATTTACAAGCTTCAAACTCTGTGGCACAGTTATATCCTATCCTATAGGATTACTGTGCATCAGAATGAGCATAGTTTCGAATGTGATACATTGTTTTGTTTCTTGAGATTTTAATATTAAACTTATGAATTCTTATATATGATTTAGTTACCTGATTTAATCTTATATTAATTCACTCACTAACTCACTTATTGTAATCAAGTCAGAACTGACTCATAGCTGACATTCCAGGGGGGTTTCAGAGACTGTAAATCACGCAAGACAATTCTTTCTTGTCCTAAGAAACAGCTGGGGGATTCAAATCAATAGTCTTTTGATTGGCAGCACAACTCCTTTCTCTTTAGTTTTCCAAAGTTCTGAATATTTTCTCTCTCTCTCTCTCTCTCCCCCTCCCTCTCCCTCTCCCCTCGCTCCGTCTTTCTATCTCCTCTATCTATCTATCTCTGGTGGCCTAGTGGCAAGAAACTGCACTGCAACTCTGAAGGCATGCAGTTCAAATCCACCACCTGCTTCTAGGGAGGATTGCCAATCTCCTGTGCAATCAACTGCCTCTGAAAACCCACTGTAAGGTCAACCGTGGGTCAGTTCTGACTCTACGGTACACAACTACAACACTTGTGTGTGTGATGTTGTTATTGTTGTTGCTGTTAAGTGCCATCAAGTTGTAGACAATTCATAGTGACCCTATTAAAAAAAAGACTTGAGCACTGTTCATCAAGTTTCCGGAGGCAAGCCATTTTGTAAGTGGATGCCACTACTACTTCCAAGCTTGTTTTAATTGGGAAGCTCCACCAAACACTGTCCACCATGGGTAACCATTTTCACATTTTGCACATCATTGTCACAGTGTTTAGCATCACAGCAACCACGAGTTACCTCTGTACAGCAATGCACAGACCAGAGCTGTATCCCTTAGAAGAACGTTTAACCAAAAACAAAAGGAGGCCTGAGTACCACAGATTAAAATCACCCACCTTGGACTTTGTAACATAAATTTCTCTCCACTAGGCCAATGTAGGCCTCTCCGTGTTTTCATTGTTATTGTTGTTAAGTGCCATTGAGTCATAGATTACTCATAGTGACCCTATGAACAAAAGTCTGAACACTTGTACAACTTAGGTCGTTTCTCCATCAATACGGTCTACCATGGATAACTATTATCGCATTTGGTGAATCAACATACCACCCTATTTCTCACCAACCCCAGCCAAAAGGCTTCTGTAGAACCAGGTCCTGTAGATGACTTTCAAACTGGCTCTAGTGCCATTACAGTGTATAATGTAAATTATATTTAATTGAATAAAAACATTGCTACTGTTCTTTGATTCACCACACACAGTTGTCAGGTGAATTCCAACTCATAAAAAAAAGAGTGGTTTCGTCTTGCTTCAACAAAGTGAGTGGTGGGTTCAAAGTACTGATTTTTGGTTAGGAGCTGATCTATTAGTCATATCACCACCAGGCATCTTATATGCACTGACAATCTTATGTTATGCAAATTTGCCTAATTTATTCATTAATTTATTGCTTTTACAAAATACTGCTTATTTTAAGAGCATGGATATATATGGGGGAGTGGTTATTGTTTTTATGTGCTATTGATTCAACTTTTACTCCTAGTAACTTCATGTGCAATAGCTCTGAAGCCTGTCTTATCTTTAAGTCAGTCTCACTGACACCAACACTTCTGCCCTCATTGTCCCAGTTACAGTATATATCCAACTCATCCGGGGTCTTCCTCTCCTGCTCTGTCCTTCCACCCTTTGAGCATGATTTCCTTTTCCAAGGATTGGTGTCTCCTGTCTAGGTACCCAAAGTATGTGAGAGGGAGCTTCAAAATCCTAGCCTCCGAGAAGAAACTTGGCTTCATCCTCTCTAAGATGGACTTATTTGTTTTCTTGGTAGTCCATGGGAGGTGCAAGACTCTTCTCCAGCACCACAACCCAAAGGCATTGATTCTTCTTCTGTCATTTGTAGCCAATGTTCAGCTCTCTGATGCATAGCAAATAGTTGCAAAGATCACACCTTAGTCTCTAGACTGAAATCATTGGATTTCAGTCCTCTGGAGAGGTCTGTGACAACAAATTTCCCAGTGCAATTCATTTTTTTATTTACTGACTGCTGGTGCCAAGAGTGTTGATTGTGGAACCAAACAAGCTGTAATTGTTAACAACTTCAATCTCTTCTTCATCTATCATAGTGCTGCCAATTGTACCCGTGGTGAGAATCTTTGTTTTCTTATTGTCAATAGTGAAGTCTATATTTCTGGATTTTCTGCAATAAGTGCTTCAGGTCCTCTTCAGTTTCAGCAAGCAAGGTTGTGTAACATAGGTTGTTAATGAGTCTTTGTCCAGTCTTGATGCCACATTCCTCCTCATAAAGCTTACCCTCCCGAATTATAAATATATAATAGCTATGAAAAGACTGGTATATCCATGGTAACATTAAATCCAAGTCTGCTCATTTTAATGCAATGGACTTGCTGATAATTGGTAATACAAAGGCATCATTAAACAGTACATTAGGACATTCTGATTCACTCCTCCAGATTCTGAGCTTAAGAGGCCATTACATTCCTAATGACCTTAACCGATGGAAGTAGTCATTTCACTCTCAAAGGAGAGTCTTAGTGTAGAGTTGTTTTCTTTGATTTATATACTAAGTCGATGTATTTAATTACAAACTTCCCATGGCGAGTCCAGGGAAAAAAAACCCAAAACCAACTATGTAGATTTTCCTTCTGCTTTGCAAATGACTCCTGAAGGGAGATTCAAGATGTAATTTCAACTGTAGATCTCTGTGAGAGAAACTTAATCTATTCCAGCTCTCTGTGTTTAAAAAATATAAAAAAATTCTCATCATGAGGATGAAACTCTAAAACGAAGCTGGTAAAAATATTTTCTAGTACTCTTATTATAACAGAGAATTCTGAATATCTAGAAAAAGGCTGTGACCTAGTAGATTAGTGATGCCATCAATTTCTCTACTCTTTGGACACCCTAAGGCTTTTTATTATAGATATAGTACAATAACCCACATTTGTGAGCCCCACAAATCTGACATAATCGTCTTATGAATGTTAAGCATTGCTACTTCATAATTTATCTGGAGTAAACACAATCTTAAGAAATTTTCTCAGAAATAACAATAATGAATGCAACTCTGTGTTGCTGTTGGCATTTGAGAACTCAAATGCTCATTATGCTGATTTGTTCAGCTACATTGGTTTATTCACTCTTATTGAGAAGTGTTAGTCTGACATTTTGTAAAATGCTGCTTATTTGCTGTTTTTCTTTTCCATGTCAAAACCATTTTTACCTTGTTTTCTCTTGTTCTTAAGAGTTTTAGAAGTCTGTTTTAGTGAGAGTATTTAGAAGGTGCATTCTAGAGCCCCTGACAGCAAAAATAGTTGTTCTACCCTGGGCTTAGTGTAAGGAGCTACACTGCTGTACCAAACCTATTGGAGGGTCATTTATGAGTCATTTCAGACCTGACGGTACATAACACACTATCACTTATAAATGTCACAGGAAGAATTATATTTATGATGATTATTGAAACATGACTGGAATGCATCAACAGGGAACTGCTAGAAATTTAAGATTATTGAAGAGAGACTGGCACAAGGATATCATTGCTGATGTCACGTGGATCATAGCTTAACACAGGTAATATTAGAAAAACAGCTACTAGTATTTTATTAATTATGTAAACTAATTTGTGCTGTATGTATTTTAGTAAAACAATGCTTGCTAATTCTCTAGTATCTCAGGGAATCTCACTACCATTAATTATATTCCTGTCTTTGTGTTTTTCATTATAAACTGTGTAGTTTATAATTCTACTGAAATTTGTTCTCTTATCATCTGTTCCCTTATAATCTTGTAATAAAGATTATAACAAATAAAAATTATTGAGACCATATTTTCTATATATATATTTATTCTGAGCATATTTTGACTAATTTTAAAATAGTATGTTGTATATTTTTTAATGACAATTTCAAAGTAGTGTGCTCATTTCAAGATTATCTTCCATAGACACATTAGCTGGTAGCCAGAATTGAGCTCTCTCTTGTGCTGAAAATTACCTTTCCTGGAGTCTTTGCCCTCTGAGGTAGAACTAGTCGTCTGAAGAGGAGATGCAGGCATGGTTGGACATTAGAAGGAAGCCAGAATTGAGAAATGAATGGCTTCCCTGAGTCTTTATCTGCTTGGGACTAGAATGAGGGAATATCTGCCTAGGAAGCAGTATTTGCAAAGCTAAGGACATTAGTTAGCACCCAGATATTGAAATCTTAATTGCAGAGAATGTTATGCTTACGAGAGTTTATCCTCTGATGTGGAACTAGCTACCCATCGGCCAGTAACTTCTGAAGAGGAGATGCAAGTATGCTTGGGCATTTGAAGATAGCCAGAACTGATAAATTAATTGCTAACAAATCAGCACTTCAATGAGTCTTTGTGTTCTAGGTGGGGGTGGGGAGGGCAGTAGATGTCACCAGGAGCAGCCTTGGGAGAAGGGAGAGATACATGCCATTAGCAACTATGGAGATGTGGGAGATGCACTGTTCATTCAGACTTTGACATTTTCCTAAGTCTTCTTCCTACACACTATATCCCTGGTAGCACTCCTGGGACTTTGCCTTCCCCTGGGGGAAACTTCCTCTCCCATCAAACTACAGAGAAAACCCCCAGCTCCCTGCTCCTCAAAGGACAACCAGATAAGAAGCTAGCCACATGAACAATGGACAAATCTGTCCATAGTCAACCAACAGGGAAGACTGGCACTGTGAAACTCAATTTGGAGGCAACATTTTAAGTGTACAACTTAACAATAGCATCATAATGGTAAGGAAGTATCAACAACCTGTATAGGCACAACAAAAACTGCAAACTTCACATAATATCAAGAAAGGAGTGAACAGGTTCAAATGTTTTGAAGAAACAAAGCAAGTCTCCTAAAAAAGGAGCTCAGGATTCAGGTACACCAAATATCCCGGACACAGAAAGGAAAAATATAATGATGTGAAGTTATGTGAGCAATAATGAAGAAATTTAAAGTGATAGAAGAAATAATTGAAACCATAAATAACATAAATACCTCCAGGACAGGAATTTAGAAGAAACATATCAATGTGAAATTACATAAACTACAAATGAAGAGGTTATAAATGTCAAAAGAAAGAATTGAAGTCATATGCAGAGCTACAGGAACTAAAAGTTAAGTAAATAATAGATAGATAGATAGATAGATAGATAGATAGATAGATAGATAGATAGATAGATAAATTGGAACAAGATTGAGTGAATACAAACACCACCATACTGGAAATAACATAAAAGCATGAAAATGCAATAAAAAATAGATAGATAGATAGATAAATTGGAACAAGATTGAGTGAATACAAACACCACCATACTGGAAATAACATAAAAGCATGAAAATGCAATAAAAAATATTAAGGTCCATTCGACAGAATTTCTCAACATGCTTGAGGGACAAAAATAGCAGAATAAAAGAGGTGGACTAGAGAGTCAGTAAGCTAGAAGACAAAAATCTAAATGAGAACTTACTAGAAGACAAAAACAGAAAAGAGATGAAAGGAAAATGAAGAAAATATTAGAATCACATTAAACAAGATCAAATAGAACAATTTACTTATTATAAGAACTTCAGACCAAAAGGAGAAAGAGAAGAGAGAGAGAGGAAACATTGGGAAAATTATGGAAGAAGTGCTTGATGAAAGTTTCCCAGGAATCATTAAAAATGAGGAAATTCACATTCAAGAAGCTCAGTAACTCTATATAGATAGTAGACCCCAGAAGAAAAATATCAATACAAAACACACTTAAATTCTCCAAAACAAAAGGTAAGGACAGAATACGAAAAGCAATGTGAGAAAAACAAACAAACCCTTACAAATAGAACCAATGAAATTAAACTCTGATTTCTCAGCAGAAATCAGGCAAGCAAAAAGACTATGAAATGGCTTTACAGAAGACTGAGAGAAAACAGTTACTAGCTATGGATCCTATAACCAGCAAATTTGTCCATCAAATATAGAGGAGAAATTATGTATTTATAGAAAATGCAATGAACTTAAACAGTTTGTTAAAATAAGAGATTGA
>NW_006399923.1:5787844-5797205 GCF_000299155.1 Elephantulus edwardii | reverse complement strand
CAGGATAGAGCAGGGTTTAGGGCTGTTGTACAAAGAGTCACTATGAGTCGCAAAGGACTCGATGGCACATAACAATGAACCTGTTAATTTTCCTACAAGTCCACAGTATATTTAATATTCTTCTCCAACACCAGAGCTCAAAAGCATCAATTCTCCTTCTATCATCCCTAGTCCAGATCTCTCACACATAGCAAGTGATTGCAAAGACTATACCCTGTATCAGGCACACCTTAGTCTCCAGAGTGACATAATTTATTTTCAGCACTTTGGAGAGGTCTCTAACAGTAGACTTTCCCATCACAGTACATATTTTCATTTTCACTTACTCTACTTAAATTATTTAAATAAAAATAGAAAAAGAGGGAACACTACCCAAGTCATTCTATGAAACAAGGATGACCTTAATTCTATGAAACAGGGAAACCAGGCAAAAACGCTATCAGAAAAGATAAACCATATACTAATATCTCTCATGTACATAAATGTAAATTTTTTAACAACTTCCTGGCCAATAAAATACAACAGTATCTATATCTATATTATTGTTGTTGTTGTTAAGAGCCATCGAGTCACAGGCGACTCATAGCAACCCTATGAAGGAGAGTCCTCAACGCTTGGGTGTCTTTCATCCTCTCTCCACATTCATAGGGTTTCCGGAGGCAAGCTGTTATGGAAGTGGATGCCACTCCTCCTTCTAAGCCTGTCTTAATCAGGGAACTCCACCCCACTCTCTGTCCACATTGGGTAATTGGCCATTAATGCATTTGACACATCAGTGTCACAGTGTTCAGCTTCATGGCAACCACAACTGAACACTCTATGGCATATATCTATATATCTCCAATAAATTTATCATGACAAAATGGGTTTCTTAATAAGTTTGCAGGGGTGGTTCAACATAAGAAATAATCAAAATAATTTATGACAATTAACAAAGCAAGCAATATGAACCACATGACCTATCAATTGTTGTAGAAAAGGCAGTTCAAAAACCATTTCTTGATTAAAACACTCAACAGAAAGGAAAAAAAAAAACAACCACTCAACACAATAGGAGGTCTAGAAAGGAATGTTCTAACTTAGTGAAAAGTTTATATGCAAAACCAACAGCTAATTTCTTTCTCAGTGAAGAAATATTAAAGGCATTCTCATTTTAAACAGGGACCAGGCAAGGATATTAACTTTTACCACGCTTGTTAAATATTGTTTTGGAATTTCTTATTAGGGCAATACAAGAGAAGGAAGTAAGAGACATCTAAACTGACAAAGATGTGGTAATACTTTCTCTATATGCTAAGGGTGTGATAGTGTACACAGAAAACCCCAACGAGTCAATAAAAAAAATCCTGTGAAAAAAAAAAAATCCTGTGAAACCTAGTCCAGCAATTTAGCAATGGCAAAATATGAGATCAATATACAAAAGTCAGTGAGGTTTCTCTAAAGCAATAAAGAAAACATGGAAAAGGAAACTAAGAAAGCAATACTACTTACAATTGCCAATTACAAGATGAAATACTTTGGAATTAATCTAACAAGACACATTAAGACCTTTATAAAGGAAACTACAAAACACTACTGCAAGAAACAGTAAGAGACTGAATTAAATGGAAAAACATTCTCTGTTCATGGATATGAAGATTCAACATAGTGTGTAAAATTCAGTCCTACAAAAAATAGTATATATGTTTAATGAAATCCCAATACATACCAAACTTATTTTTCAAAGAGTTAGAAAAAAACAGTTAGAAGGTTATTTGGAAAGGAAAGAGACTCAGAATAAGCAAAACTATTGTGAAAATAAAAATTAAGTGGAAGGCATAGAACTTCCTGATCTCTAAACATACTACACAGCCTTAGTAACCAAAATAGCACAGTATTGGTACAATGATTGACATACAGACCAATGGAATAGAATCAAGAACCCAGAAATTAACCCATTTTCTTCCAGTAAATTAGTACTTGACAAGGAATGAAAGCCTATTAAATGGGTAAATGAAAACCTTTTCAACAAATGGTGCCAGCAAAATCGGGTATTGGCCTGCAGAAAATTCAAACAATATACACATCTCACACTATGCACAAAAAAATCAACTCAAGTAGGATCAGAGATGTAAGGGTGAAGCTGAATACTGTAAGAGACAAAATGAGACCAAATTTAAAAGTGATAGCCTCTGGAAACTCTAAGAACTTTGAGAAACAATGATAGTTATAGAAAGGCTTCATGTGCATAGGGTTGCTATGAGTTGTTCTTGACTCAAAGGCAATCAACAACAACAATAACAAGCCTATACCATAAATAGCATTGCAAATATGTCCAGAAATCGATGAATGGGACCTTCTAAAATGTAAGTTTCTATGTGCATAAAAACCTTTTTCCAATAATTAAAAAAAAAAAATCACAACAAACTTACAGACTGGAAATAAAAAGATCGCAACCGAAAACAAAAAATATTTGGCAATGACATTACCAGACAAAGGTCTCATAATGAAAGTTTACAGAATATTACAGGGCCTCCATAAGAAAAACACTGATAAACCAATAACAAAATGGGCACAACTATGAAAAAAATTTTATGAAGGAAGATATTTGGATGGCCATAAGACACATGAAGAAATACTCAAAAGAGATGCGAATCAAAATAACAATGACATATGATCTCACCCCAGTAGCAGTAGCAAGTTTAATAGGACAGTAAGCAATAAATGTTGGATAGATGTGGGGAGTTTGGAACTCTCATGAATTGCTAGTGGGATTGTAAAATGGTTCAACCCTTATAGAGGGTAGTTTGGAGTTTCCTCAAATATCAGAACATAGCAATCTCATATGACCCATCTATTCCACTGCTAGGAACATACTCCAAGTAAAACAGAACTGAGACACGAACATATGTTTGCTATGTTCATAGTAGTGTTATTCACACTAGGAAGACTATGGAAACTGCCCAGAGGCACGTCCATAAATGAATAAATGGAGAAATTGTAGTATATTCACATGATGGTATACTATGCAACACTAAGGAATACTATTTTTGTAAAATACTATAGCGTATGGGAGAATCTAGAGAACTTTATGATGAATGAACTAACTCAGTCTCATAAGGACAAATATTGCATAAGACCATCATTGTAAAAATGGATAACTAGTAAGATGTTTATGAATACCCAAATGGGGAAATGGAAAGGAGGAAGAGAATGGAGAAAGGGGAAGAGTAAAAATCACTAGGTGAGCAGAAGTCAGCGTGTAGATTGAGTGGAGTGGGAGAGAGTGGGAAAGAGTCAACGGGATCTTGAATAGATGGTGTAATAGCAGCCATAGATCAATGGTAGTTAATTATATGGGATACAGTGTATATAAATGATTATATGAATCACAGTGTAAATGAATAAAACACTATGTAAATGAATTAGTGTATGAAAACCAATAAAAAGACTTTTAAAAAGAATAATTATCTTCCAATAAGATATAAAATTATTTTTTTCAAAATCATGAATTATCTAAACCATGTTGTCAAGCTGTTTAGTATCATCAATATCAAGCATCAAGACAGGTTTTGTAATTAAATTGTGAGTAAATCTCTATCTCTGTCTCTGCCTCTGTCTCTATCTATCTATGTATCTATCTATGTATCTATCTTTTTCTATCTTTCTACCTATATTACCAATTTCCTTTTGAAGTTAATTTAACTTTAAAGTAGTACAACTTTATTTTGAACACCAATGCCAAACCTAGCCTTGGGGTTTAAATTATGGGTGTTTTTAATTGTTGTTAGTGGTAGTGTAATTCCACCAAAGCTGGTTCTTACTCATTGCAACATATAGACAAAACCAGGAAAAAACAAAACAAAAATATTACCAGCAACATCCTATCCATTCTCACTGTCACTGTTCCGTGTAAGTCAATTTTTGCAGCCACTGTCAATTCATCTTCTTGAGAGTTTTCCCTTTTTTCACTCACACTATATTTTTTCTTTTTCCCCCCTAACTTTTATACCTGTTTACTTATAAGGTTCATAAACACTATAAAAAGTATAATACGTTTGGGTAGGACGGCCCTTCCTGATATATGCCTGAATTATAAAAGATGTCTCATTTCTGCTGAAGAAAGAGGGACAATCTCCTCCTATACCAGTCAGATCAGATTTGACGGTACACACAGAAAAAAAAGATGTCTCACGTTGCTTACTTCTGAGAAGTATTCTAGCTGCACATTTACTAAGGCAGATTATTTTGTTGTTCTTGCTGTTCTTGTTGTTTCCAGTATATTCAATACAATTGTTGCTAACACTAAAACTAAAAACAAACATCACTTTTTCTTTAGTCTTCCTTATTCATATTCTAGCTTTCATATGCCTGTGCAGCAAATAAAAATACCATAGTTGAGTAAGGTGCCCTTTAGAATTTAAAGTGTCATATTTACTTCTTAACCTTTTAAAGAGAGCCTTTGTAGATTTGCTCATCACAGTGTGTCATTTTATTTGAGTTCTGCTTTCATGGGCATTGATCCAAATAAAATGAAATCCTTGACAACTTCAATCTTTTTCCTAATTATTCCTTCACAGTTGTGAAGATTTTTTTTTTTAAGTTGAGCTGTAATCCATACTTAAGGCTGTTTTTTATCTTTGAACTGTATCAGTAGATGCTTCAAGTCTTATTCATCTTCAGAAAGCAAGGTTGTGCCACCTGTATATCAAATAATGTTAATTCATTTTGTAATCTTGTATTCTTCTTCATAAAGCCCAGATTTTTAGATAATTTCCTCAAGATTTAAATATATTTAAATATATGATTGAAATAATACAATGATGCACACTTTCCTGACTTAAAATCATGTTATCCCTTTATTCTTTTGTAAGAAGTTCAGCTTGAGCATCACTAAATGCTAAGACATTCTAATACTTCACAATGGTTTTCATAATTTGTGATTGTCTGCATAGTTGAATGACTTTGTAAAGTCAACAAAACAAAGTTGAAGTTCTTTGTGGAATTACCAGTTTTTAGTCAAGGGTATGCCTTTATTCATACTCTTCTAAATTCTACATGAATTTCTAGTAATACGCTGTCAGTATTCTACTTCAAATGTGTGATTTTTTTTATTCTCTCTGTAAAACTTTATTGTATGTGATATCTTGTTCAATAATTTTATCATTACATTTGTTTGTCTTTCTTTGAAATGGACAACACTCATCTCTTCCAGTTAGTTGTCAGTAGCTATTTTCCCATTTATTACCACAGACAAATAAGCACTTATGGATTTACATCCATTTTTAAAATTATCTCAAATGGTATTCTGTCAAGTACTGGAGCTTTGTTTTTTTGCTAATGACTTCAGTAATGCTTATAGCTCTTCCTTCTTTTAGTGTTATTAATTCTTAATCATATGCTACTTCCTGAAGTAGTTGAGTGTGGGTCAACTTATTCTGGTACAGGGATTCTGAGCATTTCTTTCACTCACTTTAGAGGTTTCGAGTATCATTCAATATGCTGTCATAACAGTTGTCATGTATTTTCAAGTAAGAACTGACTTGTAGCTGAGTCTCCAGCAGCTTGCTGGTTTTGTTGCTGTAAGCCTGGAGCTTCCTCAAAATGTTGGAAATAGAATCATCCCTAGTTTTCCCACTACTGGCAATATAGCCTAAAAAAGCCAGAAATTTAACACAAACAGATATATCCACATACATGTGTATTGCAAAATTATTCACAAGAGTGAAGAGTTGTATATAGCTCAAGTGCTCATCAACAGAAGAACAGAGAGGAAAAAGTAGTACATTCACACAATGGAATATTATGCAAGATTGAAAAGCAACGAACTTGTAAAACACTGCACAACATGGGTAAGTCTGGAAGATATTATGCTGAATGATATATCTCAGCACAAAAGGACAAATATTGCATAAGACCACTGTTATATTAACATAATGGACTCAGGGGTGGAATAAGGAAAAGAATAGATATATAATGCCATTAAAAATCTCTACAGAGTGCTGAGCAGCAATGATGTCAGTCTAGAGACTAAGATGCATCTGATCCAGGCCACAGTCTTTGCAATTACTTTCTAAGCCTCAGTGACCTGGACAATGGTCAAAGATGATGGAAGAAGAATTGATGCCTTTGAGTTGTGATGTTGGAGAAGAGTATTGAACATATCATCACTGCCAGAAGAACTTTCTGAGTCTCCTTCTCACATTCTTTGGGCATTTTGCCAAAAGGGTACAATCCTGTGAGAAGAACATCATGCTTGGAAGGTAGAGGAAGAGTACAGGAAAAAGCCCTTGATGAGACATCTCGACGCAGTAACTGGGTTAACAAGGGTAGGTGTGCAGAGATGATGAGATTGGCTTTGGCTAGAGCAGGGTTCAGAGTTGTTGTACATTGGGTCAATATGAGTTGTAGTCTACTAGATGACATGTGACACTACAACAATAACAAGATTGGACTAGGTGAACGGAACAAAGATCTAAAAGGAATGAGTGATTAGACCTTATAAGTATGGTAATCAACAGTCTGGAACAAGATATGCTTTGTAAAGTGAATTAGAGGAAAAGGAGGGAAGAAAATGTATATTTATAAATAAATGAAAACCCAAATTTTCTATAACCTTTCTCCAAAATCACAATTTGTAAAAAAAGTTGAAAAAAAAATAAATCAAGCAACATATTTCATTGGACAATATCTTCTGACAAGAACCTCTTTAAGGTGCTAAAAAGCAAAGAGGTCATTTTAAATACTGACCTGCACCTGACTCAAGTCATGGTATTTTCAGTTTCTTCATATAAATGTGAAAGCTGGACAATGAATAAAGAAGATTGTTGCAAGTATATGAGACAAAGTCTTGTCATCTAGACAGAGTACTGTAGTTGCACTTCTCACAAGGCTGATTTGTTGTTGTTGTTGTTGTTATGTGCTGTGGAGTCACTTGCAATTCATAGCAGCCCTATGTACAATAGCTTCGCAGCATACCTTGTCCTGAGCCTGTCTCACTGACCCTGACTCACCTAAACCCATTGTCCCAGTTACTGTATTAATGCATCTCATCTGGGGTCTTCCTCTCCTGTACTGTCCCTCTACCTTGACAAGCATGACGTCTTTCTCCCAGGATTGGTCCTTCCTGGATATGTGCCCAAATTATGTGAAATGGGGCTTCAAAATATCAGTCTCCAGGGTGACCCTTGATTTCACCCTCTCCAGGGCAGATTTATTTGATTTTCAGTAATCTGGAGAGGTCCCTGACAGTACAAATTGTCTTTTGATTTCCTAACTGCTGACATTAAATGTTGTTTGTATAAAAGGAATATATGATTAGGTATTATTGGCATGATAAGAGTCCAGAATAAGAATTGCATAGTAAAGTGGTCTAGAAGTAGGGAAACTGTATAATGATGAAAGATTTTTTTTTTCCCGAAGAAAAAGTGAACCGGGAGAGGAGGGGAGCAGAGAGGAAAATGCACAACAATGAATGAATGGAAATCCAAGTTCTTTATAAACTTACAATACAATCTCAAAAATAAAGAGTATCATTTGTGGAGCTGAGCAAGCTGTAATCATTAACAACTTCAATCTCTTCTGCATCTATCATGGTGCTGCCAATTGGCCCAGTGGTGAAAATCTTTGTCTTTTTGATGTGAGCTTCAATCCTTATTTAGAATATTGAGCATAATATGGATTGTCATAAAACCAAATTAATCTTTTATGAAGTTGTACTTAGCAATAAGAATCATTAAACTTTTTCTCATACATCAGGCATCTTATCAGTAAAGGCCAGTCCTTGTAAAAGGAAATTAAGCTTGTTAAAATAGAGGGGTAGGGAAAGAAAAGAAGATTCTCAATGAATGGTTGACACAGTGATTGTAACAGTGCATTCAGGCACTTTCTCCCATAGCAGATAAAGTTGCAATTAGTAAATATTTGCTCAGTGACACTAACAGCACCACTCCACTGAAATTGCTCATTACAGTCTTAATACATATATGCATACATATGTTTCAATAGCTTCAAATTATTATTACATTATTATTATTATTATTATTAATGAAAATGTAGATATTTTGGATTTCCATTCATCCACTGTTGCACTTTTCTTCCTGCCAAGCCCTCACCTCCAGTTCGTTCTTCTTTTTGAAAAGTAAAAGAAAAATCCTTTCATTGTTCTACAATCCCTCCCCCAAGTCCTCTCCACTATGCAGCCTTTGTTCTGGACTCTTGTCATGAAAATAATACCTAATCATATATCCCTTTTAAACAGTGCTTCAAATATTTTTTAAAAAAATATTTTATAACTTGGAATAAAATAATTTTATAATTATGAAGCTATGAAACAATTCATTTTCCCTTGTGGAGTGCTTAGGTGCTGTGGAGGGTAGCACAACTCATAATGACACTATGAACAACACACCTGAACTCTTTGCTCCCCTGTGCTCTCCTTGTCTTTGACAGACTTGAGTTCATTGCTGAAATCCCTCTGTCAATCCATCTCTTTGAGCCTTCCTATCTTTCTCTGGTCCTCAGCCTTTCCAAGATGATGTCCTTCTCCAACGAATAGCATCTTTTAGCAACATGCTCAAATTATGTGAGATAAAGCTTCACTGTTCTTGCCTCCAAGGAGCACTCTAGCTGTGTTTTACCCAAGACCTACCTATTTGTTCTTCTGGCAGTCTATGGAATGTTCAGTACTTTTCTCCAACACAATATAAAGGCATCCGTTCTTCTGTCATCCTTATTCATTGACCAACTTTCAGATGTAAAGCAAGTAAATGGAAAGACCAAGGCCTGAATGAGGCACACACTAGTTTTGAAACTGTCACAATCATCCCTCCATAATATTGAGAGGATTCTGACAGCAGAGTATCCTCATGATGTTCTGGATCTAAGAGTGTTGGAACCAAGAATGTTGACTGTGGTTCGAAATAAGATGAAATTATTGACTTCAATCTCTTCTCCAACTGATGATCGTGATGATGCTTAGTGATAGAGCGATAAGAATGTTTGTCTTCTTGACATTGAGATGTAATCCATGTTGAAAGCTGTCATTTATGATCTGCACCAAGCGTTTCAAATCCTCTTCACTTTCAGCAAGTTTATATTTTCTGTGTAAAGCAGACTGTTAATGAATCTTCTCTGATCCTGATCCCAATTCTTTTTAACAGAGTCCAGCTTCTTGTATGATTTGATCAGTATACAGATTGATTAGGTATATAGAGAGATACAACTCTGTCACATACCTGTCGTGATTTTAAGCTATGCAGTATTCTCATGCTCTGTCTGAACAATGGTTTGTTGGTCTAGATATGTTGTTGTTGTCGTTGTTGTTATTGTTAAGTGCCATCGAGTTGCAGGCGACTCATAGCGACCCTATGAAGGAGAGTTC
>NW_006399923.1:5766907-5786745 GCF_000299155.1 Elephantulus edwardii | reverse complement strand
CATTGTCAAATATATTTTTATTTTGGGCTTCTTTTGTCATTTTTAGATATTTTTCATTTACTTTTATTTGAAAGTGCTCTGATTAATAAGGCACATACAAAGAAAATAAGGCACATACAAGCTAAACTTTTAGAAAATGCATCACAAAATTAATCATTATTTCTTTTGGTGTCCTTTTCTACTATTTTCTGCTCTTTAATATACTTAACACTGTTACCATGAATAAATTTTCTACTTCAAAATGAGCATGTTTTCTATAAAGAAACAGCAAGTATTTTGGGCTGTGGATCCCAGGTTTTATGTTACTCAACACTATTGATTGGCAAAGTCCAATGGTGATTAAATATAATGCATGAGAAAGTTTATATTAAACACAATGTGAAGGAAGAATAGTGTGAAACACAATGTATACAAACTCTGTAAGCAAAGCAATAAACAAAACAAAAAATAAGGCAAAAAAGCAATCACAGACAATGCATAAATGTGTAAGGATGTGATTGTGCTTTACTAAAATTTTTTATACAAAATACCTTTAGACACATAATTTTGTTTTCTAACCTAACTCCTAGAATGTTTAAGGTGTCTTGTATGTGAAATTCAACTCAAAAAATGAAAAGTTTAATTCACTCCAGAACACATAGCAATACAAAAACTATATGCTTCATTTTCTACAATAGAGAGTAATTGTAGCAAAGATTGATACTTTACATGATGTAATAACCATAACAGGAGCAGCTCTGTTTAAATTTTGTGTCTAAAGTGCATGCCTTATTTTGGAGTTAACCATATCAACAACACTGCAGAATCCTAGAGTGAATGAATCTGAGGGGACATATTACAGGAGTAATTTTTTGCATTATGCCCTAGAGTTAAAGTTGGAAAGGTGATAAGGACTGAACTTCCAAATGTCTGTGGGAAACAGCACATAACAGAACAAGTAAATTGTTCTTGGCACTTGGACTATTTACCTCCCTGACTGGGAGAATCATTGAACTAGTAATGCTTTACAACCATGCAGGTTGAATCTTCGTGGAAGGTTGTAGCCTTTAGTGATTGTATTTAGCTGTGAGAACCAGAAAAGTTGTTCATCACTGGCTTAAACAAATCATGATCTTATATTTATCTTCAAATAACTAGAAGACTAAAATCATCTCCATGACACAAGAGAGTTAAAGCTGAAATCTCTGCAATTTTCTTGGCCTTCCTTCAGCTTCCTACTGCTGAGATTGCTGAAGTTTCAGCCACAGGTTTACATTCTAAGCAGGAAGAAAGTACTAGCAATAAAGAGCAAAGAGGCTGCCTGCATCACTAAAGCAATTTTTGCCCACTTTCTAAATTGCCAAAAATGTGGCACTTAACTATTATGTGGGACATTGAATATGTGTGCTTTAGAATGTTGAGTAAGCCTGGTTATTAAATAAGATGACACAGTGGACTACTGATTGGCAATACATCTAGCAGCGGCTGCTAGAAGTACAGCAAAGTTGTCTCTTCAGATATAGCATGACTTAGCTAGGTGAGAGGAAGGCCAGGTTTCTTTCCTATAATTTTCTTTTTCTTTTCATTTGTCTCTTGTATCTCCATCTTCTTCTTCATCTCTTGTTGAGAATTTTTTTAAAGACAAATAATCCAACAATATATGCCTCCACTTCCTAAATAACATGCCTTTGGAAACTCTATGAACTTTGATAAATGTCAACATTTGTAGAGGGGCTTCAAACTTTTTGTTCATAGGGTCGCTATGAATTGTGCTCCACTCAAAGCAATCAACAATAAAATAGAGTAATAAAGAGCACAGAGTAATTTGTTCTATGAGGCAATATGATTATTATATCACATCATATAATAAATAATTCAATGGCAAAATCTTATAATATAATAGTGGTAGAGATAAGCAAAGTACAGGACCACACAATATATTATCCTATAATATATACTATAGAGAGCTCTGGTGGTTTAGTCAGTAGGGAGTTGAGATGTCAACACAAAGATACATGGTTGGAATCCATCAGCTTTTTCATAGAAGAAAGATGGAAAAGCACCTCATATAAAATTTACAGCCTCTGGAAACCCACTGGAGGATCAGCTGTGAGTCAATTTGGACCCAATAGAATTGAATGAATATACAACAACATATAGCAACTTGACAGAAACTAACATGGGTAACATGCTTCCAAATTTCCTGGTACAGATTGGGGAAGACATACAGAGTTGTATCTGCTGGTTAAAATACACCAATTGGTATCTCATCATTTCTTAGGGCCTTATTTTTTTCCAATACCTTCACCACAGATTCCACTCCTTCCTTCATTATCATTGATCATACAATTTTCAAAGCCTGTGCTGACATTCATCTTGGGTTATTTTTCCTTTTTCTTCTGTGTAATAACTCTTCATTAATCAATAGTTTTTATGTAATCTGGAACCTTTTTAATCTTTAATTACTGGTGTTCAATGACTTAAACCTATCCTTAAGATGATTTTTATTATATGGGGAAACCTCAAGGTTGCAGTTTTTTTTATTTTCTTCAATTTTAACTTATATGAAAGTATTTGATAGTCTCTTCCAAAGTATTAGAGGTAAACCCCAGCTTGGAAGTCAATAAAAATGAGGACAAAAAGCTGGAAACACTCTTTAAAATAGGAATAGAAAATTATGAAGCATTAATATAGGAAGGCTAGAAGTTGTCAAAAGGTAAGTGGGAAAAAAAAAGTTAAGTGGAACACATGAACACTGACATTCTAGGCATTAGTGTGATAAGATAGACTGGCATTGACCATTTGAATCAGACAATCATATGACCTAAGATGCTGGGAATGAGAAACAGAAGGGTGGTGTTGCATTCATAGTTAAACAAAGTCCATGTCAAGTTCTATCCTGAAGTACAATATTCTTAATGATTGGATACTATTAATATATATATGTATGTGGAAGACCTGTTATTATGACTATTATTTAATTATACATATTGCAGCTAAAGCCAAAGAGGACGAAATTGAGGATTTTTACAAAATTTGCAATCTGAAATTTAAACAAGTTTAAATCAAACTTGTAATCAAGATGCATTAATAATAATTGTTGGCCGGAATGCAAATGTTGGAAACAACAAGGAAGAAATGGTTGAAATTACAGAGTTTGTGACAGAAAAGAGATAAGAATCAAATGATTGAAACTTTTTTTGCAATCAAAGAGTCTTCTTCTTGTTATGTGCCATAAAGTCACTTGCAAAACTGCTCTGTTGTTGTTGTTGTTATGTGCCCTCGAGTCGTTTGCGACTCATAGCGACCCTATGTACAACAGCCCTAAAACCTGCTCTATCCTGTGCCAATCGCATTGCCTCTGACACACCATCCCGATTACCCCAGTCACTGAATCAATCCACCTCATAGAGGGTCTTCCCCTCCTGTGCTGTCCCTCTACTCTACCCAGCATGATGCCCCTCTCTAAAGACCTGTCTATCCTTGCAACATGTCCAAAGTATGTCAGACGAAGCCCCAGAATCTTTGTCTCCAAGGAGTAGCCTGATTTAACCCTCTCTTGTATGAATCTGTTTGTTTTCTTGGCAGTCCATGCTACATTCAATACTCTTCTTCAGCACCACAGCTCAAAGGTGTCAATTCTCCTTCTGTCCTCCCTAGTCATTGTCCAGCTCTCTGATGAATAACAAGTGATTGTAAAGACCATGGCCTGTATCAAGCACACCTTCGTCTCCAAAGAGACACCATTGCTGTTGAGTACTTTAGAGAGGTCCCTAAAAGCAGACTTTCCCATCGCAATACATTTTTTTATTTCCTGGCTGCTGGTGCCAAGAGTGTTGACTGTGGAGCCGAGCAAACTGAAGCTCTGAACAATCTCAATCTCTTCACCATCCATCCTGATGCTACCAATTGGTCCAGTGGTGAGAATCTTTGTCCTCTTGACATTGAGCCTCAATCCATACTGAAGGCTGCAGCCCTTGATCCTGTTAATCTTACTGTCTCCAACACACCTATCCCCACTACCCCAGTGACTGAATCAGTCCATTTCATCGAGAGTCTTCCTCTCCTGCACTGTCCCGCCACCCTCCCAAGCATGATATCCCTCTCCAAAGACTTGCCTTGCAACATGCCAAAAATATGTCCGATGAAGCTTCAGAATCCTTGCCTCCAAAGATCAACGTGGCTTCAACCTCTTTAGGATGAACTTGTTTGTTCTTATGGCAGTCCATAGTATATTCAATACTCTTTTCCCAGCACCACAGCTGAAAGGCATCAACACTCCTTCTATCATCCTTAGACTTGTAAAGCTCTCTGACGCATAGTAAATAAGACCATGGCCTGTATCAGATGCACCTTAATCTCCAGACTGACATTGCTGCTCTTCAGTACTTTGGAGAGCAGACTTTCAAAATTATTCATCACTTCATCACTAATATTTTTTTTAAAGACACAGTGACTTCATACATGGAATTCACTTAGTAGACTACACAGGAATCATTAGAAAAAATGCCATATAGTAAAACTAGTGCAATTAGATGAAGTTATTATGGCAATTATAAAGGTAGTCAATCACATAGTTGAGATAAGTACACATGTAGATATATCTTCTATCATAGTTATTATTAAAATATTATTTAATACTTTGTCATTGTTGTGGTATTGTGCCATAAATTTGACTCCACCTCATAGTCACATAAGTGAAACATCAAAACTACATATTCTTGTGCTATTTTCAGAATTGCTACTGTGGTGGAGCCCATTGTTGTAGTCACTGTGTCAAATCATCACCTTAAAACTCTTTTTCATTGACCCTCTACTTTTCTAAGTCTGCTGCTTTAATAACATGTTTTTCTAATAAGATGCTAAAAGTGTAAAAGATGAAGTGACAGTATTCTCAATTCTAAGGATTTTTCTGGTTGTAACAGATTAGTTTGCTTTTTTAGAAGTGCATGGGATGTTAAATATTCTTTGCCAAAACTGTAATCGATGGTGTCAATTATTTTTCATTATTTCTTACACATTGTTTAAATTTAATAGACACATATTGTTAATTTCACTGTGTAAATTATAACTCATAGTGACTTTATGAATAACAGATGAAAACCTTGCCATATTCTTTACCATTTGTATTTTCTCCTCGATGCTCAAGCCATTATTGCAATTGCTTTATCATTCAATCTCACTAAGGTTCAAAGTTCCTGTTAGTGGAGTATGATTAAAACAATCCTTTGAACAACATGTCTGAACCCTGTCCTATCCTGAGTCATCCTTATCATTCATCTCTGACACACTTGACCACATTGTGGTAAAGAATGTATCAATCCAATTTGTTAAGGGTCTTTCTTTTTTTCCAAAGTAACCCTCCTCATTATCTAGCACATTGTCCCATTCTAACAGGTTGTTTGAGTTAGAACCAACTCATAGCTGACCCAACAGTGGGTTTTTGGATGTAACTGATCCCGTGTAAAGGAGACTGCCTGCTTTTGTCCCAAAAAAGGACAAAAGGTTTGGATTCAAACCACATACTTTTGGGTTCCTATTACAACTCCTCACCACTAGTCAACCAGAGCTCCTGCACTAAGGAATAAGTTCTCCTCACAACATGCCAAAAGTATGTAAGAAAAAGTTTTGCCATCTGTTATTATTTGCTGTAAGCCAAGATACGTTAGAAATCAGAAATGACAATCGCAGTGCAATGGTCTCTTCTAAATTCACTCTTAACTTCTGGCAGCTCTCTGTCAGTGTACTAGTCTAGCCAATTTTGGATGATCTTCATCAATATTTTGCTTGCATGTGGTTTTAATGATACTGTTCAATAATTTTCACATTCTGTTGGATCACCTTTCCTCGGAATAGGAACATAGATCTTTTACAGTAAGTTGACAAGGTAGTTGTCTTCCAAATTTCCAAGCAAAGATTAGTAAGTACTATCAGGGTTGCATCTGATAGTTGAAATATGTCAATTTCATAGAGCCTTATATTTTGTATGTGTCTTCAATACATATTATACTTCTTCTCTCATCACCATTGGCTTTTTATGATATGGTACTTTCTGAAATATTTTAGTACCAATCATTTCCCCGCCCCCTCCCCAGTGATTTTTGTATTCCTTCAATCTTCTTTTGATCCTTCCTGAGTCACTCAAGATTTCTCCCTTGGTGTCTCTTAGTATTGAAAATCAAGTCTTGGATTTATTTTTAGTTCTCTCAACTTGAGTAATGTATCAAGGAAGTTTTTCAATTATTAGTTCTGCAACTACAGTTCTTTGCTGATTCAATTATAATATTTTGCTTGTCTTCTTGAAATGTCTTTTGAAATATTTCTCTTTTTAAAATTTTGGCATCACTTCTCTTTGTTTTAGATTTTCAATGCTAAATTTTCAGTTTAATTTTCAGAGTCCCTTCTGGTATCTATGTTAGTATTTTCTTTTGTCCTATGTAACAATCTTTTGTTCTCTCCACGAATATAGTCGATGTCATACCACAGCTCATTTGGTCTTTGAGCTTTAGTGTTCAATGCCTCAAACCTATTCTTTTTTTATAATTTTCTTTAAATTTTATACTAGTTTACTTACAAAGTTCATATGCATTGTACTTCACACCAGATTTTTTACATTTTCTTTGCTCGGCACTCCCTCCATCCATCAAATTGTGTAACCCTATGATTAACCATCCTCCACCCCACGCCGTCCCACACCTGCCCGTCTTACCCCTCTGCTCCCTGCATCCCTTGGATCTTCATATGTGTTCTAAAATAATGGTCTTATACAGTATTTGTGCTTATGGAACTGAATGAGTTCACTCCACATAATACTCTCCAGTTCCTCCCAAGTTAGGTAGTAATTTACAAAACGATTGCTCCTCTGTGCTGTGTAAAATTCCATTGTATTATTGTACCATAACTTCTCAATTCATTTGTTTGTGGTTGGATATCTGGGTTGTTTCCATGTTCTTGCATTGGTGAATAAACCTGCTGTGAACATAGGTGTACAAGTCTCCATTTATGCCATTAAGTAGGGGAATAGCTGGGTCATATGGAATTTCTATGTTCAGTTTTATCAATATTTTTCTTGTGGAGGGCCTGCAGGATTCTGTAACTTTTGATAAAAGACTCTTGTCTGAAATGGTATTGCCAAATGATTTTCCCAGTCAGTAGGTTTTCTTTTCACTCTGTTGGAAAATGTGTTTACTCTTCAGAAGGTCCCATTCATCAATTTTATCCTCTCTAGATTGTGCATTTCTGGCTATATTTGGCAGCCTGTTTATATCATAGACTAGGGTATCTAAGATTGATTTCAGTTTGTTTCTGATGAACTTTATGGTTTTGGATTTTACTACAAGATGTCTGATTCACATTGAGTTGAATTTTGTGTATGGTGTGAGATATGGTTGTGAGGTCACAGAGTGTCATGCCTCCCGCTTCATTTTTTGGTTTTTAGAACTGTTTTGCTTATTCAGAGTCACTTTCCTCTCTAAATAAACTTGACCATTTTTATTTCAGTCTACTTGAATAAAGAATTTGGTGTCTGGATTGGGATTGCATTGAACATGTAGGTTGCTTTTGGTAAGATTGTAATTTTCATAACATTCGGTCTTTCTATCCATAAACAGGAAATATTTTTCCATTTCTTAGCTCTTTTGCTGTGTCTTGCAGAAATGTTCTATAATTTTCTTTGTATAGGTCTTTTGTATCTCTAGTTAGGTTCACTCCCAAGTATCACAATTTGTAGTTGGCTGTTGTAAATGGTATTTCTTTCATGGTTTCCTTCTCTGAGATCACTTTATTACTGTAGAGGAATCCCACTGCTTTTAGAATATTAATCTTATATCCTACCACTATACTAAATTTGTCTAGTAGCTTTAACAGTTTTTATTTGGGGGGTTTGTTTTGTTTTTGAGTCCTTGGGGCTTTCTGTGTACACCATAATATCATATGCATATAGTGAGAGTTCACTCATTTCTTTGGTGATCTGGATGCTTTTTATTTTCTTCTGTTTTTGTATTGCCTTAGCAAGCATTCCCAGTACAATATTGGATAGAAGTGGTGACAGTTGGCATCCTTGCCGTCCCTGTTCACAAGGAAAATGTTTTTAGTCTCTCTCCATTGAGAATGATGTTGGCACTTGGTGTTGCATATCTACTTTTCACTATGTTGAGGAAATTCCTATCTATTCCAATTTTGCTGAGTATATTAATCTGGAAAGGGTTTTGTCAAATGCCTTTTTTGAGTCAATTTCTAAATCATATGATTCTTGTTATTTGCCTTGTTAATATGGTGAATTACATTGATTGTTTTTCTTATGTTGAACCATCTTTCCATGCCTGTTACAAATCCTACTTGGTCAGATTGAATTATTTTTTATGTGCTTTTGGATTCTATTGGCTAGGATTTTGTTAAGAATCTTTGTATCTATATTCATGAGAAATATTTGTCTGTAGTTTTCTTTTTTGGTAATATCTTTGCCTGGTTTTGATATTAGAGTTACACTTTCTTGAAAGAATGACTCTGTGAGTGTTCATTTTTTTTTTCAAATTTTTTGAAATAATTTAAGTAAAAATGGTCATTGATCTTCTCTGAATGTTTAGTTGAATTCAGTTGTGATGCCATCTTGTCCAGGACTTTTCTTATGGTGAAGTGTTTTTATGACCTGTTCAATTTATTCTTTTGTGTTGCGTCTGTTCAAGTGTTCTATATCCATCCTTGTCAATCTGGGTAGCACATGAGTTTCAAGGGATTTTTTTTTTATTTCATCTAGGTTTTCAAATTTTTCAGAGTATAGCTTTTCAAGTATTCTGATTGTTGTTGTTGTTATTGTTATGTGCCATTGAGTCATTTGTGACTTTTAGTGACCCTATGTATAAGAGCTCTAAAAGCTGTTCTATCCTGTGCCAACCTAGCCATCTCAAATGTATTCATTCCCACCGCTCCAGTCACAGAATCGATCCATCTCACCAAAGGTCTTCCTCTCCTTCGCCTCCCCTCCACTCTGCCAAACATGATGTCCCTCTCCAAGGAACAGTCCCTCCTTGCAACATGCCCAAAATATGTCAGACGAAGCTTCAGAATCCTTGACTCCAGGGAACACTCTGGCTTCACTCTCTCCAGGACAAAACTGTTCTCCTAGCAGTCCATGGTATATTCAACACTCTTCTCCAGCACCAAAGCTCAAAGGCATCAATCCTCTATCAACCCTATTCACTGTCCAACTTTCTGATGCATAGCACATAACTGCGAAGACTATAGCCTGGATCAGGTGCACCTTAGTCTCCAGCCTGACATCGTTGCTCTTCAGTACTCTTGAGAGGTCCCTCACAGCTGACTTTCCCAATGCAATTCATCTCCTGATTTCCTGGCTGCTGTTACCAAGAGCGTTGACTGTGGAGCCAAGTAAATTAAAACTGTCAACTATCTCAATCTCTTCACCAGCCATGCTGATGCTGCCAATTGGCCCAGTAGTTAGAATCTTTGTTTTCTTGACATTTAGCTTCAGTCCATATAAGAGGCTGTAGTCCTTGATCTTCTGCAGCAAGCGCCTCAGGTCCTCCTCTGTTTCAGCAAGCAGGGTTGTGTCATCTGCATAATGCAGGTTGTTGATGATTTTTCCACCAATCCTGATGCCACATCCCTCTTTGTATAGCCCAGTGTCTCAAATGATATGTTCTGCATACAGATTGAAAAGGTATGGAGACAGAATACATCCCTGATGAACCCCCTTCTTGATTTTGAACCATGTAGTGTCTCCTTGCTCTGTTCTGACAACTGCCTCTTGGTCCAAGTATAAGTTTCGCATTAGCAGAATCAAATGTTCTGGGATTCCAATTCTTCTTAGAGTCAGCCACAGCTTGTTGTGATCCACACAGTCAAAAGCTTTTGCATAGTTAATGAGCACTGATAGACATTCTTCTGGTATTCTTTGCTTTCTGCTAAGACCCATCTGACATTAGCTATAATATCCCTAGTACCATGACCTATTCTAAAACTGTATCAGAAGGAATTGGCTGACACAGAATAATTTCATGAAATGACATATGAGCAAGAGTCTATGGTGATGAAGAGGAAGTTCAAATTGCTCTGAAGGAATTAGCAAGAAACAAGGCTCCAGGAGTTGACGGCATACCAATTGACATATTTCAACAAACAGACACTGGCCTGGATGTGCTCACTAAGTTGTGTCAAAAAATTTGGAGAACAGCCAGCTGGCCCACTGATTGGAAAAGACCAATATTTGTTCCCATTCCAAAGAAAGGTGACCCAACAGAGTGTGGAAATTATCAAACAATATCATTGCTATCACATGCAAGCAAGATTCTGCTGAAAATGATCCAAAAACATTTGGAACAATATGTCAACAGAGAACTGCCAGACGTACAGGCTGGATTTAGAAGAGTATTCTGATATTATCAATTTAATTGCATCTGGTTCTATTGTGACCTCTATCATTTCTTGAGTTTTCTGTGTCTTCTCTCTCTTTTTTTGTTGCTGAGATTTTTTTGTTAAGTTTGCCAATTTTATTTACCCTTTTAAAAAATCATCTTGTCTTGTTTATGGTTTCAATTGTTTTTCTGTTCTCTATCTCAGTGACTTCAGCTCTTGTCCATATATACATGTATCTATCTATCTTCTTTCTAAACATACATTTCTTCTAAAGGCTGTAGGACTAGATTGTTGTTATTTTTCTAGTTGATGACATTGTTGACTTAGGTCATTGGGGTTTTTTTCCTTCCTTTTTAATCTGTGCATGCCTATTGCTGATAACTGCCTTACCTGCTTCCCAGAGATTGTATTTTCATTTTAATTTGTTTCAAGGAAATTTTTATTTTATTTTTTTCTTTACTTTATAACCCAGTGATGCTCTAGCAAGAGTTATTTAGCTTCCACATGGTTCTTTTTTAAGCTTACCCTACTATGGCTAATTTCTAGTTTTATGCATTTTATTCTGAGAAGCTACTCTATTTAATTTCAATGTTTTTGAATTTGTTGAGGCTTATTTTGTGTCCTAATATGTGACCGATTCTGGAGAATGTCCCATGTATACTTGAAAGGAAAGTGATTTGTATGTTAATTGGGTGCAATACCCTGAATACATCTACAAGTTCTAGTTTGCTGATAGTATAGTTTCGATTGTCTACATCTTCGTTGACTTTCTTTTGGATTGACTGTTCTTTGGTGATAATTGTGTATTGAAATCTACTACCACTATTGTGGTGCTAGCTATTTCTTTCTTTAATTCTGTTAACCATTGTTTTATGTATTATGCATGTCTATCATCTGGTAAATAAATGTTGACCAAGATTATGTCTTTTTGATCTATTGTGATTTTAACCAGTATGTAGTGCCCTTCCTTATCTTTTATGGTTATTTTCATTCTGAAGTCTATTTTTTATCAGTGATTAGTATTGTTACTCCTGCTTTTCTGAGGTTGCCATTTGCTTGTTCAGTAAGTGGATGCCATTCCTACTTCCAAGCATGAATCAATCTGAAAGCTCATCCAAACATTGCACGTAATGGGTAAACATTATGGTATTTGACACAACTATGGAAATGTTCGGCATCACAGCAACTCCAAGTTGTTCAGTACAGCAAATAGAAAAATGTTTGTGGTCTTTTAAAGAATATTAATTATAAAATTAATATCTTTGGCCTGAGGTCCAATTCCTACAGTGGAGGGAGACTCCAAGGCCCTCAGCCCCAGGACGGCCCACAGACCCATTGCCTCCTTATGAAGTTTAAAGCCACACCCTCTAGCAGGCCTCCACTCTTGGTTGGTCAAAGGCTCAAGGGCCATCCACTTTTAGGAGAGGAATAAAGAACAGTGACACACCACAAACACAACCCCAGAATTGTCCCTTACAAAACCACCATCAAGATGAGACCACCACTGAGTTCAGTAACTTCACTGAGCATCTCTTATTGTCAGGATAAAATGCACTGAGCTCTTCCTATAACTTGATCTATGAAATAGGGACAGAATGGTTTAGAGCTATCATATAAAATGATTCTTATATATTAATTCAACCTTTTAAAATTTCTATTTTGTTTTTTCATCATGCTCATAAGTAGCAGTGCACACATACACACATAGAAAGAGGTGTGAATATTCCTAATAGTTCTGTAAGCTCTAATATTATAGACTGTTGATGCTTTGGTGAATGAGCTAGAATTCAAAACATCAGTTTATACTTGTATAACTGAGAATGTAAAGTGAATAGGATATAAATAATACCACTGCTCAGCTTGTTTTGTTAAATGTAATGGACTACCCAGTAAAAGTGCCATTTAAACTGAAATATCAACAAAGAAGAAATTAAAAAGCTATTCATGAATCTAAACCTTAAGTGCAATGCAGAGTCTGCAGTTTTTACTTTCATTTTCTGGAATGGAAAAGTAAAACATAAAAGAAATTCTAATCTGAATTAAAATATTTTAAGTGGTTATGTAGTTTTTACTTTTTTTTATATTTTACTTGTTAATGGAGATGGGTATAAAGTTGTAGAAAAGATGATACAAAAGGAAGGACTTTGCATTAATTCACTGTAGAGAGAACTCTGACTTTGGAATTTAACATTCCCAAATCAAAGATGCTGATTTTTAAGAATGTAAAGAAGGAAGTCATTATAAGTAAGTTAGAAGAGTAGCAACAAAAATTGCATTAGCCACAAGCATTTTTATATTTTCCTTAAATAATTGATTAATGTATATACAAGAAAAAAATACAGAAAAATTTTGATTATTTTAAACAATCTTAAAACATCCTAATTCAAATTTTGTAAATGTTTTACTTGTTAAAAATTTATAAAAATAATTGTAAAGATGTATTTTCAATATTTGTTTTGCCAAACTGCAATATAAAATTCCACTGGGTACAATGGGTATATTATTGACTTGTCTGGGAGACAGGAGTTCATATCTTAGTCATCTAAAGATTGTGCTGAGTCTAGATTATTAGAAGGTCACATTTCTATCTAGTTTCTTATTTTGTTATATTTTTATTAACAATATTATAAAGTATTAGAGTTAGTACTTATTGCAAAGCTGATGAAAAATAAGATAAAAACATCTGTCCATGACATTAAAGAATGTACTAATTAATTGAAAAATTAGACTAAATTAAAAAATTAAGTTGTTCATTGTCTACTCCTATGCTGCATCTGTTAAGTACTTCAATAGTTTTCCATGAGAGTTGCTGGTATAAAATGGTAAATCCTAATAATTAACTTTTTGCCTATTGTTTTAATATATTGGGCCAGTAGATCCATAAATTAACACATTACATTATGGATATTATATAATGAGAAAAAAATCACCAAAATAAATGTAAATGTCAAAATTAAATATTCTGGAATAAGAGTAATTAGTAAATCTTTGAGAATTTGGCTAGGAAAAATTTCTAAGTAGGGGAAAAAAGTGAAATTGAAAAAACTGAAAATGTAATTATCTGTTCCTTCACAATAATCACTTAAAATATCCAGAAAATCCAAAATCTGGGTGGAAGTATTTGCAATACGAACACCTGAGTAAAGAATTGTTTCTATGATACATAAAGGACACTTAAATCCAACAAAAAAGAACAAGAGAGTCAAATATACATTTTCAAAACAAACATGAATTGTGCATTCAATAATCTCTTGAAAAAAGTATTGGACTAATTTAGTCATAATTCATTGGAGAATTCTGGTAATATTTATATAGTCTATAGAGATTTGGGCTGACAACTCAGAGGCTGTGGGCTATGAAAGTTCAAATTTAAAAATTAGTTAAATGGAGAAAGATGGCTAATCTCCAATTATGATTAGAAACCCAATGGAGGATCACTATGAGTCAGAACCAATTGGATGGTAGTGAGTAACTCATAAGAAAAATGAAATTGAAACCAAGATTACAAGATTATTTACAACTATAGAGACATTCTATAGATCGATATTATTTAGTTTTGGTTAAAACAAACAAACAAACAAAAAACATAAACAAAACCAATAACTACCCCAAAACACCAAAAGAGCAAAACCCCACAAACCCTGTGAGTAAAACCTGTTGCCATACTGTTAGGAAACTGTGCTGAAATCCCAGTTATGCCCAATGTCAGCTATGAGTTGGTTTTAACACAAGAACACAGAGCAAGAGGCTCCTTTAAATTATGTTGTTGTTGTTGTTCTTATGTGCCATCGAGTCGCTTGTGACTCATAGAGAGCCTATGTACAACAGCCCTAAACTCTGCTCTGTCCTGTGCCAATTGCACCGTCTCCAACACACCCATCCAGATTACCTAGTCACTGAATCAATCCACCTCATAGGGGGCCTTCCACTTCTGTGCTGTCCCTCCACCCTCCCAAGCATGATGTCCCTCTCCAATGACCTATCCCTCCTTGCAACTTGTCCAAAGTATGTCAGACGGAGCCTTAGAATCCTTGCCTCCAAGGAGCAGCCCAGTTTGACCCTTTCCAGGATGAATCTGTTTGTTTTCCTAGCAGTCCATGGTACCCTCAATACTCTTCTCCAGCACCACAGCTCAAAGGCAGCAATTCTCCTTCTATCCTCCTTAGTTATTGTCCAATTCTCTGATGCATAACAAGTGATAGCAAAGACCATGGCCTGTACCAGGCACACCTTAGTCTCCCAAGAGACACCATTGCTCTTCAGTAGGGACCTCTCCTTTAAATTATACATATGTTTAATTTATTAAGAATACGCCATGCTGATTTCAACAGTGATTATTTAATTTTAGGTTCTCATCAGCATTGCAAATAAATATTGGATTTGTTTCTAATTTTTGCAAATTGTTGTTGTTAGGTGTCCTTGAGGTGAGTACGACTCATAGAGTCCCTAAAAGATCTGAACCCTGTTCTACCCTGCACCATCCTCACACTTTCGGACACACAAGACCCCATTGCAGCAGTAAACATATCAATCCACCTAGTTGAGGGTCTTCCTTTTCTTTGCCGACCCTCCGCCCTTCCCAGCATCATGTCCTTCTACAAGGAATAGTCCCTTCTAGCAATATGCTGAAGGCATGTGATGTGAAGTCTTATCATTCCTGCCTGCAACGAGCACTTTGGTTGAACCCTCTCCAAGATATGTCTGTTCATTCTCTTTGATGTCCATGGCATGTTCAATGCTCTTCTTCAACACCACAGCTCAAAGGCATCGTTTTTTTTTTTTCTGTCATCCTTATTTACTGTCCAGCTCTCAGATACATAACAAGTACTTGGAAAGACTATGGCCTAAATCAGACACACCTTAGTTCTCAAAATGACATCATTAACTGACATCATTTACTCCTCAATAATTTGGAGAGGCCCCTAACTACAAATTTTCCCTCTGCAATGCATCTCCTTATTTCCTGACTGCTGGTACCAAGGATGTTAACTATGGATACAAGTAAGATGAAGCTGTTGACAGTTTCATTCTCCTCTCCATCCATCATGACGCTGTTTATTGGCCCAGTGGTAAGGATCTTTGTATTCTTAGTACTGAGGTGCAATCTATAGTAAAGACTGCATTCCTTGATCTTCTGCAACAAGTGGTTCAAGTCCTCCTCACTTTCAGCAAGCAAGGTTGTGTCATTTGCATAACACAGGTTATTGATGTGTCTCCCTCCAATTTTGATACCACACTCCTTTTTATCGGATAATTTGATCATCATACATTTTGAATAGGTATGAAGAGAGAATACAACTCTAATTCACTTACTTTTCAATTTTTAACTATGAGGTGTTTCCCTTTTCTGTTCTTACAATAGCCTCCTGGTGTATGTGTAGGTTCTGCCTGCTCACAGTTTGTTGCTCTGGGATTCCTATTCTTAACGTCAGACACAACTTGTTATGATCCACACAGTCAAATGCCTTTGCATGATCAATAAAGCATATATACATATTCTTCTGGTATTCATTACTCTCAGCCAGGGTCTATCTGACATCAGCAATGATATCCCTGGTGCCATGGCCTCTTCTAAATCCTGCTTGAACTTAAGGCAATTCCTTTTTTATGTACCGTTCTAGCCTTTTGTGAATGATATTCAGCAATATTTTGCTTGCAGGTAATATTTATTATATTGTTTAATAGTTTCCACACTCAATTGGATCACCTCTCTTTCACAATTCATTTAAATGGTTGATATTATTCCCTCTGAGGAAACAATAAAAAGACATTCCTATTCCTATACAAGGAGCTCTGTGGCCTAGTGGTATGGTGCTGTACTGTCATTCCAAAGGTACACAGTTTGAATTCAACAGGTGTTCTGCTACAGAAAAATGGACAATCTCCTCCTGTGCAATTTCTTGCCACTGAAAATCCACTGGAGGGTCAGGTATGTGATGTTTTCAATGTGATGATATGTAACTGCAAAAACAATGTCTCTTCAAAATTATACAGAGCAAGGATGTAAATTTCAAGGTTAAGGTGTGCCTAATCTCAGCCACAGTCTTTTCAATTGACTCCTAAGCATTTGGAAGTTGGGTAAAGAAGGCATAAGAATTTCTGCCTTTTGAATTGTAGTGTTGGCAAAGAATATTGAATATATTGTGGATTACCAAGTGAACAAACAAATTTGTCTCCAAGGAAATGTGACAAGT
Organism: Elephantulus edwardii; assembly: GCF_000299155.1. Lineage (NCBI taxonomy): Eukaryota > Metazoa > Chordata > Mammalia > Macroscelidea > Macroscelididae > Elephantulus > Elephantulus edwardii. Next base: position 5,770,198 of record NW_006399923.1, on the reverse strand, counting down.
ACTCTTCAGAAGCAAGAATTCTCTAATTTATTCTTGGCATTATTTCAATAGGAACCAATAATTGCAGAGAGATATATCACACTGGAAAAGACAGAGGTCAATGCATGAAAGACCCTTAAGGGGACGGATTGACACAGTGACTGCTGCAATGGTCCTGAGCATAACAGAGACTAAAAATGGGGCAGGATACGGCATAGTTCAGAGGTGTTTTTCACAGTCACTATTAATTATATAGATAGTCATTCTTCTGGTATTCTCTGACTGCAGCCAAGATCCATCTGATATTAGGAATATTTTCCCTGGTGCCATTGTCTCTTTTAAACTCAGCTTGAACTTGTGGTAGTTCTTTGTCAATGTACAGTTTAGCCAGTTTTGGACAATCTTCCATAATATTTTGCTTGTATGTGATATTAGTGATATTGTTTGAAAATATCCACATTCCTTTGGCTCAGCTTGCTTCTAACTCCATGTATTATAGACTATGCAAAGGCATTTAACTGTGTAAATCATAGCAATCTATGACTAACAATGAGAAGAATGATAATTTCAGGCCAATTAATTATACTTATATCAAATATATAGCTAGGGGCAGAAAAGATCAGAATTTTCAATGATTTCATCTTACGTGGATTCCAAACCAACACCTTTGATACCAGTAGTCAGGAGACCAGGTGACATATAGTATTGGGAAACTACTGTCAAGGACCTCTGCAAAGTTCTGAAGAGAAATGAAGTCAGTTAAAAACTAAGGGTGTGTCTGGTTGATGCCATCTTCATTCACATAGCCTGATATGCATTTAAGAGCTGGACAGTGAACAAGAATGACAGAAGAGTTATGTTGTTGGAAATAAGTATTGAGTATCTCATGTACTATCACTGTCTCTGGATACATGTTGTTTTCATTAAATTCTTCTATGTCAGCCAATTCTTTTTGGTATAGAGACTCTTGTGCATTCTTCCCAACTTCTTTTGATGCTTCCTGGGTCATTCAACATTATTCTGACAGCATTCTTGAGTATACAATTAAAGATTTGACTTTGTTCCTTTCCATCATCTTATGAAATGTCGAGTAAGCTTGTTCTTTTTTATTTTCCAAATTTACACTTTGAACATTTCATGATAATACTATTTTTTTTGTCTTCCTGTGCTGCCCTTTGGCATGTTGCCCTTTAAAATCTTCTGTTTAGGTCTTCTGCATCTTGATTTCTTCCCTTTGCTTTAGCTTCTCAGTGCTCTAGTGAAATATTCAGAGTTTCCTCTGACATCTATCTTGTTCTTCTTTTCTTCCTCCATCTTTGTATTGATCAGTTGCATACTTCAGGGATGATTTTCTTGATGTCCTCCTACAGTTCATCTGGTCTTTGCTCATTAGTATTCAAAGCCTCAAATTTGTTCCTAAGATGGTCTTTTAATTCAGGAGGGATAAACTCAAGGTCAAACTTTGATTCTTGTGGATTTGATTTGATTTTAGCTTAAGTTTGGATTTGCATATGAGTAACTGATGATCTGTTCCACCATTGGCACCTGGTCTATTTTTCACAGTTAATATTGAGCTTCTCCAACAATTTTCCCCACAGATATAATCAATCTGGTTCCTGTGTAGGACATCAGGTGATGTCCACCTATTTAGTCACCATTTGTGTTTCTAATAAGAGGTGTTTGCAATGAATAAATTGTTGATGGTACAGAATTTAATCATTCTCTCTCCAGCCTCATTTCTGTCACCACATTTATCTTTCCCAACTCCTGCACCTTTCTCCCTGTTCCCTACTTCCACATTCTGGTTGTCCATTATTACTAATATATCTTGGTTGTATGTTCAATTGATTTTCAATTGCAACAGTTGGTAGAAGTCATCTATATACTCTTCTTTGGCATAACGTGAATGATAGTAGTATTTCAGGTGTTTCTTGGATGGCTATGGCTATTATTATCCCGTCACAATATTGCATTTCAAAATGGTTCTAGAAATGATCTTTTAACTAGGAATGTGACCCATTTCACCTCACCTTTTCATTTCCAGCATAGTATATCTCTTGATACTAGCATTCAGGAAATCAAAAGATGAACTGGAAAAATCTGCTGTCAGGGATCTCTCTAGAGTACTGAAATGTAATAATATTAGTCCAGACACCAAAGTATGTCTGATCCAAGCCAACATCTTCCCAACTTTTTCTACACATCTGAGAGCTGGACAATAAATAAGGATGACAGAAGAATCTTTGACTTTGAGTTGTCCTGCTGGAGAAGAATATAGAACACATCATGGACTTCTAAGAAAATGAAAAGGTCTGTCCTGAAGAGGGTGAAACCAAGCTGCTCATTGGCAAGGATTTTGAAGCTCTGTCTCACATGCTTTGGGCATGTTGCCAGGAGGGACTAGTTCTTAGAGAAGGACATCATGCTTGGAAGAGTGGAGAGACAGCACAGGACAGGAAGACCCTGGATAAGATGGATTGACTTAGTGACTGGGGTAGAAAGGGTAGGTGTGTCAGAGATAATGAAATTGGCTCAAGATAGAGCAGGGTTCAGAGCTATTGTGTGCAAAGAGTCACAATGAGTCACAAGCAACTTAACGGCATATAACAACAATATGTGCTGCCAAAAGAACAAAAAGATATATCTCAAAGAAAGTGTAACCAGCGTGTTCTTTCGAGATAGTTATGGCAAAGCTTCATCACACATACTTTGGACATTTTGCTCGGTGAGGTTATTCCTTGGAAAGTAATGTCATGCTTGGAAAGCTGAGGGATCAGTGAAAGGAAGATTCTCAGTCTTGGATGGATACAGTGACTGTGGCAATGGGTTCAAAAGTGACAAGGATGGTTAGGATGACGCAGGATGGGACAATGTTCAGATATGATATTCACAGGGTCATCATGAGTTGTGCTTGTATCAGTGGCACCTAAAAACAACAATAACATGAGGAGCGGTCATCTAGACAACACCTAATACCACCAAGTCCTCTCAAGCATTAAGAGACCATCACTGAAGGTTCTAGGGGAAAGTGGAACTTATCTACTTTTTAGTTGGTCTTAAGCATGACAAAGTGCTCTGGAATTCTTGTTCTCAGAGTTAGCCACAATTTGTTGTGATCCACATAGTGAAATGGCTCTGCATAGTCAATGAAACACAGATAGACATTTCTCTGGTACCAAAGGAATGTCTATCTGTGTTTCATTGACTATGCAGAGGCATTTGACTGTGTAGATCATAACAAACTATGGCTGACTCTGAGAAGAATGGGAATCCCAGAACACTTGATCGTTCTAATGCGAAACTTATACTTGG
>NW_006399923.1:5746399-5763072 GCF_000299155.1 Elephantulus edwardii | reverse complement strand
TTGCAGGCCTCTGAAAACCCTATGCACAACAGAACACACGCAGATTAACAAAAAGGGCACCTTGGTAGAACCATCAAGTATGGAAACCATCAAGTATGAAGTTGCAGGTATCAAAAAATTTAATTTATAATATGAAGAAAGATCTTAAGCTGAACAAGAAACACTAATAAAAATAGCCAATAAATATTGTCAATATTTCCTGCCCATAATCACAAAACAGCACTTTAATAAAAATTTTTAAGATTTTATCAGTAGCCTTGAAGATTTTTGGTGATCAATGTTTTCAAGTGTGTCACAGATTATGTGGTGGGCAAAGGATAGGACAGTGTTCAGATTTATTGTTCATAGGGTGGTCATGAGTCATACTCAAGTCCACAACACCTAACAACAATAAGTGAATAAAAATCCCCAAAGGCTGGGGATTCTGATCCACCAGCTGGAAGAAAAAGAAACAAATGCCACCTGTGAGATTGTCACTGTTGTTATTTATATACTGTCAAGTGATTCTATCCTTCTCTTGCCAAGCAGCTGGTAGATCCGAACTGTGTGCCTTTGAGTTGACAGCACAACTCCTTGTCACAAAGCCACAAGAGCCCCTGTGTGATTGTTGTCATTATTACGTACCATTGAGTCTACCATGATTGATAGCAACCCTTTGAATTATACACTTGAACATTGCCCTACCCTGTGCCATCCTCATTATCTCTGATACACTTGATCCCATTGCTGCAGTTACTATCTCAATCTCTCTTGTCAGTGATTTTCCTTTCTTTGTTGACCTATGTTTCCAAGCATAAAGTCTAAACATCATAAAAATATGTACCAACCAAATTAACTATACAAAAGCTTACAATTCTTATCAACACAAAAATCACTACAAAATTAATGATAAAAAAGTGGAATAAAAATAACCGAAAAGTTGATTCTATTAAACCACTTCATCATTTTCAAAATAATGTTGTTTCTCCTTCTCCACCTAACTTCAAATCTCCAATTCATGCTTTTGGGATCTACAATTAGCTGGAAATGTCTCAAGAAGCACATGCACCTATTGATGATATCAGGTTGGGTTTGACACAGCTGGCTCAGGTCAGTAGGCTATCCTGAAGCTGACAGGGAAAATTCACAAAGCAGCCTTCATTTCCTGAACAACAGGGACATAGACCATATCCTCAGGGAACTATGATTGATAATTTGAGCCATGTTTTACTATAGTCTTTAGCAAGTCTCTAATAAAAGGAATACTTTCTTTCCATCCACCATATATCCTACATTGCTTCAAGTTAACTACCTATGTAGACTCAGGCAATTCCAATGGTGCTACTTTAACACATCCACCTCCCATCACTGGAGTCAGCACAGATTTACAAACCTTTAGTTTTATATTTACTATAAAGATTGTTCACAAATACTATTCAAAATTGGATCTACTGTTGTTGTTAGGTGCCATCAAGTTGAGTACGCTACATACTATGAACAACAGATCTGAGCCCTGTTCCATCCTGCACCATCTTGACACTTTTTGACACATTAGAGTCTATTGCTTCAGTCACTATGTCAATCCATCTGGTCAAGGGTCTTCCTATGCTTGCCTTTCCAAACATCATGTCCCTCTCCAAGGGACAGCCCCTCCTAGCAAGATGCCCAAAGTGTGTGAGGTGAAGCTTTATTATTTCTGCCTCCAAAGTGCTCTCTAGCAGCACCTTTTCCAAGACATATTTGTTGGTTGTTTTGGCTCCCCATGGGATGTTCAATGCTCTTCTCCAACACCACAGCTCAAAGGCATCAATACTTTTTCTGTATCTGTATTCATTGTCCAGCTCTCAAATGCATAGCAAGTGATCAGGAAGATCATGGTCTGAATCAGATACATCTTAGTCCTCAAACTGATGTCATTACTCCTCAATAATTTGAAGAGGTCTATAACTGCAGAATTTCCTAGTGCAATACATCTGATTTCCTGACTGCTGATACAAAGGGTGTTAATTATGGATACAAGTAAGATAAAGTTGTTGACAGGTTCAATATTTTCTCCAATTATTATGATGTTGCCTATGATCCACTGGTAAGAAAGCTCATTTTCTTGATGTTGAGATGTAAACTATATTGAAGGTTGTATTATTTTATCTTCTGCACCTAGTGCATCAAGGCCTCCTTATTTCCAGTAATCAAGGTTGTGTTATCTGCATAAAATAGGTTGCTGATTAATCTTCCTCTGATCCTGATAAAACATTCTTCCCCAGAGAATCCAACTTCTCGAATAATTTCTTCAGCATACAGATTGAATACCAGTGGAGAGAGAATACAGCCCTGACACACTCTTTAAAGCTTCATCTCACTTACTTTGAGCATGCGGTCAGGAGGGACAAGTTCTTGGAGAAGGACATAATGCTTGGAAGGGTGGAGGGAGAGTGTAGGAGAGGAAAACCCTGGATGAGATGGATTAATACAGTAACTGGGGTAATGAGGGTAGGCGTGTCAGAGTCGGTGATACTGTCTCACAACAGGGCAAGCTTCAGAGCTGTTGTACATAGGGTCACAATAAGTTGCAGGTGACACAACAGCACATAACAACTACAACAACAACAAATGTTCTTGCTTTTTTGCACAACAGCTTCTTGGTCTAGGTTTAGCATGTTCTTGTTGTTTGTTGTTGTTAAGTGCCGTCGAGTCGTAGACGACTCATAGCAATCCCATGAATGAAAGACCTGAGTGCTGTTCATAGAGTTTCCGGAGGCAAGCCATTTCGGAAGTGGATGCCACTTCTACTTCCAAGCTTGTTTTAATTGGGAAGTTCCATCAAACACTGTTCACCATGGGTAAACCAGTATCACAATTGGCACATTAGTGTCACAATTAGCATCACAGAAACTAGGAATTACCTCTGACAGCAATGCACAAACCAATGCTATAACACTTAGAATGACAAAAAAACTAATTTAAACCAGGCTTGAGCATGAGCACAATTAAATTCTCTGGGATTCCTAACTTTCTAAATATTAGCATAGCTTGTTATGATCCAAACAGTCAAATGCAATAAAACAGCAATAGACATTCTTCTGATATTCTTTACATTCAGTCAAGATCTGTCTGACATCAGAAATGATATCCCTGGTTCTATGGCCTCTTCTAAATCCTGCTTGTACTTCTGGTAGTTCCCTATGTATGTACTATTCTAGCTATTTTTTTGAATGATCTTCAGTTTTATTTGGCTTGCATATGATATAAATGATATTGTTTGATAATTTTCACATTCTGTTGGATCATCTTTCTTGGGAATGAGAGGAAGGACCTCTTTTAATTGTTGGCCAGATGGTTGTCCTTGAAATCTCCTGGCGTATACTGGTAAACACTCCAATGCTGTATCTGTTAATTGAAATAAGTCAATTTGTACCATTTCCTGGGGCCTTATTTTTTGTCAATGCTTCAATGCAGCTTCTACTTCCTTCTTCATTACCACTGGGTCCTGTTCATACAGTACTTCCCAATTTTTTTTTCTGTGTCAGTTCTTTATGGTACAGTGACTTTGTGTATTCCCAACATCTTCTTTTGATACTTCCTGGGTCATTCAATATATCCCTCATAGTAACGTCAGCCTGTAAACTAAAATGTGCCTGATCCAGGCCATAGTCTGCAATTGCTTGGCATGCATTAGAAAGCTGGACAATGATTAAGGATGATAGAAAGAGAATTAATGACTTTGAGCTGTGGTGCTGGACAAGAGTGTTGAATATACCATGGAATGCCAGGGGTAAAACAAGTTCATCCTTAGAAAGGGTGAAATGAGGCTGCTCCTTAGAGACAAGGATTCTGAGGTTTTGTCTGATATACTTTGGACATGTTGGTTGCAAGGAGAGACCAGTCCTTAGAGAGGGACATCATGCTTGGAAGAGTGGAGGGACAGAGAAAGAGTGGAATACCATCAATGAGATGAATTGATTCAATGACTGGGATAATGAAAGTAGGTGTGTCAGAGACAGTAAATTTGGACAGAGTAGATTTAAGGGCTATTATACATAGGGTCGTTATGCGTCACAAGTAACTGGATTGCACATAACAACAACAACAAACAACTCAAGCTTAAAATTTGCTTTCCAGTTCTCTCAGTTTAAGAAATTCAGAGCCAGTTCTTTCCTTTTCATTCTCCAATGCCAGCTAACTGCTCATTCCATTATAATACTTTGCTTTGTCTTCTCCTGTTGCCCTTTGAAATCTTCTAGTCACCTCTTTTACTTTGGCATGTCTTCCCTTTGTTTTGACTTCTCAACATTCTAGTACAATTTTCAGAGTCTCTTCTGACATGCATTTCAGTTTTCTCTTTCCCCTTGTCTTTGTAATGACTATTTGCTCTCTTCATGGATGAAATCCTTAATATTGTCCCACAACTCATTTGGTTTTTAATTATTGATGTTCAATGCTTCAGATCTCTTAAGATGATTGTGAAATTAGGATAGAATAGATTCAAGACCATATTTTGGTTCTCATGGACTTGCTTTAATTTTCTTTGGCCTAATATGAATTTATACTTGAGTAATAAATGGTTTAAGTGTGCTCTGTTGTGCATAGGGTTTTCGAAGACCTGTTATTTTGCAAGTGGAGGGCCAATCTTTTTTCCTAGTCTGTCTTAATTTTTTTTTTTAACAATAGCATCTGATAGACAAGCATTTTACAGAAAGGAGTAGATGGAAGACTTAGAGAAATGACCTATGCAGCCTCATTATGGATGGTGAAGGTATTGAAATTGTTAACAGTTTTAGTTTGCTTGGTTCCACAATGAAATTCTCTTCGTACCAGCAGCCAGGAAATCAAGAGACTAATTACATTGAGAAGGTCAACTGTCAGAGACTCTCCAGGGTACTGAAAAGCAACGATGTCAGGCTGGAGACTAAGGTGAGCCTGATTTAGGCCATAGTCTTAGCAATTGTGCACTATGCAGCAGAGAGCTGGACAGTGACTAGGGAGATATGCCTTTGAGCTGTGGTGCTGGAGAAGAGTGTTCATTATACCATAAACTTCTAGGAGAACAAACAGGTTCATCCTCAAGAGGATGAAACCTGGCTGCACCTTGGAGTCAAGGATTCTGAAGCTTTGTCTGACATACCTTGGACATGTTGCAAGGAGAGACCAGTCCTTGGAGAGGGACATCATATTTGGAAGGTTTGAGGGACAACACAAGAGAAGAAGACCCTGGATGAGATGGATTGATTCAGTGATTGGGTTAACAGGAATAGGTGTATTGGAGACAGTGCAATTGGCACAGGATAGAGCAGGATTTAGGGCTGTTGTACATAGGGTTGCTATGAGTCACAAGTGACTTGACAGCACATAACAACAACAACAACTGATGGTCTGACTCATAGTATTCCCAGGTCTAGTTTTAACTGGCAAGATTGAGCTTCTCCAACAATTCCTTCCACAGATGTATTCAATCTGATTTTTTTTTAAAAAAATTATTATTATTTTGTGTGCGTACTGTGAAATTAGATCTGACTGGTACAGGAAGAGATTGTCCCTCCTTCTCCAACAATTCAAATCCAGCACCTCTGGTATTATAGTTCAATCTGATTCTTAAGGAGCCCATCAGATAAAGTCCACAATTGCAATTTGTGGTTTTGTTTTGTGTTTTTTTTTTGTTGATTGTTTAAAAAAAACTTATTTGCAATGAACAAAACATTAAAATTTAAAAATCTATCATTCAATCGACTATATTTCCAGTTTCTTTTCTATAATCAAGTCTATGTTTTCAGATTGCTAGTCATTTTTCGTTGTTTTCAACTTCTACATTCTAATGACAAATTATCATTAACACATCTCAAGTACATGTTCAGTCAATTTGATCTACTAGCTAAACTTTAATAAGGTGGCATTCTGGGATATCAAGGGATGGAAAAGCCATTGGGAAAAATAAAATCTTGATAATACAATGTCTTTATCCAAGGACGGGACATGTCCAAATATACACGAGACAGTTTCTTCATCCTTACTTCTTTTTTTTTTCTATCCTTAAATTTAGTATTAATTTCAATGAAAATTTACAGAGACTTTGGATTTCCATTCATTCATTGTTGCACTTTTCTCCCCTCCAAAGCCTCCCCGCTAATACGCGATGAAATTTCTTTCATTGTTTTACAATCCCTCCCTGCACTCCACTAAGCAGCCTTCACTCTGGACTCCTGTCATGACAAAAATCCCTAATCACATATCCCTTTTTAACAGTTTTCTCCCTCATCTGTTTCAGTGCAGTATACGTTATTGAACCCATCTTTCTCAGTCTCTCCCCAACCCCGAGGGCAGTCCTGTTTTACAACAGTGGTACCATGCAGTATTTGTCCTTTTGAGATTGAGATACTTCACTCAGCATAGTGTCCTCCAGGGTCACCCATTTTTAATAATATTGCATGAGTTTCTTGTTTTTCAATGCAGCATAGTATTCCACTGTGTGAATATACCACAGCTTCTCTATCCATTCGTTTACTGATAGGCACTTATGTGCTCCTTACTATTGTGAACAAAGCCACAATAAACATGGGTGTGCATATATCTGCTTGGATGTCAGTTATGGTCTCTTTGGGGTATATTCCCAGTAGTGGAATTGCTGGGTCAAATGATATCTGAATTTGCAACTTTTTGAGAAAGTGCCATACCGTCTTCCACAGTGGTTGCTCCATTTTACACTACCACCAACAATGAATAAGGGTTCCAGTTTCTCCACAACCTTGCCAGCATTTGTTGCTTGATGTTCTGTTAAATTTTCCTATTCTGACTGGAGCAAGATGATATCTCGGAGTTGTTTTGATTTGCATCTCTCTTAGAGCTAGGGATTTTGAACATTTCTTCATGCGCTTGTTGGCCATCTGAATGTCTTCTTTGTTGAAGTGTCTGTTCGTATCCTGTGCCCATTTTTCTATTGGATTATTTACTTTTATCTTGTTTTGGTACTCGAGTACTTCATAAATTCTGGATATAAGTCCCTTATCTGATATGTCATTACCAAATACTTTTTCCCAGTCAGTGGCTTCCCTTTTTTACCCTGTTGGAGAAGTTTTTGGATGTGCATAGGGATTTGATTCTTAAAAAGTCTCATTCATCTATTTTATCTTCTCCTGGTTGTAGGTTTTTCAGGATACTTGGAAGACTGTTTATGTTGTGAATTAGGACTTCTAGTGTTCTTCCAGGCTTTTTTCTTAATGAAGATTGTAGTACATGGTTTTAGTCCTAAATCCATGATCCACCTTGAGTTGGTTTTTGTATATGGAGTGAGGTGTGGATCTTTCTTGAGTCCAAATTAGCAAAGTAGCAGGATACAAGATCAACATGCAAAAAATAAGTTGGATTTCTCTACAGTAACAAAGAGGATAAAGAGCCAGAACTAAGAAAAACAATACGACTCACAGTAACTAATCACAAGATTACATTCTTGGGAATAAATTTAACCAGAAAAACAAAGGATCTATTCAAAGAAAATTACAAAACGTTACTACAAGAAACAAAAGATAGCCGGAGAAGTGGAAGAATATTCCTTGCTCATGGATAGGAAGACTCAATCTTGTGAAAATGGCAATACAACCAAAGGCAATTTATACATTCAATGCAATCCCAAACACAAATACCAATCCCATTATTCAACGAGATGGAAAAGGCAATCTCCAGTTTCATTTGGAATGGAAAGAAGCCCCAAATAAGCAAAGCACTTCTTAAAAATAGAAGAAAGGTATGAGGTATTTCACTCCCTGATTTCAAATCCTACTACACTGCCGTAATGGTTAAGACAGCATGGTACTGGTACAATGATAGACACATAGATCAATGGAATAGAATTGAGAACCCAGAAATCAGCCCATCTATTTATGGTCAACTGATTTTTGACAAGGAGATGAAATCAGTTAAGTGGGGAAAGGACAGCCTTTAACAAATGGTGTTGCCAAAATTGGAAAAGTATCATCCTAACTTCTAAGGACCATTTGGTCAAACCTTGCCCAAGACATATTTGTTTGTTCTTTGGTCAGTTCCTTTGAATACTCAGCACTCTTTTCCAAACCATAATTCAAAGGTTTTAATTCTGCTGTCATTCAACTCACTGTATAACTTTCAGATTCATATAGAAAGTAAGTGAAAGCACATGGGTTAGGTCAGGCAAACCTTAGCCTTTCAGCAATATTATTGTGATTGTCACCTCAGAATACCCAATGATTCCACATTAAAAGTAGTAAGTTCTGTTTTTCTTGCATAAATAGCTTTTTAATTATTTTTTATTTATTTTTGTTTTTCAGGTTATTGATTCCTGCTTTTGAATATTTTAATTCTTTATGTTTCCTCTGTTTTTATTTGGTCCTTATTTTTCTAGGCTTTGTTGAGCTTTAGGTTGTGCTTTAAAAAAATGAGAGATAAATACATTTTTAAAGTGTAAACACGTAACACAGTGAAAGAATGAATATAAATGTTATGAATAAGTACAAAAATTTTAGAAATTTGTAGGACTACTTTGAAAACTTTAGGAATTTTAACGTACTGATTCATTGGACAATAGGCAAAAGCAATTCGTTAAGCTAATAATGAAATGAGGATTAAATAAGTTTTATATTCATGATTGAAATGATTAGTGATTGATACATAGATACTAACCAAATAATAAGTTTAAAATTGCTAACTAATATAAAAATTTATTGCAAAAATAAAGAAAGATAATAACCTCAATAATGGAAACATTACTATAGACATAACACACAATTTCAGTGTATTTCTTATTTTCAATGTTTGAATTTAGTCTATAATATGAACCTATAAAGATTGAAATTGACAAAGCTACATATTTGAGAATGATAAATGCACCTCCTCAATACTGTTCTTTTTTAAAAGAAAGTATTAGAGAAAATAAATTTTATTAACAATGAAATGGTGGAATAACACAATATTACTAGAAGCAGATCTAGTTATCAAACAACAATACAATTTTTTTCAAGATTCCTGGAAGTATGAAAATCTCCAAATGTAAGTAACTTTACATGGTTCTAGTGTATGGTGCTAATAAATCTTCCTTAAACTAGTTCTCTTTTTCATCCTCCCATCTTCCCACAGCCCAAGTACAGACAGTGTTTCTGAGTTACTATTCTGCTTTGAGTCATTTCCAATTGCTTATTAATGCAACCTTCTTCCCATTCCATATTTACATATTCTTTCTAATTTATCTAGCTATATATTCTTCAGATCCTCATAGATTTTGAGCACAAATTATCTTTTTAGTTGTCAGTTCCTAAGACTCTAACCTTATCTTTTCTGCCCTTTCCTCTCAAGTTGGATTATATTACTTTTGAATGAGAAGCAGGTGCTATCAGCATGCCCGCCTAAGGCAGCTGTCATTTCCCTCACCTGGAGGATGCTACCAAGAAAACTTTTAAAGAGTTCAAGACTTCTTTCCTTTTTTCTCTACATTTTCAATCAAATAAATATATCTGGAAGTTTAGAAATATTTCTTTATAAAAGTTTAAACAAACAGGATAAAGGTATTAGATTGAAATGATAACTGTGGTTCATATTCTAACTTAGATGATGATGCAGATAGGGTCTTGGGAAAGTCAATTAACATTTCTCAAAATCTAATTTTGCAACTTAAGTAGAATAATCATTTCTAACATTCAAGGGTTTTTTTGAATTTAAGATAAATTTAGATAAAGTGTACAGCTACAGACATTCAATCATGACTTTTACGAAGAACTGGTCACTCTTTACATTTCATCAAGAGAGAAAGGCTACAAAATTATCAGAAGAGAGCCTTAGGCTATGATTTTCGATAGATAAGCCTTTCTTTTCACACTGCTTATCAAATGATTTGTATATTCTTCACCAACTCTTTTAGTTAAAATAACAATCTAAAAGATGGCTTGGTCCACAATTATATAAAGGAAAATATAATATTCTTATTATCGTATACATTTTTGTAAACTTTACCTGTATAAACTCTATGTTGTTTGTGCCATTGTGTTAGAACCGACTTCTAGATCACGTTCCAATGGGTTTGCAGAGGCTGCAGACAACACCAGAGTATATTGCCCATTACTTTTGAATGAGAAGCAGGTGTTTCTCCCTTGGAACAGCTGGGGGATTCAAACGTCATTTCTTTGAGTTGGCAGCACAACGCATTACTATTATGTCATCAGATGGAGACATATATCTGGCACATTTAAATGTTAGAATTGAGCATGAAATGACAATCAAAACAATGGGAGCTTCCTGTATAGGATTTGCATTATTTTATTTTATTCTCAAGACAAGGTTATGAACCAGACTGCATTATTACATCCATTTAACTAATGATGTTAAAACAATCTGATTATAGAAAAAAGGATAAATTCTGTCATCCACAATGTGTTTTTCTGGAGCTTGTGTGTAAACTGCCCTACGATACTGTACCTGCAAGTGTAACTCACTGAAATTTACTAATTTATCAATTATAATAATACCCTGTGAAATTGATAAATATGCAAGCTACAGCACCTTTGACATCATTGTTGTTCTTAGTTACTATAAAGTATATTTTAAGTCATGTTGATTGCATGTTTGCAGAGTAAAACTGTCTAATGAGAATTTAAAGACTTTTAGAAATCATAAAAACAGTCCTGTCTTCGGTTAACCTTTCAATTAGTGAATAAGAGCTAAACTGTTTTATTGCTTATTTTAGTCATCTGGCCATTCTATTTCAAGTCTCATATCTATCTACAAGCCTGTATTTGACGTATTGCGATGGGAAAGTCTGCTGTTAGGGACCTCTCCAAAGTACTGAAGAGCAATGGTGTCTCTCTGGAGACTAAGGTGCGTCTGAATCAGGCCATGGTCTTTGCAATCACTTGTTATGTGTCGGAGAGTTGGATAATGACTAGGCAGGAAAGAAGGAGAATTGATGCCTTTGAGTTGTGGTGCTGGAGAACAGTACTGAGTGCACCACAGACTGCTAAGAAAACAAACAGATTCATCCTAAAGAGGGTTAAAGCATGTGGCTCCTTGGAGGCAAGGATTCTGAGGCTCCTTCTAACATACTTTGGATATGTTGTAAGGAGAAGGAAATCATGCTTGGGAGGGTGGAGGGACGGCTTAGGTCGGGAAAACCCTCTATGAGATGGATTGATTCAGTGACTGGGGTAATCGGGACAGGTGTATCAGAGACAGTGCTATTGGCATAGGACAGATGAGGGTTTAGGGCTGTTGTACATAGGGTCTCTATGAGTTGCAAGAGACTCGATGGCACATAACAACAACAATAACATACATTCTTCACTGTTTCCAACTTTTGCATTCCGGTTATCAATTACTGTTAACATCTTGATTGTATGTTTAGTCAATTTCAGACTGTAAGATTTGATGAAAATTTCCAATTTCGTCTCCTTCGGCTTTAGATATGGAAGCATATATTTGAATAATAGCCATATTAACAGGTCTTCCTTGTATATGTATGAATAATATCTTATCACTCACAATACTGTATTTCAGGATAAAACTTTAAATTGATTTTTTTCATTATGAATTTGATTTTAATTACTGACATCATCATTCTTATTCTGTTTTACATTTGCAGCGTAGCATATCATATGATTATCTGATTCAAAGTGGCCAAAGCTAACTCATTTCATCTCACTACTGCCTAGAATGTTTATGTTTCTGCATTCCATTTCATTTTTCATGAGTTCTAGTTTCCAACATCCAAGCTATGTACAGTTCATGTTACAATTATTAAATGATGTTTGTAATTATTTTACCTCATTTTAACTGACTTCCAGGCTGGGCTTTACCACTACTACAACTATCCACATTCTACTCTACTATAAATAAGGTTTTCAGAGGATGGTTATTTAAAAAGTGGATGGCCAATCTTGTTTGTTAGTCTGTTTTAACTTGAGAATTTTACTAAAACCTGTTCACAATGGGTAACCCTGTGGCATTTTATACACCATTGGCAAAGATTTCAGTATCATCACAACTACATTCTATCTCATTATTCATTAACTATGTATGTAAAGACATCTGTATATATGTATCATAACAAGTTATGACAAACATTGAGTAGAATGGGGATCCCAGAGCACTAAATTAGGTTCATGTGAAACCAATAATTACAACTGGAGACTATTGTGTGAACAGAGTAAGAGAACACTTCATGGTTCAAAATTGAAAAAAGAGTGCATCACAATTGTATTCTCTCTCCATACTTATTTAATCTGTATGCTGAGCAAATTATCCAGGAAGCTTGGCTCTATGAAGAGGAGTGTGGCAACAGGATTAGAGGGAGACCCATCAATAAACTGTGCTAAGCAGATGACACAACCTTGCTTGCTGAAAGTGATGAGAACTTGAAACACTTGCTAAGGAAGATAAAATAATGGAGCCTTCAGTATGGATTGTATATCAATGTTAAGAAGACAAAGATTCTTACCACTAGATCAACAAAGAACATCATGATATATAGAGAAAAGATTGATACTTTCAACAACTCTGTCTTTTTTTAACCCTTTATTAACATTCTTGGTACCAGAAGTAAAGAAATCAGGAGATATTGCTCTAGAAAGTCTGCAGTTAGGGGTCTCTTCTAATTATTGAGGTGAAATGATGTCAGTTTGAGGACTAAGGTTTGTTTGATTCAGACCACAGTCTTTCTGATCACTTGTTATGCATCTGAGAGTTGGGCAATGAATAAGGACACAGAAGAAATAGTAATGCCTTTGAGCTATAGTGTTGGAGAAGAGCACTGACCATCCAATGGACTTCCCAAACAAACAAGCAAATATGCCCTGTAAAGCTTGCAGGCAGAGTACTCTTTGGAGGCAACGATGATGAGACTTTCTCTTACATTCTGCGGGCATGTTGTTAGAAGGAGGTATTACTTATAGAGGGCTATAATGCTTGGAAAGATGGAGGGTTGGAGAAAGAGAGGAAGACCTTCCACCAGGTGGATTGACCAATAACTGCTGCAATGGGTTCTAGTGTGTCAGGAGCTGTGAGGAGTTCACAAGATAGGACAGGGTTCAGACCTGTTGTTTACAGGGTCGCTATGAGCTGTACATGACACAACAGTACCTAACTACTAAGATGGTCACTTGATAACGCTCTAACATACATACTAAAAATATATGCCTTTAACCAACAAGGATTTTTATCAAGAAAACACAAATTCACACTACTCAGCCAATAGACAATATCATGATAAATAGCGAAGAGATTGATGTTGTCAATGGTTTCTTTGAAATCACCTTAATGTCCTTGGTTATGTTATTGCAATGTCACCATTATGACACTCTATTGGGGGGAAAAACAATCTCAGAGACATAATGTAGAGTGGAAAAGCAGAAGATTTATCGAATACTTGTTTTGTGAGAATTAGTTGTATGGGCTTCCCATATTTGGATCTCTGTCTTTGAGATTGTAGGATTGTATATCCAAATCAAAAGAATAAGCAAATTTGCCTTAAAGGAAGTGTAACTAGTGTGCTTCTTGGAGACAATCATGATGAAACTATCTCACTTTGGACATTCTGTATGAGAACTAAAACACTAAAGTTTTGAGAAGCCAAAAGAAATAGAGAACATGCCAAAGTAAAAGAGCTGAAGAGAATATTTCAAACGGCAGCTCAGAAATACAAGCAAAGTATTCTAATGGATAGTGCAGAGAGCTGGAATTTGAGACTAAAAAGGGAAGAAATTGTTCTTCATGTCTTAAGCTGAGAGAACTAAAATAAATAAATACATAAATAATTAAATGGATAGATAGATAGATAAAAATAGCTTTGAATCAAAATACTGAAAGATGCTATGGGCAATATGTTTAAAGGATCCAGGAAACATCAAAAAAGATAGAATACATAAGGTCTTTGTACCAAAAAGAATTGACTGACACTACCAGGAGTCACTGGTAGTAAAGGAAGAAGTTGAAGGTACACTAAAGGTGTTGTCAATAAATAAGGTCCCACGAATCAATGTATACAGATTGACATATTTCAGCTAACAGATACAGCCCTGTATGAGCTCTTGTATATGCCAGAAAATTTGGAGGACAACTTTCTGGCCAATGAATTAGAAGAGATTCTAATTTCTAAGAAAGTGATTCAACAGAATCTGGAAATTATCAAGCAATATAATTAATATCACATGAAAACGAAATACTGCTGAAAATCATTCAAAACAGCTAGAACAGTACATAGGTAGGAAACTGGCAGAAGATGAATCAGAATTTTGAAGAAACAGTAGCACCAGAGATCTTTTTCTATGAGAAGCCAAACTTTATACCAAACATATGAAAACCCTTGTTCAGGAATTGAAGAAATTATAAAGTTATAAGTTAGGATTTCTCTTGTGGCAGATCAAAGAAAACTATCTGTTTGTTCCCTGCAGACAGGAGACAGCAAGGGGCCCCCTACAGAGGGGTGTTACTTCCTGAGCTAGAGTTTACCCTGAGGCACCAAGGTAATCCTTAAGGGTATAACAGATTCTTGCATTTGCTAATCCCTCCCTCCTGAGTCAAAGGGAAGGTTTTCAATAGAAAGAGCTCAGCTTCATTTACAAGGAATTCCTTTTATGATTTGCTTCCCCTGATTATTAATAAATACACAGAAACGTGTGACTTGGTGTCTTCAGTCAAAAACTGCTGACCCCCTGTTTTATGCTCTCTGTTTTATCTCATTCCTGGATGTCTGTCTCATTATTAATAATTACAGAAGTACTTTACCCTCAGTCTGCAACATTTTTCTTTTTTTTTTTTAATATTGGTAAATTTACAAAGTTTGTATACATTGTTTTTCACACTGAATCTTTCCCATTTGTTTCACCACCTCTCCCTCCACTTGTGCGACCCTATGATTAACCAACCATGTCCCCAGTGCATCTTTACACCTTTGCTCCTCCCCCACTCCCTTGGACCATTATACAATAATGATTATTGCATATTATCATTAATATTATTATACAAACTCATTATACAATAATGGTCTTACATAATATTTGTCCTTTGACAAATTTGAGACTGAGTTAGGCCACTCAGCATAATGCTTCCCAGTCCCTCCCACGTTAAGAAGTAATTTTCAAAATCATTTTTCGTGTGTGCTGCTTAGTATTCCATCATGTGAACATACTACCATTTCTCAATCCATTTGATTATGGTTGGACATTTGGGCTCTCTCCATGTTCTTGCAATAGTGAATAATGCAAATATGAACATTAGTGTATACAAGTCTTCATTTGTGCTTCAATTCTTTTTTTCTTGGGGTTTATTCCAAGCAGTGGAATAGCTGGGTCATATGGAATTTCTATATTCAGCTTTCTGAAGAAATGCCAAACTGTCTTCCAGAGTGGTTGGGCTATTTTACAAAGGGGTATCATTTCTCAAGACAGATTAGTCTTGGCTGAATATAAAGAATAGCAGACAGTAGAAAAGTGACATATTGCAGATACACAGAAAAATGCGTCCAGAGGAGGTGCTGGAGGGACACGGAGAGCATGCCCCTGGGCAGAAGGGGAGCCTGGAAGCTGCGGACCCTGTGGAAGTCAGCCCAGACAATAGAGAAGTGATATATTGCAGGTACAGAGAAAAGAATAGCAGAAGAACGTCTATTTATGTTTTGTTGACTACACAAAGGCATTTGACTGTGTGGATCACAAGCTAACATTGAGAAGAATGGGGATCTCAGAGCAGTTAATTGTGCTCACATGAAACCTATACCTAGACCAAGAATCATTTTGAGAAAAAAAGCAAGAACCGCAAGATTTAAAATTAAGAAATAAGTGTGTCAGGGTTGTTCTCTCTCCATAGCTATTCAATCCATATGCTGAACAAATTATTCGAAAAGTTGGATTCTATGAAGAACAATGTGGCATCAGGATTAGACGAAGACTCATCAGTGACCTGCATTGTCCAGCTCTACGGCCGCGTCTCCCATTCCCTGTATATGTTGCCCCTGTAGATGACAGGAAACGGTGAGGATGACACATGGGAGAAGGCAGGACTAGTGGTCTAGTGAAGGGCTGCATCACTTATTCTGGACCTGGGCTGAGCTGTGAGCATATATGATTCAGCTTGGTCTAAGGGATGGTGAATAAGTGGACAGGAGCCCAAGAGTAGATCAGGGAGGCTGGCAGCTAAGCTGGCTGCAAAAGTGGAAAGGAATTAAAAAAAAAGCCACAGCAATGAAATCGTCTGACAGAAAATGGGTGAACAAAAGTGAAAAGGAGAGCAAGGGGAAAACAGGCTGAGGTGACAAACCAAGAAACTCAAGAAATACTTGCAGAAAATGGAGCATCCAGAAAGGAAGTTTCCAGCTTCTGATGAAGCTGGAGAGAAGGAAGGCATGTCTGATCAATATTTGTCAACAGTGTGTTATCAAGGGTCTCTATATCTCCCATCTTGTACACTCCAGAGGAGCATTTTTATCAATGCTTTTATAAATGCAAGTTTTATAAGACCTCTCCTCTCATGCAATTTGTAGCTTTTGATAATGTTCTGGAGGGTCAACTATGTGTCAGTTGCTACTTGATAGCACGTTAACAACATAACAAATTAGACTAAGGGAAAGACTCCCCTTCCCCACCCTGTAAAATATTAAAACATGTTTAGTCCTATGCTGTTGTAGTTGTTGTTACCTAACATTAAGTTGACTAGCAAACATGTAACAAACTTCTGAACAAGAGATTTGAACCTTG
>NW_006399923.1:5745115-5746299 GCF_000299155.1 Elephantulus edwardii | reverse complement strand
ATGAGGTGGATTGATTCAGTGACTGGGATAATTGGGATGGGAGTGTCAGAGACAGTGCGATTGGCACAGGACAGAGCTGAGTTTAGGGCTGTTGTACATAGGGTTGCTATGAGTCGCAGGCGACTCGACGGCACATAACAACAACAACAACATCTGCTTTTAGCCAAGATCTATCTAACATTAGTTATAATATCCCTAGTACCATGCCCTCTTTTAAACCCATCCTGCACTTCTGGCAGTTCTCTGTTTACGTACTGTTCCAGTCATTTTATGGATAATTTTCAGCAGAACTTTGCATGCATGTCATATTAATGATTTTGTTCTATAATTTTCACACTCTGTTAGGTCACCTTTCTTTCGAATGGGAAAAAATGTAGATCCCTTCCAGTCAGTTGGTCATTTGGTTGTCCTTCAGATTTCTTGGAACAACTTGATGAAAACACCCAGAGCAGCATTTCTTTGTTAAAATATGTCAATTGTTATGCCATCAATTTCTGGAGCCATATTTTTCACCAATTCCACCACAGACTTGCTCATAAGTTGTTTCACACAATTCTTCTATGTCTGCCAATTCCTTTTGACCCAATGGCTCTGTATACTCTTTTCATCTTCTTTTACTGCTCTCTGGATCATTCAATATTCTTCCCAAAGCATCCTTAAGTGTTGCAACTTAAGGCTAGATTTTGTTCTTCCGTTCCTTCAGTTTAAGAAATGCTGAATGGGTTAAGCACCTTTGGTTTTCCAACTCCAGCTATTTGCACATTTCATTATAATGCTTTATTTTGTCTTCCTGAACTTCAGTTTGAATTCTTTTTTGATGCTCCTTAATATCTTGATTTCTTCCCTTTGCTTTGGATTCTCGGGTCTTAACGGAAGCCATCCTTTCATTGGCTTTATTTGGTTCACGGGAAACTAAACTTTTTATTTTTTGTCCCCACATGGCAGTTACTAGGCAACACTGCCACCCTCTTACTTGTCTAAAGTATCATCAGAGACAGCTAGTTTATGCTAAAGATTTAAATATAAACTAACTTCATAACATAAGATCTGAAGTTGCTGTGTTGTTGTTATGTGCCATCGAGTCGTTTCCAACTCATAGCGACCCTATGCACAACAGCTCTAAACCCTGCTCTATCCTGCGCCAACCGCACCGCCTCTGACACACCCATCCCGATTACCCCAGT
>NW_006399923.1:5729100-5743402 GCF_000299155.1 Elephantulus edwardii | reverse complement strand
AATTGGGATGGGAGTGTCAGAGACAGTGCGATTGGCACAGGACAGAGCAGAGTTTAGGGCTGTTGTACACGGGGTCCCTATGAGTCGCAAGCGACTCGACAGCACATAACAAGAACAACAACAAATTGACAACTCTAGGGATAGAGTACTATAGTCTGGACACACATAACAAAATTGAAATAAACTTGATGATGTTGGTAGCTGCAGTAATGGGTTAGTCACAGTAATTTGCTACTCAAGATTTCTAAAATAAAAATAAATCAGAGAATTATAAAATCTTAACAATGAAAATTCTCTGTATCATGACTTTTTTTTTTTTACTTCTTTTAGGAACGGCTTATCAAAGATTTGGACCAATTTTAGCACCTAGGCATTTTTAAACATTTTTATTGATTTGTGATGTTTAAAGTTGGAAAGCACAGTAGGTTGGAGAATTAGATCCTCACCCTATTTTCTAGATAGTTGATCCAAAGGGGTAAAAGAAACTTGTGAATGACTTTACCAAATAACTAGCCCATTTTCTCAGGATCGTAAAAGAGACAAAGAGAAAGGATGCCTGCCTTGTCAAGAGACAAAAATGTAAAGTTTGTATACGTTTCTTCTTTTAAAATATTTTAGAAATCAGCGGAGAGATAAGCATTGATACGTCAAAATAAAAAGTAGCCTAATGATTGACAATTTTTTTCATATTTGCTATCTGTCTTAAGTTTTGCTTTGCAAAGGCTGTATCAACTCTGACACCACTGTCTTTTCCTATGAATGTATCTCTGCATTAGCATTTCAAGGTCTGTGGCAGAGGATAGCTTCATGGTAATTTATGGGGCTGAGCACTCTTTGGAAATTGCTATCATTTCCAAACCTGCTTAAAATGCCTGTGTGACATTTTCCCTGAGATGACTGACACTGAAGTGAACCTGATTGATTGCGGGGACAGAATGGGTACAGTATCACACATAGGTATCACGTTCTAAACTGGATTAGAAAATGGAACCGATGATTTAAAATAGTTTAATATAAAGAGGATCAGACTGGATGTCTAAGAGCTGAATTCCACTTCATATCTATTAGTTAAAATATGTGGCTCTAGCTAGTTTGATATCTTTACAATATTGAAGAGCTGAGCTCTATTTTATGCCTGATAGTTAACTTGTGTGACTGGAGTCTGCTCTATATATTGACATGCAATAACATTTAAGAAACACAAGGATAAGTAATATTTATAGACATTGAACAAGTCAACTGTCACTTACTCCCACAGTATTTTGTGACTCTGCAAGGTAGTTTATCGACTCAAATTCCGGATAAGTTAAATATTGGCAAATACTTAGCCTCCATAGTACTTTTATTCCCGACCATTTTTCCCCCCTAACACAAGCTGTGCAATGTTTTGTTCTGTTGTATATGATGTTGCTATGAGTAAGACCGACTTGATGACATGTAACAACCACAACTATCTATTTCAGACCAAATCTTCCTTATCCCTTTATTCCTTCAGTGTACTTCACCTGTAAACCCCTTAAGAAAAATGTTGACAGCTTTTAAATAAAGGCTAGCCATACTGCAGGTTGTGGGCTGTCTGTCAGCATTAGAATTTGCCTCCTGGATCATCATGTAAGAAGATACACTCGTGTCTTGCTTTAACCATGTCCTCAGGATCCTTGTATTTGGGCAGCCTTAGAAGATTTACAACAAGATCCTTTGGCATAACAGGACTTGGCTCTGATTCAAAATGGATTTCCCTTGCAACAAAATAGCTTCCGGAGCGTTGTAAGAGGATTTTTAAAACATTCTTGGACACCTTTATTTATTTTTCATCTTGGCTTTCATTTTGTAGTCTTAGAAATGATACTTTGCAAGACTTTTGATGTCCTTTCATGTGACAAGGCACATAGGCTCTTTTGCATTTTTAAAAAATATCTGAGACAATTAATATCACTGATTCAACAAATGTATTCGTGTTCTCTTCCTCTCTCAATATGTTCTTTTTCTTTCTAATGTGTCATTTCCCCATTCCCATTTCTTAGGCTGCATTCTTCTTTATTTTCCACTGGTTTGCTTGCAATCATTTATATACATTATGTTGTATATAATCATTCATATATATTGTATTTT
The DNA here is from genome assembly GCF_000299155.1 of Elephantulus edwardii. Lineage (NCBI taxonomy): Eukaryota > Metazoa > Chordata > Mammalia > Macroscelidea > Macroscelididae > Elephantulus > Elephantulus edwardii. Next base: position 5,741,290 of record NW_006399923.1, on the reverse strand, counting down.
ATGTAGTTGATTACTATTGATCTATGCCTATTATCCTTCCCTCCTCTTCTAGTCAAGTCCTCTTGGAATTTTTCCTATTCCTTCACCCCCCTTCTGCTCACTAACCTCTGCTATCCTAAGGTTTGCCTCTCATCCCCTTACTCAGTTTCGCTTCTCCCCTTCCCTACCCTTTTTGAAAGGTTACATAGATCTTCCTCCATATCCTCTGATTTTCACAACAGTGATCTTATTCCTTATGTGACTAAGCTATTTCACTCATCATGACATTCTCTAGTTTCTCCCATGTTATGCAGTATTTTACAAAATCATTATTTCCTAGTGCTGCGTGGTATTCTGTTCACAACTCGGTTCTGGTTTCCTTGGGATATAGTCCAAGCAGTGGAATGGCTAAGTCACCATTTTTAGCTATTAAGTAAATGGCAAACTGCCTTCCATGGGTGTTTTGCCTTTTCATAGGACCACAGTGAATAAGAGTTCCGATCTCTCTGCATCCTCTCCATCATTTCATTATTTTGATGTGAAACTTTGCTACTGCTGCTGAGATTACATTCTTTTTTGGAGTTTATTTTCCTGGTTCACTAGTTCCAGGTCTCTTCCAAAAGCCAACAAAAGAAATCATAAAAATACACTCAGCTAAAATAGCAAAAGTGGAATATTCAAAATTAATAGAGGACGTAAAAAAAGAGACATTGAGTGATTTTTGCTGTTTTGTGTCAACATAACTAACTAAAATTCTCATAGCTAGGCAGCCATTGCATACTTTCCGGCCGTTCTGTAATTTGATATGAGTAGCTGAGCAGATGGGAGGAGTTTCTTTGTTTGTTTTTTTTGTTTTTTTTTGTTTGTTTTTGTTTTCTATAATTATATTTTATTAATTTTCATAAACATTTACAGAGATTTTGGGCTTCCACTCATTCATTGTTGCACTATTCTCTCTACCCTCCTCCCAGTTTGTTCTTGTCCAAATGCCACAGTGCTTGTCAAAGCCAGTTCTGATTAATCTTCTTTGTCAGTGTATCCTTTGCCATTCCCTATCACTCCTCCCTGAGAGAGACTTCACCCTGAGTCATAAGGAAAAGGGGACGGCGTATTCTCTTAGCTACTTCCTGCTGAAAAGGGACGCTGTGGGTTTCAGGGTGAAGATCTTCTCTCACTACTCTAAAGGGCCCCTTTGGCAGTAGGAAACACATAGACTATTATGGAGATTGATTTTGGAATTCAGATGCACTCTTATTGATTGTGCTTGGCTGTACATGTACATATCCTTCAAGATGTATCATGGGGGTGTTGCAACCTAGAAGACACAAATTTGACTAACAAGTTATAAGTACATGAGTCAAAAATTATGGAAAAGTAAAAGAAAAGATTCTTTCATTGTTTTACAAACCCTCCCCCAGGTCCCCTCCACCATGCAGCCCTCGCTCTAGTCTCCTGTGATGACAGAAATACCCAGTTCCATCTCTCTTTTAGACGGTTCTCTCCCTCCTCTGCTTCAGTGCAGTATACATTATTGAACCCATCTTACTCAGTGTCTCCCTAACCCCAAGGACAGTCCCATTCTACAACAGTGGCATCATGTAATATTTGTCCTTTTGTGACTGGGAGGAGTTTCTTTGGATGTGTGACCTGCATTAATGAAAATAAAGAAATATAAAAACGAATGCTTGGAAAGCCTGCTTTCTTTCAATCATGCCTTAATCTTATCATTCACTGACATCAAGATTTAGTTATGTGAAATGTCTCCTGCAAATTGCCTGACTTGCTTATTTTGAATTTTTCACCTCCGACTAAAACCCCCATAATCCAGCTGCCTACTACTTAGCTTGTAGATCTCTAGTTCATTAGTTCTTTCAATCACATTAAGTGAGGGAACCATCTGGTTTGATAACTGACACAGATTTAGGAGTGCAACCCGTCTATATTTATAGAAATATATTGGTTTTTCTCCTTTATTTGAAAATCCAACTTAAGACAACCTGTCATTTTTCCCCAAACCTTTTCCTACCTTGTATTTTAAATTGATTTTCATTTAATCATTCAACATATTTTGTTTCATTACAATAATTACTGTTTTATAAGGATATTATTTACAAAATCCTATAGATACTTACTTCCAGTAGTCAGGAGATCAATATTGCATTTGGGCAGGTTGGTCACTAGGGACCTCTCCAAATTGTTGAGGAGCAATGATGCCAGTTATGAAGATTAAGAGGACCGTGGTCATGGTCTTTTTCAATGATTTGCTATGCTTATTTGAGCTGGGGAGCTAGTAAGGGTAACAGAAGAATAATCTATGCCTGTGGGTCATGGTATTGAAGGAAAGTACTAATTATCTCATATACTTCTAAAATTACAAACTTTGGGCATGTTAATAGAAGGCACTATTGCTTGGAAAGGTGAAGGGTCAGCAAAGGAGAGGAAAGACAGGATTGATTGACACAGTGATCATAGCAATGGTCTTCAGTATGTTGGAAATGATGAGAATATTACAGAACATGGTAAGGTTTAATTATATTTTCATAAGTTCACTATAAGTTGTAGTCAACATAACTGCATCTAACAACATCAAAATCTCAGTGAATACTCTCTATTCCTCTTCCATAATACCTTTGTCAGATATAAAACTTACCTGATTTATGATTCTGTTGGAGATATTCTAACTCCCTGGAAATCCTTATAATAAGAGGATGGATTGTTTTATTTCTTGCTTCAAATAGCCCTTTTAGAAAGATAAATTTTCTTTTATCTATTTGTCTTTCTCATGATCAATTATTTTTCTCCTAGTTGTAAAAATGATGAAATGCATTGGGAAAATCTGCATTCAGGAACATTTTCAGAGTATTTAGAAGCAGTGATCTCAGTCTAGATATTATGGTACATGTAATCTAGGTCTTGGTCTTTGCAAGTAATTGCTATACTTCAGAGAGCTGGACAATAGTTAAGGCTAGCAGAAGAAGAATCGATGCCTTTGAGTTTTGGTGCTGGAGAAGAGTCTTGAACATGCCAAGTACCACCAAGAAAACAATTATCTCTATCTCAGAGAGGGTGAAACCAAGTTTCTCCTTGGAGGCTAGGATTTTGAAGCTCCATCTCACATGCTTAAGAGGGATCAATCCTTGGAGAAGGACATCATGCTCAGAAGAGTGGAGGGCTATCTCAGAAGAGGAAGCCACAGATGAAATGAATTGATACGGTGACTGGAGAAGTAGGAGTTAATGTGTTGGAATTTGTGAGTCTGGCTCAGAATAGGGTAGAGTTCAGAGCTGTGGTACATAGGGTCACTATGGATTGCAGGAGACTCAATGACACATAACAACAACAGCACCAGCAACAACAACAACAGTCGTACTCTCTAAATTACAGACACTTCAAAACTTGGATCATGGTCTTTCTTTTCATAATTTTAGATACTGATCTGTGCTATCAACCACAGAGCCTGTAGTTGTAAACCATCAGTTGCTCCATGGGAGAAAGATGGACAATCTCCTCTAGTGTGATGCATTACTTCTGAAAACCTGCTGAAGGGTATGAAGGGCTCCAACTCGAGCATACATAGCAACAGTATTCCATGACTGTGGAGTATACATTCAACATATAAAATTTTATCTTTCATTCATCTTCCTTTTAAATGGTACAATACAAAAATGTTGCTGCTGTTGTTAGGTGCCATCAAGTATGACTCACAGCAAACCTATGAACAAAAGATCTGAACCTAGTCCTGTCCTGCACCATCCTCACATTTCTGACACTCAAGAGCCCATTGCAGCAGTCACCATGCCAATCCACTTGGTTGAAGGTCTTCTCCTTCACCAACCCTCCATCCTTCCCAACATCATGTCCCTCTCCAAGGAATAGAACTTCCTAGCAATATGTCCAAAGTATGTGAGGCAAAGCCTCATCATTCTTTCCTCCAAAGGGCACTCTGGCTACACCCTCTCCAAGACATATTGTTTGTTCTTTTGGCCATCCATGACCAACACCACAGCTCACCACACCAAGGGTGTCAATTATTTTTCTGTCACCCTTATTCATTATCCTGTTCTCAGGTACATGGCTAGTAATCAAAATGACTATTGCCTGAATCAGATGCAACTTAGTCCTCAAACTGATATCACTACTTCTCAAAAATTTGGAAAAGTCCCTAACTGCAGATTTTCCCAGTGCAATGCATCTCCCTCAAAAATTATACCATTCATAAAATCATTATTTTTAAATACAACCTACAAATGCACACCTCACTATTCACCTATTCTAGAATTACTGTTTCAGTACTCATCCTCATGGAGTGGGAACCTACTCATAACTGACAACACAGTAGATTTCTGAGAAGCTTAAGTTGCACAGGAGTAGGTAGAACATCTTTCTCCTGTGAAACTAATGGTGGATTCAAATTGCCAGAAAGACACCACCTTTGGAATAGCAATGCAGTTCTCTGTGAATCTCACCAACAAAGTTTCTCATAAATTCAAGAGTTTTACAAAATAACATTTAAAATGAGAAATATCAATCAGCCTCCTCTGTTTAATTTCTTGCTTATCTGTCTTGTCGTTAAGTGCCATTAAGTCACTTGTGACACACAGCAACCCTATGTACAGCAAGTCTGAACCCTGCTCTATCCAGTGTCAACCTCATCACCCCCAATACACCCATCCCCCATTATCTCAGTAACTGAGTCAATCCATTTTATCCAGGGTCTTCCTCTCTTGCATGTAGCTCCACCCGCCCAAGCATGATATCCCTCTCCAGGAAAGGTCCCTCCTTATAATATGCCCAAAATCTGTCAGATAGAGTTTCTGAACCCTTGCCTTCAAGAAACAGTCTGATTTCGCCCACTCCAGGATGAACCTGTTTGTTATCCTATAATTATTTACTTCTGTGCTTCCCCCTTTTCTCTGACTTGAAATGTATTTTCCTATGTTTAATTTTCTAAATTCTGAATTCAACTCCTATGAAAACTAATGTATCAATTTGACTGCTTAATATTGCACTACACCTTAGCTATTAAGTGGTACTATAACAGAAATATCAAAAACTGATTGCTGTAACAACCATTAATGTCTTTTTCACAGTATAACATGGTTGTTTTTAGATGTTATGAACTACATCCTATTCATAGGGATCACATGTAGAATACAACAAAACCATGCCTGAGCCTATGTTTCCATCACATTTTTCTGTGTGTAAATCAGTTGGTGCTGTTGTGTTGATCTATCTCATTGAGAGTCTTCCTCTTTCTCATTGACATTACAATTTTCCATGCAAACTGTCCTTGCTTCAAGAACTGCTCTCTGTTGATTAAATGTCCAAAATATGTGAAACTAAATCTTATTGTTTTTGCTTCTAAAATGCACTCTTATACTATTTCCAAAACAGAGGAGTTTATTGCTTTGACGGTGCAGGGTATAGTCAGTATTCTTAATCACATCATATCACAATTCAAAGCAATCAATCAATCCCTTACTTTCAGTTGCATATGAAAGCATTGTTTACTTTCAGTGAAAACACAAAGTCTTGAGTCAGATTCATTTTAGACTTCAAAATGTAATCTTTTTCACAAGTTGTTGTTGTTTTAATATACTGTTAAGTAGGAAATGACTCATAGCTAAAACTCCAGTAGGTTTTTCAAAGCTGCAAATTACACAGGAACTTGTTCATATTTCTTCTTCAGAGACTCTGGGATGATGGCACAACTGTATTCTCACTAAAGACCCATTTGCACCGTTTAGAATACTAGCAGTACAAATTCATGACAGTGGCTCTCAAGAGGGGTCATTGCCTCCTACTGTCATCGGTAGTCCCATGACTCCTTAGAAATATCTATTTGTATTGACATTAATTTACCCCTGGTTTTTGAAAAGTTTCTCAGAACATAGACCTCAGTCTAAAGGATATGTTCCACCCCCTAACTATACTTTTTTGATAATTTGGTCCTTTGCTTGTTTCCCTTTCATTTTATGTCATTTAATAGAAAAGGTACAGTTCGCACATGGGTAAGACTTGGAGGATGGTGACTTATGTAAGGGTAAGCCTTTATTCAACTTTCTTGAAAAACTATGATACAAAGTACAAGATATCCTAATTCTGCCTTATTAATATGTAAAAGTTAGAATTTTCAATATACTACATAATAGAGGATACCATATTTTTGCATAGAAAATGTTCACATAAATAATATATATAGCATGTACACTGCTTGTAGGAAACTAAAGTGTGAACACCTTGTTCTGTTTGAAAAACATAATGTTTGCATTATTTTAATGGTATATGGTGATTATATCAGAAAACAAAACAAAATCACCTAATACTGGGAATCATGACCTAGTTGGGTACACTAGCACATGTATTATTATCGTTGCTGTTTTGTGCCATTGATGCAGAATCGACTCATAGTTGACTCTTCAGCAGAATTTCAGAGACAATAAATTGCACAGGAGAAGATTGTCCATCTTTCATATATGGAGCAGTTGATGGATAGAAACCACATACTTCTGGGATTGCAACACAGTTTCTTAGCACTAGAGCTCTTTACGTATTGGGGAGACACACTTCAAACTATGGCACAGTGATGATTCTTAGCCATCTCATAATTAAGTTCTTCTCTAGAATCTTTAAACTATACTGAATTTGGTCTAAGTCATTAATTCCTTCATTTATCCACTAAATTTATGAAAAAAATTCACTCATGACAATCGCTGATATCATTTCAATGTCCATTCACAAGTATGCTCTGCTAATATTTTTTAATTTTAAATTTTTAAATTTATAGTTAAGATTCATTAATAATGATTGATACAGGCCATGATTTTTGCAATCACTTGTTATGCATCAGAGAGTTGGACAATGACTAGGGAGGATAGAAGTAGAATTGATGTCTTTGAGCTGTGGTGCTAGAGAAGAGTATTGACTATTAAAAAAAATAGATTCAACCTGGAGAGGGTTAAACCAGGCTGCTCCTTGGAGGCAAGGATTCTGAGGCTTCGTCTGACATAATTTGGACATGTTGTAAGGAGGGGCAGGTCCTTGGAGAGGGACATAATGCTTGGGAGGGTGGAGGGACGGTGCAGAAGGGGAAGACCCTCTATGAGGTGGATTGATTCAGTGACTGGGGTAATCGGGATGGGTGTGTCAGAGGCAGTGAGATTGGCACCGGACAGAGCAGGGTTTAGGGCTGTTGTACATAGGGTCACTATGAGTCACAAGCGACTTGACGGCAAATAACAATAACAACAACAACAAAAATAATGATTGGTGACTGGAATATAAATGTCAGAAATAAAGAAAAAGCATGAGTAGTTAGAAACTAAGGTCTTGGTGATAGAAATGAGACCAGAGATAGAATGATTGAATATTCTACAATAAATTATTTATTTATTGCAAATACCCTTTTAAAAGAATAATACAAGTGGCCATTATACACATGGTTCTCATCAGATGGACTACATAGGTGGAAAGGGGGAAAAAATAAGTATCAGCAGTAAAAAATAAGCTAGGTGCAGAACGGTGGAACAGATCATCAATTGCTTGTTTGTAAGTTAATATTGACACTGAAGAAAATAAAACAAGCCCATACTATGATCTTAAGTCTATCCTATCCAAATCAGAAAACCATGTAAAGAAGAGGTAAGTGGAGGGTAGTGGTAGGGGAGAGAGCATTTTAATGAGCACAGTTGAAGACTCAATTATGTCACGTAAAGCTTAGATATCCAAACAGTAGTTAACATCACATAGTTTAAATTTAAGAAACAGGTCCTTCAGGACTGCAGCATTTCTTCAATCCTGCCGCCTTTCTCCAATACTGTTAAATACCTATGATGGTCAAATCCTTCCACAAGCTGGATTTTATGAGGAAGAAAATGGCATCAGGATCTGAGAAAGACTCATCAACAGCCTCTGTTATTTGGGTGAGACCTCTATACTTACTGAACATAGAGAACTTTGAAAGCTTACTAGAGAGGTCAAAGACTACAGTGGACTTCAATATGGAATTGTTGTGGAGAAACTGCGGGAAGGTGTGACTTGAGGCTTCTTGCATTTGTGCTGGCAACAATAAAGCTTTGGCTGTTCTTGCCAGAAGTTTGAAGAAGTGGACTTAATGTTGATTTAAGGCAAACCTTGCAAGATGATTTGGATTTGATTGCTGAACAAATAACCAGATCCTGGATGAATTGAAGAATTGTTCCTTGGAGCTTGAGCTAAAACCTGGAGTTGTTTTAGGTTATATTCTTTGCCTTCCTCACTCTCCAACTTACTTCCCTAATAAATCCCATTTTTAGTATCACAACTGAGAGTTACCAACTAATAAATGAACCTCTTGCTGATGATTGGGTTCTACAGCCACCGTGGGGCTGGAGTATGGGCTCTCTACCTGGTTTTTTGCTCTGGGGAAGTGAGGGGCTGCTCTGGTCTTACTTTCTCTGGCTTTTCCATAGAAATGTCCATGGGCTTGTGCCCCCATGTCCAGTTTCCCCTCTTTAGACAACTTTCTTTTCAGTCTTCTTAAATCTAATTTCTTCTTTTTCACATATTACTTCACTGATAATAAATCCATTGAATGTTCCTCTCTCTGCACTCAGTTGGCTGTTTTCTGCTCATCCATAGTTAAATTCTCTTTTAAATGAAAAGTTAGAAAGACTTGAAGAAGGTGAAAGAATACAGCCTATAATATCAATTGCATATTAACATCAAGAAAACAATTTTGGGTTTTTTTTTACCACTGAACCAATAAGCGACATGATAGAGAAAAGATCAAAATTTCAACAACTTCATCTTACTTAGATCCACAATCAATACTCTTGGTCTGGGCAGTCAGAAAATTGGGATACATATTGCAGTGGGAAACTCTGCAGTTAGGGACTTATCCAAATTTTTGAGGCATAATGAAGTCAGTTTCAGGACTAAAGTATTTCTGATTCAGGCCATGGTCTTTCTGATTATTTACTATGCATCTGAGAGCTGAAAAATGAATAAGGATTACAGAAGAAGAATTGATGCCTTTGAGTTGTGGTGCTGAAGATGAATACAGAATCTTATGGACTGTCAAAAGAACAAACATATGTCTTGGGAAAAGTGAAGCCAAAATACTCCTTGGAAGCAAATATGGTGAAACTAAATATTTCATACTTTGGACATATAGCTAGGCAAAGCAATACCTTAGAAAGTGAAAGAGACTGTAAATTATTAAAAAATATCACTAAATTACATGTAAACAAAACCCTGCTAAAGATCACCCAGCAATTACTGGAACAATGCATTGACAGAGAATTTCCAGAGATACAAGCTAGGTTCAGAAGAGGCCATGGCACCAGGGATAATGTAACCAATGTCAGATGGATTTTGGCTGAAAGCAGAGATTACCAGAGGGGGAAAAAAATCTGTGTTTCATTGACTAGATAAAGGCATTTGAATGGGTGGATCATAACAAACTGTGGCTGACCGTGAGAAGAATGGGAATCCAGAACACCTGACTGTGCTCATGTGAAAATTTTATTGAGACTAGAAAACTGTCATCAGAAGGGCAAGGAAACACTCACTGCCTGATTAAAAATCAGGAGAAGAATGTCTCAGTAATGTACTCTTTCTCCATGCTTTTCAATCTATATGCAGAACAGATCATTCAGGGGGTTGGACTGTCTGGGGAAGAATACAACATAAGAAGTGGAGGAAGACCCATCAACAAACTGTATTATGTGGATCTTTGTTTTCTTGATGTTGTACTTTAATCCATATTAAAGACTGTAGTCTTGGGCCTTCTACAGCAAATACTTCAAGTCCTCTTCAGTTTTGGTGAGTGAGGTTGTATCATATGGTCACACAATTTGATAGATGGAGGGCGGCGTGGGTAAAGAAAATGAGAAAGAGCAATGTATATAAACTTTGTAAGTAAACCACTATAAAATAAAAATTTTATTAAAAAAAAGGAAAACAAATATTACACCACTGGGCCAATTGGGAGCACCATGATAGATGGAGGATACATGGAAAATTTTTAATAATTCCAGCTTGCTCTTATTTACAATCAACACTCTTGGCACCAACATTCAGGAAATCAAAAGACTAATTTCATTATGAATACCTGCTGTCAGGGATCTCTCTGTAGTGCTGAACAGCAACAATATCAGTCTTTGCAATTAGTTGCTATGCATCAGAGAGCTGAACAATAAATAAGGTTGCCAAAAGAAGAATCAATCTCTGAGTTGTGGTGCTGGAGAAGAGTATTGGACATACTATAAACTGCCAAGAAAACGAACAACTCTGTCCTGGAGAGAGTGAAACCAAGTTGCTCCTTGGAGACAAAGATTTTGAAGCCCTATTTCACAGACTCTGAGAAAGTTGCTAAGAGCGACCAGTTCTTGGAGAAGGACATCATGCTTGGAAGAGTGGAAGGACAACACAGAAGGAGATTCAGGATGAGACGTATTCACACAGTATCTGAGGTTATGGGGTAGGTGTCTTGGAGGCAGTGAGAGTGGCTTGGGATAGGGAAAGTTTCAGAGCTATTTTGCACACTGTAGTTGTGAGTCTCAGATACTAAACCACACAGAAAAATAGCTGGGAGATCCTTTAAGGTGTGCTGAGGGAGCTCTGATGGCCTAATGGTAAGAAGCTACATTACCAGCCCAAACGTGGATCCACTAGGTGACCTGAGGGCGAAATATGGGCAATCACCTCCAATGACAACTTGCTTGTTAAACGCTCATTCTGACTTATTGGCAATGAGTGTGAGTGAGTGTAAAAAGAACAAGGGCCACATAGTGATGATCATGTCTGACATTTACCAGCTTCATAAATGGGAACGATTCTATTGATTTCAACAGCATCAATAATGCAAAAATCAATTCCCATTATGTCAGAAATATCCTCCACACTCTTGTTTCTACACATCTCAAGTCCGATCTTAATTGCTTTACTGGATTTGAGCTCCAATGCAATAACGCAGAGACCACACAGAAACATACAGAGGAAGCAAAAAAGTTCTATTAATCATAATTTTCTGAAAAGCTAAAATCTGTATTAGCAGCAGAATACAGCCACGATGGCTTCATAAATGTGCTTACAGGCACCTCAGGCTTGACACTCGTGGCTTTAGGTCAGTCTTACAAAGGTATCAGTCCTGAAAATGACGATCCTCCAACCCCAGTTACACAATAAACTTGGACAAAGGCTCTTAGGCTCTGATTGCAATGGTATAGCAGCTCCAAGGTTCCGTCTCATGTCAGTTCTCTGGTTCTTTGTCTCAGACCAGGTCTCTGGTTCTCCATTGTGACTGCCGTGGCTGTTGATCCCATAGACCCTCTTGCTTGCTCTATTACTGCTGAAGAATATCCTGCTGCTGCTGCTGAGTGTGTTTAATTTAATTGCTAAACAAGCCAATTCTCCTGTGGATTGGTGAGACTAGCCAATTCCTTGTGGACAGGCTTTTTTGCATCCTATCTGTATATTCCCTCCTATTCACACAACAAAGTCAAATTCAATGGATAGCAAATCCATTTTGAATAATAAACTTCACAGGGAGATTTCCAAGTTCACTTTTGAAATATTTTTCCTGAACATTTTTTTATAATTTTACAGAAATATATATTATTAGGCCTATTTGAATTGGTCTTATGTGCCATGGAACAAAACATCCATCTAGCATCATACTTGCCATGCTTGCTGAGCTTGTACCTGTTTTATAACCACTATGTCATTCCAAAATCTGATTGAAAGTTTCTGTCTTTTTTTTATGATCATCAATTTTACCTGCATATTCTCTTTTCTATTGTTTTTGTACATCCTGATGCCATATTTAAAGTAAATGATATGTCATCACCCTCACGTCTAAGGAATATTCTGACTGTAGGAATACTCAAAGGCATATTTCATTTTCAGTGTAACATATTCCAGACTCATCGGTGTTGTGTAGTGTTTTAAAAATTTATTATTTTTCAGTGCTACACAATATCCTATTATGTAAAATATAATAGCTTAGTTAGAAAATGATAGATACTGCATAAGACCACTGTTATAAGATAAACATGGGGAACGAGAGCAGGGAAAGAATGTATAATGAACACTACACTCCAATAGGAGAAGGGAGAGACTATCTGAAGGGAATGGATGATGAGACATTGTGTGTTTAGCAGTTGACAATCTGTAACAAGACTCAGATTATAAAGTGAATTGGGGGAGAGAGGATAAAAAAGAATATCGA
>NW_006399923.1:5723502-5728014 GCF_000299155.1 Elephantulus edwardii | reverse complement strand
TTCTCAGAGTCAGCCACAGTTTGTTATGATCCACACAGTCAAATGCCTTTGCATAATCAATGAAACACAGATAGACATTATTCTGGTGTTCCCTGCATTCAGCTAAGATCCATTTATCATCAGCTACAATATCCCTAGTACCACTACCCCTTCTAAACCCAGCCTGGACTTCTGGCAGTTCTCTGCTGATGTGTTCCAGTTGTTTTTGGATAATCTTCAGTAGAATCTTGCTTGCATGTGAAATGAGTGATATTGTTCTGTAGTTTCCACACTCAGTTGAGTCACCCTTCTTTGGAATGGAAAAAATATATATCTCTTCCAGTCAGTTGGGCAAGTGGTTGTTCTCCAGATTTCTTGGCACAATTTGGTGAGGACATTCAGGGCAGCATCTGTTAGCTGAAATATGTCAATTGGTATACCATCTATTCTGAGGGCCTTATTTTTTGCTATTTCCTTCAAAGCAGCTTGAACTTCTTCCTTCATTACCATAGGCTCTTGCTCAAATGTTATTTCATTAAATCCTTCTGTATCTGCCAATTCCTGTTGATACAATGACTCATTATATTGCTTCCATCTTCTTTGAATACCTCCTGGATCATTTCATTTTCTGCCTAAATCATCCTTGGTTATAGCTACTCTAGGTTTGAATTTGTACTTCAGTTCCTTGAGCTTAAGGAATGCTGAACGAGTTTGGCCCTTTTGATTTTATGACTCTAGCTCCTCCCACATTTCATTGTAATATTCTGCTTTTTCATTCTGTGCTGCCTTTTGGAATCTTCTGTTCAGCTCTTTAGTATCTTTAATTCTTCCTTGTGCTTTGGCTTCTCTACCCTCCAATGAAATCTTCAGAATTTCTTCTGACATTCATTTTGGTCTTTTCTTCCTCTTCTGTCTTTGTAATGACCGTTTGCACTCTTCCTGGATGATACATTTAACATCCTCCCACAGCTCATCTGGTCTTCCCTCATTAGTGCTCAAGGCCTCAAACCCGTTCCTGAGATGACTGTGAAATTCAGGTGGGATGAAAATAAAGTCATGTTTTGGCTCCTGTGGATTTGGTTTAATTTTCCTCAGCTTCAGCTTGAACTTGCATATGAGTAGTTGGTGGTCTGTTCCACAATCAGCCCCCAGCCTAGTTTTCACAGCTGATATTGAACTTCTCCAGCGGTTTTTTTCCACAGATACAATTGATCTGACTCCTATGCATAGTATAGCAAGGGAAAATGCTCTGTTAGTTCTTCTGCTCTACTCATTGATATACTAAAGGGGATCTCACAGTTTTCAATAGTCTTCAACAACGTCACAATTCAAATGTATCAATTCTTCAGTTCTGCTTATTGGTTGTTCAGCTTTTGCTTTACTATGAATCAACTGAAAATCATAAATTATATCAGGAAAACTTTGGACTTGAAACTTTGAACTTTGGACCATTTTAAAGAGTAAGTATAATTATTGAGATGAATGTATACTTATATATCAATGCCTTTAAATTGTGATGCTGGAGAATTTTATTCAACATAACATAGACCACCAAGAGAACAAGTAGGTCTTTCCTGAAGAGGCTGAAAACAAGATGGTCTTTGGAGGCAAAGATTTTGAAGCTTCATCTCACAAACTTTGGGAATGTGGCCCGGAGGGTTCAGTCCTTAGAGAATAACATTGTGTTTGGAATTATGAAGGGATAATTCAGAAAAGGAGGATCCTGGGTGAGATGGATTGATACAGTAACTGGAGTAATGAGGGTAGGTGTGTCAGAATCAGTAAGACTGGCTCAAGATAGAGCTGACAGAGTTCAGAGCTGTTTTACGTAGGATTGGTACGAGTCACAGTTGACCTAATTGCAGATAACAACAAAAATACATAATTTGATTGCTTGACAGTCATTTGTTTTCAAGATAGTAATAGGCATTAGTAGTTTAAGAAAAATTAAATCCTTGATAACTTCTATTTCTTAATATTTATTATAATATTTACCTAGCTCTTTGTTAGATTTTATTTTTCTTTGTGTTGAGGTGAATTCATTTCTGAAAGCTAAGCAGTCTTTGGCTTTCATCAATAAATACTTCAGCAGTCTTCACTTTTCACAAGATGTATTGTGTCATCTGCATATTTTATAGTAGTTAGAAATATTTCTCCAGTGTTGATGCTACATTCATTTCCATAAAGACCAAATTCTTAAGTAAATGTTCAGAACATAGATTTTTAATGAGTAATATTCAATAATAGAACCCTGTCACTTTTTACATTTAAGCCACAGAGCATTTGTTTGTTTCGGTTAAATATGTACTTCTTTATATTAAAAATACATAGCCAGATAGTTATTCATAAAAATCTCTTTAATTAGAAAATGTTTCATTTATCTTCATGTTTAGATAAGGAAATTTTGTTGTACATACTGTTGTTGTTGTTGTTGTTAGTTGACGCCAAATGAATCATAGTGACCTGATGAAAAAAAATCTAAATTTTGTTCTATCCTATGCCATCCTCACACTTCCTGACAAGAACCCATTGTGGCAGTCACTCTGTCAATCCACCTAGCTGAGGGTCTTCCACTCCTTCGCCACTCCTTCTCAGCATCATACCCTCTTCAAGGGATGTTCTCTCCTAGCAACAAGCCCAAAATATGTGAGATCAAACTTCATCAAGAGCCTCCGGAGAGCACTCTGGCTGAACCCTTTCCAAGACATAGCTGTTTGTTGTTTTGTCCATTCATAAAATGTTCAGTAATGTTCAGTGCTCTTCTCCAAACCACAACTCAAAGGCATCAATTCTTCTTCTGTCATCCCTATTCATTGCCCATCTCTCAGATACATAGCAAGTGCAAAGCTGTACATACTAGGACATAAATATTCACAAGAACCAGGAAAATCTCTCTAGTTTGGATAGAATATCCCAGAAGTTGTAAATTTAAAAAGTACGAACACATGTTATGTTATGCTATTTTGACTTAAAAATGAAACTTAATCCACCTAATTAATAAATGATAAATCGATTCAATTAAGTGCCATTAGTGGGAAAATAATGGATACCTTTTCATTTGTCCAAAGGAAACATAGAACAAATGTATTAATAAATGTCTACGTTTGTTACTGGAGCATAAACTGGTATTGAGAGTGGCACAGAAGCTATGGAGAAATGATACTTCTCTGATTTTAATATTTGGTATATTTTTGTTATCAGATATTTACTAATGAACTGCAAACTCAAACAACTGCAAAGTAAACAATCAAGCTTGTAGAAGTAAAAAATAAAATTAGAATATTAACAAAACAAATAACACTTTCAAATTAATATCAAACATAACTGAAAACTGACAAAAAGAAAAAAGCTTAGTATAATATATTTTTACTTATAAATTCTAAGACCAGTTATTCTGGCACATAGATATATTTTTGTCAGTATATCAGTTTTAACATATAAATTATTTTTATATATACTTGGAATATATGCATGAATAGATGTATCATGAATAATGAAAGCTCGATTTTTCTTCTGTTGTAAAAAATTATTAGAAATATGTAAATAGAGGTGAAAGTGTTGCTGAGACGTGAGGAGTTCAATTAGAATTGAGGAATTGTGTGACGTCATGGTTTGCACTGGTTTGTTGCTGTGATACAGAATATTTTTCCACTGTTATTTCAAGTATCAGCAGGGTTATCCATGGTTAACAGATTTCACAGTGACCAGATTAGTTTATAGACAAAAACAGACTAGAAAGGAGGACTGAAGATGTGCTTCTGAAAAACATTTGGCTGTGTAGATTTTAAGAAAACAGCTAAATATTGCAAGTTTTTGAAGAGTAACTCCTCAGGTTTTAAGACACTGAGACTTGGGGAACTGCAGCTTCCTCAAAGTAGAGTGGACTTTAATTACATGAGTGGAAAAGGTTGCTGATGAGACACAATTCAACTTGAGAACAGCTAGCTGAAAACATCCTTTAATAATCAGAATGCAGAAAGAATGAAGCATAGATGTAGGAACATTAGAAGTCAACAAAATGGACATAGAATTTATAAAATTATTGTAGAAATTAGAGCTGGGCATTTTCTAAACAAAGATTTAGAAGATTTCACCCTCAAAGAAATATGAGCTTTTGCTGTGGAGGCTAAATTTCTTTTCTGGTTATTCAAATACTTTCAAGTATTTTTCTTTCTGTCAGTTTTGCTTTTCATATTTAATCTGGAATCAAATCATCCTGTCACTCTCTGATAACACTTATGGCACCGTTCCCTTCATTAATATATAAAACATAAACAAATTATAACTTTACTCAAGAGTAGTTAAAAAATAAAAGAAAATATTACTAGATAGAGGAAGAAGGGAAGAAGATAAAGATAAAGTACTGAAGAGCAATGGTGTATCTGGAGACTAAGGTGCATCTGGTACAGGCAATCACTTTGCAATCACTTGTTATGCGTCAGAGAGCTGGACAATGACTAGGGAGGATAGAAAGAGAATTGATGCTTTTGAGCTTTGGTATTGGAGAAGAGTGTTGAGGGTACCATGGACTGC
>NW_006399923.1:5720674-5722805 GCF_000299155.1 Elephantulus edwardii | reverse complement strand
TATCTATCTATCTATCTATCTATTTATTGTATGTTTTAATTCCAAGGTAGTTAACTTCTGTTTTATCTTGAGCTAACTGTCAGTTCATGGTCTTCACAATTAATTACTATTATAGGCATCAGAGAGCTGGACAATGACTAATGATGATAGAATGATGATAGAATAATCGATGCCTTTGAGTTGTGTTTCTGAGTATTGAATATATCGTGGCCTGCTAAGAGAACAAACAAGTTCTTCCTAGAGAGTGTGAAACCAGGCTTCTTCTTGGAGGCAAGAATTTTGAATCTCTGTCTGACATACTTTGGGCTTGTTGCAAGGAAGGACCGGTCCTTAGAAAGGGACATCATGCTTGGAAGAGTGGAGGGATATCACAAGAGAGAAAAAGCCTGGATGAGATGGATTGACTCAGTGACTGGGATAATGAAGGTAGATAATGCAAAGAATAGGAAAGTGGGGGGAAAGCAGACGTTCACAATGTGTGAGAGACATTAAGATATTTCTAGGAGGTAAACATGGTTATTATAAAGTAATAAATAAATATAATAAACTGATAAAAATGGTTTAAGCTTGCCTTAATTTTAATGACAGTGTAAAGCCAAAGATTTTATTACAGAAGAGTTGTAACTATTATTATGGATAACAAAATGTTGTTGTTGTTGTTGTTCTTCTGTGCTATCAACTCGCTTGTGATTCACAGCGACCCTATGTACAAGAGCCCTAAACGCCGTTCTATCCTGTGCCAATCTCGCTGTCTCAAGCACATTCATTCCCACCACTCCACTCACAGAATCGATCCATCTTCCTCTCCTGCATCATCTCTCTACTCTCCTAAGCATGAAGTCCCTTTCCAAGGACCAGTCCCTCCTTGCAACATGCCCAAAGTATATCAGACGAAGCCTCAGAATCCTTGACTCCAAGGAGCATTACAGCTTTACCCTCTCCAGGGCAAACCTGTTTGTTCTCCTAGCAATCCATGGTATATTCAACACTCTTCTCCAGCACCACAGCTCAAAGGCATCAATTATCTTTCTATCATCCCTATTCACTGCCCAGTTTTCTGATGTATACCATGTAATTGCAAACACTTAGTCTCTAGCCTGACATCGTTACTCTTAAGTACTCTTGAGAGGTCCTTTACTGCTCTCTTTCTCAATGCAATTTGTCTCCTGATTTCCTGGCTGCTGTTACCAAGAGTGTTGACTGTGGAGCCAAGTAAACTAAACCTGTCAGCTATCTCAATCTCTTCACCATCCATACTGATGCTGCCAGTTGGCCCAGTGGTGAGAATCTTTGTTTTCTTAATGTTGAGCTTCAATCCATATTGAAGACTGCAGCCCTTAACCTTCTGCAGCAAGTGCTTCAGGTCCTCCCCAGTTTTCAGCAAGCAGGGTTGTGTCATCCGCATAAGGCAGGTTGTTGATTACTCTTACACCAATCCTGATGCTACATTCCTCCTTGTACAGCCCACCATCTAGGATTATCTGTTCTGCATACAGATTGAAAAGGTATGGAAACATAATACATCCATGATGGAGCCCTTTCAATAATTTATCAATATTTTCCTGATATTTTAAAATGTGCCATTTCTGCATCATCATTTAGAATTCTATGTACTAACCTCACATCTATGTGTCTTGAATTTCAGTCACTATTAGACACACTTTTTGTTCCTGACAATAATTAGCTCCTTCACTCACTGTGGTCCAGTCAGAAATGTACAAAGGGGTTTCAGAAGATTTACATCCTCTAAAGTCCCAATGGAGGGTCATTATGAGTCAGTCCTGACACAATAGAAATGAGGGCTTTTTGGTTGCTGTAAATAACACAGATTGTTGTTGTTGTTGTTGTTATTGTTAAGTGCTGTAGAGTCAAGTACAAACTCATAGTAATTCTATGAACAAAAGATCTGAACACAGTCCTATCCTGTGCCATCTTTACACTTTCTGGAACACAAGAACCCATTGCAGCACTCACTGTGTAAATACACCTGGTTGAGGTTCTTCCTCTTCTTTGCTGACCCTCCACCCTTCCCAACATCAGTCCCTCTCCAAAGAATAGCACGTCCTACCTAATTTAGGAGAGACTGGAGAGCATTATGTTGAGTGAACTAATCCAGTCCCACAAATACAAA
>NW_006399923.1:5718193-5720574 GCF_000299155.1 Elephantulus edwardii | reverse complement strand
GGAAATAGAGGGGTGAGGATGTTACTCATAGGGTTGCATAAGTTGATGGGTTGATGGGGTGAAAGAAATGGGAAGGATATTTCATAAAAAAATCAATGTATTCAAACTTTGTAAATAAATCAGAATAAAGTAAAAATTAAGAAAAAAAGAAATCAAAAGATGAATTGCATTAGGGAAATCTGCTGGCAGGGATCTCTCCACAATGCTGACAAGGCAACAATGTCAGTCTGGGGTCCAAGGTTATCCAAGCTGTGATCTTTGAAATTACTTTCTATGCATCAGAGAGTTGAACAATGATTAAGGATGACAGAAGAAGAGTTGATGCCTTTGAGCTGTGGTGCTGGAAAAGAGTACTGAACATACGATGGGCTGCAAAGTGAACAAACAGGTCTGTCCTAGAGAAGATGAAACCAAGTTGCTCCTCCGAGGCAAGGATTTTGAAGCTTAGTCCCACATAATATGGATATGTTTTCAGGAGGAGCTAGTCCTTGAAAAAGAAAATTATGCTTAAAAAAGGTAAAGTGACAGCACAGAAGAGGAAGACCCTGGATGAGATAGATTGACAGAGTAATTAGAGTAATGATGGATAGGGTGGTTCAGAGGTATTGTATATAGGGTTGCTATGAGTTGCAGGTGACTTGATAGCACATAACAACAACAGCTCCTGAGTGCTCTCAGAAACATATTCCAGCAGAAGGACAACATAAATCATACTACATATCCAATATATAAGCAGAAGAATCTATTTGAAAATCTGGTCTTTAAGAAGAAGAATATGGAATCAGGATCAGAAAAAGACTCATCAAAGTACTATGCTGTGCAAATGAGAAAGGAATTTTATTCACCAAAAGTGAAGAGGTTTGAAACACTTGCTGAAGAAGATTAAGGATCATAGCCTTCAATATATGTTATACCTTAACATAAAAAAAAGTAAAATAAACATCCTCACCACTGAACCAATAGACATCATGAAAGATGGAGAAAAGATTGGAGTTCTCAATTATTTAATCTTACTTGGACTTACAATCAAGAAATCTTGATTGCTACCAGCAGACATATACTGGAAGCTGGGCTAGGAGGACCAGAGGAAGAGTCCCTTTGGTAAGCAGGCCTCAGACACATACAGGGTTCAAGATCAGGCTGTGAAACCCAGAGCAACAGTCTCACAGGAGAGCAACAGCCATGTCTGGGAGATGGGCCTAGAGGCCTTGGAGCATCATCTGTACTGGGAGAACCCAGATAACAAATGTGGTTTTTGTCTTTAACTTGAGCCATAATATTTGGGTTAGTTAAACCCAATACAACTATTACCAGACAACGTTTAGGTCTTCTTGACTTTGTGCTGCTGCCTTTATGCATGAATCCCTGTCACTCATACAATTACATTAATATGTTTACTTGTCCTTGAGGTTTGCTCTTAAGCATATCATTTATCTGTCAGGTGTTTGTTTCTATTGGAGAAGTGTCTTTGCATGTTGCTGCTCACAATAGCTTAGATTCATGTGTGTTTACTTGTCTATAACCTGCTCTTTTGGATACAGTGCTTCTCTGTCAGATACTGTACTAAAGTGGAACTCCTAAATTCAGAAAAACAAAGGCCAAGGATTGGCCATCCTTTTCTGAAATAACAGGCTTTGGAAAACCCTATGAAAAATATAGAGCACATTGTTGTTGTTGTTGTTGTTGTGTGCCGTCGAGTTGCCTGCGACTCATAGCAACCCCATGTACAACAGACCTAAATACTGCTCTATTCTGTGCCAATATTATTGTCTCTAATACACCTAGCCTCATTGTCCCAGTGACTGAATCAATCCATCTCTTTGAGGGTCTTCCTCTTTTGCACTTTCCTTTCACCTTCCCAAGCATGATGTCCCTCTCCAAGGACTCATCCCGCCTTTCAAAATGTCCAAAGTATGTCAAACAAAGCTTCAGAATCCTTTCCTCCGAGGAGCAGCCAGCTTCACTTCACCAGGACGTACTTATTTGTTCTCCTAGCAGTCCATGGTATGATAAATACTCTTCTCCAGTACCACACCTCAAAGGTATCAATTCTCCTTCTACCATTCCTAGTCATTTTCCAGCTTTTTGATGCATAGGAAATAATTGAAAAGACCATGGCCTGTATGAGGCACACTTTAGTCTCCAGAAGGACATAATTACTCTTTAGTATTTTGAGAGATCTCTGACAGCATGTTGTTGTTGTTATGCGCCATCGAGTCATTTGCGACTCATAGCGACCCTATGCACAACAGCCCTAAACCCTGCTCTATCCTGTGCCATTCTTACTGCCTCCGACACACCCATCCAGATTACCCCAGTCACCGAATCAATCCATATCATAGAGGGTCTTCCCCTTCTGCGCTGTCCCTCCACCCTACCAA
>NW_006399923.1:5713971-5717663 GCF_000299155.1 Elephantulus edwardii | reverse complement strand
TCTTTTTCTTCTTGACATTGAGCCTCAGTCCATACTGAAGGCTGCAGTCCTTGACCCTCTGCAGCAAGTGCATGAGGTCCTCCTCAGTTTCAGCAAACAGACACTCCCAATTTGTCTTTTAATTTCTTTGCTGCTGTTATCAAGTGTGTTAATGAAGAGCCAAGCAATCTAAAGCTATTGATAATCTCAATCTCTTCACCATCCATCATGATGCAGCAAATCAGCCTACCCCACAGGTATGGATGACTGTATCTCCCAGAAACTCGTGGGTCAAGGCTGAAATCTTCAAATTCTGGAGCACAAGGCAAGGGGTTGACATGCAACAGTAGATGACTCAGTTGACCCTCCCTTACTACGCAGGTATGAAACACTGTGTCTCCCAGAAGCCCATGGGACACAGCTTACATCTTCACATTTTGAAGCCCTAGGGCCTTTGAACCTTGGGCAAGGAAAACATTATATAGCAAAGCTATAGGATGCATCATCCTCCCCTTGGAAACCATACCGATAGGATAATATCCGTACACATATAAGGAAGTCCAGTGAATACCACTATCATTCAAATATATGCACTAACAATTAAAGCCAAATTGAAGGAAATAGAAGATTTTTACCACATCTTGTAGTACAGATTCTATCAAACATGCAACCAAGATTCATTAATAATAAATAGTGACTTTAATACAAAAGTTGGGAATTACAGCTTGCTCAGCTCCACAATCAACATTCTTGGCACCAGCAGTCAGGAAATCAAAAGACAAATTGCATTGGGAAAAATCTGCCATCAGGGACCTCTCCAGAGTAATGAAAAACAACAAAGTCAGTCTGAAAACTAAGGTGCACCTGATCCAGGCTATGCGTCAGAGAGCTGGAGGAAAGGAATTGATGTCTTTGAGTTGTGGTGTTGGAGAAGAGTCTTGAACATGCCATGAACCACCAAGAAAGCAAATAGGTGTCTTAGAGAAGGTGAAACCAAGTTTCTCCTCAGAGGCTAGGATTTTGAAGCTCCATCTCACATACTTTGGGCACATGGCCAGGAGGGACCTGTTCATGGAGAAGGGTATCATGCTTGGAAGGGTCGAATGACAGCACAAAAGAGGAAGATGCAGATGAAATGGCTTGATACAGTAACTGGGACGATGCGGTTTGGTGTATTGGAATTAATGAGACTGGATAAGGAAAGGACAGGCTTCAGAGCTGCTGTACGTAGGGCTGTCATGAGTAACAGGTGATTTGACGGCACCTAAGAACTACAGCAGCAGTAGTTTGAAAATATCGGTTTGATGACAGAAATGAGGCTGGAGTTAGAATGGTAGACTTTTTAACAATCAATTATTTATTCATTGCAAATATTTTTTTTATTAGAAGCACAAACAACTATCAGCTATACATATGAACCTTCTGTTGTACTACACAGGCATACAATTACACATGTGGAAAGAATCATTTGAGAAGCTTAAGACTGCTGTTTTTGTTGTTAGGTGCCACTGAATTGGGTATAATTCTGTAATCCTATGAAGCACAGATTTAAACCCTATCCTATGCCATCCTTACTCTCTTCAACACACTTAAGTCATGATTGCACTCACTGTGTCAGTCTAGCTCATTGAGAGTCTTCCTCTTGTTAACTGACTCTTTTCACAATTCCAAGCATGATACAGTGTTCCAATAAATAGCCTCTCCTCACAACATGTGCAAAATGTCTGAGACAAAAATTCACCATCCATGCTTCTGAGGAGCACTGCGGATGTACTTTTGCTAAGAGATAGCCAGCCGTTTGTTCTTTGAAAGTCCATGACATAGTCTTTAAAGTAGGGCTCATGTGTACAGTTGCTTTCAAGTTGTGATGCTGCAGAAGAATCTTGAACACACCAAAGACTATCAAGAAAACAAATAAGTCTATCTTGGAGAGGGTGAAACCAAGTCTCTCCTAGGATGCTAGCATTTTTATTTTTTTTAAGTTCTAGTTTACTTACAACATTTGAATATATTGATGTCTAGAACAGATTCTTCCAATTTCCCCACTCATCAAATTGTACAACCCCATGATTAATCCCCTCCTACTCCCTGCACATCCTCATCCCTCTGCTTCCAACCTCTACCACTCCTCTTGGATCCTTATACTCATTCTACATGAATGGTTTTATACAATATTTGCCCTTGTGGGACTGAGTTAGTTCTCAGCATAATGCTCTCCAGTCCCTCCCAAGTTAGGTAATCATTACTCTTCTGCATGCTGCATAGTATTCTTGTGCGTGAATGTACCATAATATTTCAATCCATTCGTTTGTGGTTGGACATTTGGGCTGTTCCCATGTTCTTGTGATGGTGAATAATGCTGCTATGAACATTGGTGTACAAATCTCAATTTGTGTCTCAGTTGTTATTTTCTCAGGTAATACTCCATGTAGTGGAAAGACTGGGTCATATGGAATGCCAATGTTCAGCTTTTCAAGAAAGTACCAAACTGCCTTCCAGAATGGTTGTACCATTTTACAATCCCACCAACAAGTTCCTTTCTCACCATGTCCTCTCCAACTTGTATTATTTGTTGGCCTGTTAAACTTTGCTATTGTTACTGGAGTAAGATAGTACCACTTTATGGTTTTGATTAGCATCTCTCTAATTACCAGTGATTTTGAGCATTTTTTCATGTTTCTGTTTGTCATTCAAATGTCTTCCTCTGTGAATATTCTTTCCATTTCTTTTGCCCATTTTGTAATTGGATTATCAATCTTTTTCTTGTGGAGGTCCAGGAGTATTCTGTAACCTTTCATTTTGGATGCTAGGATTTTGAAGCACCATCTCACATACTTTAGGCATGTGGCCAGAAGAGACAAATCCTTAGAGAAGTACATCATGCTCAGAAGTTTGGAGAGACAAACTCTGATGTTAAACATGGCCATTACCTAATAGATTGCCTATTAATAAGATTGACTACATCTGTAGACTGAATCATTGGAAAAAGCCAGGTGTCAAAATCAGGTCAAGTGCTGACTGTGGAACAGATCTTTAATTGCTTATGTGCATGTCCAGATTTAACCTGAAGAAAATGAAAACTAGTCAGTAAAAACCAAAATACAACTCTGAGTCTTTCCCACATGAATAAAAAATCTTCTCCAGAATGCTGTAGTTGTTCTTAGGTGACATTGGGTCAATTATGACCCATAGCAATCCTATGAACAACAGATCTGAACCCTGTTCTATCCTGTGAAATCCACACTTCTTGACATACTGGAGCCCATTATAGTAGTCATTGTTTCATTTAACTCGGTCCGTTGTGTTCCTCTCCTTGGCCTACATAATGCTTCATGTCTGTCTCCAAGGAAAGTCCTTCCTAGCAACATGCCAAAGTACATGAGGGGGGAAGTTTTATCATCTTTGGCTCCAAAAAGCACTCTGTTTGTTCTTTTGGTAAGTCCAAGTTCAGTGCTCTTCTCCACCACCACAGCTCAAAGACAGCTATTCTTCTTCTGGAATTGGTATTCATTGTCCAGCTCTCAGAGTAAGTGAGCTGGAATGTCATACATGGCCTGAATCAGATATACCTTAGTCTGCAAACTGATGTCATAAATTCAATAATTTGAAGATGTCCCTAACTGTAGATTTTTCCCATTCAATATGTCTCCTGATATGATTGCTGGTACCAAGGGTGTTGTTTGTGTATCCAAATAAGCTCCAGTTGTTGATAG
>NW_006399923.1:5703087-5713305 GCF_000299155.1 Elephantulus edwardii | reverse complement strand
TGGAAGGTCAGAACAAAAAGAAGACACATGAGATGGATTGCAGTATCAGTGGGCCCAAGTTTGTCAGAGATGTTGACTCAGGATAGGGCTGGGTAAGAGCCTTTGGGTCACTCTGAGTCATAATCGATTCAACGGCATATAACAAAAACAACAATTAAGCTCAGAACATAAATAGAAATTTTAAAATTATTCACAATGTCTGTAATGAATCATTCTATTAAGTGTAGGGCAAATAAGATTATAGACCAATAATCAGAAAATGTTAAGAGTTGCAGAGTCGCAGTGCCAGTAAAATTCTCAACTCAGAGTGCTGACAGGGAAAGTGAGTCTTGAGATACGGGTGGTGACATTTGGGAAGATCCAGGGATAGGTCCGAATTTTGGACTCCTGTATGCACCCTGTCCTCAATACTCCTGAATATCCTTGTTAGTGAAAGCATGATTTCAACTCTGTTTGAGGGAACCATTGTAACATTAACCTTCGTGAAAGAGTTTTCCTTAAATGTATCTGGAGATATATTCCAGTGCAGAAATAAGGTGGCCTATTTCTCATTGCCTTCAAGGTCATAGGGATTATCTCAAAGTGTCAACAAATGAAAACAAAATCAGCTCCAGGAGGAAATATTCTGCATATAAAAAAACTTAAGAATGTCATCCATTTCAATTGAGAGGCACCTGATAAACATGTCAGGAGTTCTAGTGACCTAGTGGATAGTGAGTTGTGGTGGCATCTTAAAGACTTGTGTTTTAAATACACTAGTTGGTACATAGGAGAAAAATAGACAATATCTTTAAATGCAATTTACAACCTCTGAAAGTACACTGTACAATCAGCTATGAGTTGTTTCTGAGTCAAGGTCATTGAAAGAGTGAGGGTGTCTAGACAACAGAGGATGAAATATATGCAATGCTATAAAATCTATTCCTTGGCATAATCACTAGGAGCTCAGGATATTGTGTTTTGAATACAGTGCATTCTTATTGAGCTATAATTATAAAATTCTCAATTGTATTAAACCAAGAAAAACATTTTTTACTAGCAGCACAAATAAAACTAAAAACCCCTTCAATTAATTGTTACATTGATACTGTACTCGTAAATTTATAGTTCCAAGGCAAAAATATGTTACATCCATCTATTAATTAGTTTTTCATTTTTTTAACATTAATGTAGACATTTGTATGAATTAAACCATTTACTGAAGCAAAGAACAGAAAGTTATTTCAACTGAGATGCTGCAATTATTTAATTGGTTAGTTATTAGTGTTTACATCACTTGTTAATAAAAGACATATTTGTGCTGTTTATTGAGAGGACAGGTTTCTCATATTCCTATACACATGTTTCAATAGGCTTACAAATTAAAGTAGTATTTATTAGAATTTTTAATCACTTTTGGCCTTTTTAAAATAAAATACTATAGAAATTTTTAACCATCTAAGATTTGTCTTCACTGTCATTTTGTTTTGGTACTTGCCACTCTGTTATTAAATAATCTGTTTTTCTCACTGTTGCATTTTGAGTTTATACAACAGGAATACTAAATTATCTGTGTTCTTCTGAGTGTATCTATCTACTCATCTCTCACTGACTTTGCCAAAGTTCCTTCACCCTTGGACAGACTTTCTATTACTATCTCTCAAGTTTAACATTTTCTATTTTAACAAAAAACTTTCTCTGACCCTGCCTGCCCACCTCAGGCAGAATTAATCATTCTCTCCGTTTGCTATTTGTGTACTCAGTGAATACCTCATATTTCACGGAGAGTATGAGATTATTCATAAACTAGACTGAGCACCTCTATAGGACACCAGCTAGCAACTTCACCAAGAAAAGAGCTAAGACTATTAATACTCATTATATTAAAAAAAATGAAAGCTACTACGTTCTGTCAACTTTTGTACACTTTCAACCTTTTAGCATCTCTGCCATTGGACTGTATGTTAAAATTGAAGGGATACAAATACTCTCTTGGCAGAAATTGTCTTTCTTATACCAAATTTTCTTTTGTTGTTGTTGTTGTTATGTGCCATCGAGTCGCTTGCGACTCATAGCGACCCTATGTACAAGAGCTCTATATGCTCTTCTATCCTGTGCCAACCTAGCCATCTCAAACGCACTTATTCCCACTGCTCCAGTCATAGAATCGGTCCATCTCATTGAAGGTCTTCCTCTCCTTCGCTGTCCCTCCACTCTGCCAAATATGATGTCCCTCTCCAAGGATCAGTCCCTCCTTGCAACATGCCCAAAATATGTCAGACAAAGGTTCAGAATCCTTGACTCCAGGGAACATTCTGGCCTCACCCTCTTCAGGACAAACCTGTTTGTTCTCTTAGCAGTCCACGGTATATTCAACACTTCTCCAGCACCACAGCTCAAGGGCATCAAATTCTCTTTCTGTCATCCCTATTCACTGTCCAACTCTCTGATGCATAGCAAGTAATTGTGAAGACTATAACCCGGATCAGGCACACCTTAGTTTCCAGTATGACGTCGTTGCTCTTCAATACTCTTGAGAGGTCCCTCACAGCTAACTTTCTCAATGGAATCCATCTCTTGATTTCCTGGCTGCTGTTACGAAGAGTGTTGATTGTGGAACCAAGTAAACGAAAACTGTTAACTATCTCAATCTCTTCACCATCCATACGAATGCTGCCAGTTGGCCCAGTGGTGAGAATCTTTATTTTCTTGATGTTGAGCTTCAGTCCATATAGGAGGCTGTAGTCCTTGATCTTCTGCAGCAAGTCTTCAGGTCCTCCTCAGCTTCAGCAAGCAGGGTTGTGTCATCTGCATAATGCAGGTTGTTGATGACTCTTCCACCAATCCTGATGCCACATTCCTCTTCTTATAGCCCAGCATCTCGGGTGATTTGTTCTGCATACAGATTGAAAAGGTTTGGAGACAGAATACTTTTATATAGTAAGGGTATACATGAGACTTGTTATAGTTGTTATTGTTAAGTATCACTGAGTTGATTATGACTCAGAGAGATCCTGGGAACAAAAGATTTGAACCCTCTTGTATCCTGTGCCCACCTCCCTCTTTCTGATACACGAGCTCATTGCATCAGTCACTGTGTCAGTCCACCTTGTTGAGGGTCTTCCTCTCCTTCTCTGACCCTCCACCTTTCCCAGCATCATGATTTGTTATAGTAGTCAATATGAAAAACATCTTTTTCTCTTTTTATAATCAACAAATTCTTCTTTCCTTTTTCTTGCTTTTGTGCTCTTTTATTTACACCGAAAATATGCTGCGATTCTGATGGCACACAGTTCGAGGCCATCAGCTGCTCCCTGGGAGAGAAGGATGGGCAATCAATTGTCACCCGATTAACTGCCTCTGAAAACCCACTGGAGGGTCAGCTATGGGTGTATTCCAACTCTATGGAATTCAACAACAACAACAATTATGAGCAAGGCATAAGGTTTTAATTCTCTGCAGGAAAAGGGTGAACAATCTCCTCCCATGTGATTTATTGCCTCTGAAAACCTAGATCAAATATGGGTTGGTGCCAACAACAACAATTATGAATAATAATGAGTACAGTGGACTTTGGTGGCCTAGTGGTAACAAGCTGTACTGCAATCCCAAAGGCATCTGGTTCAAATTCCGTAGCTGCTCCTCAGGAGAAAAACTGTCAGTCTCCTCCAGACTAACTGCCTTTGAAAGCCTACTGAAGGGTCATCCGTGGGTTGGCTCCAACTCCATGATGCATAACAATAGCAAAAAATGATGAGTACAACGAGGCTATTTCTCACTTAGTCTGTTGGTCTGTCCTCTGAAGATAAAAGGTGAAAATATTACAACTACAAAATTGAATTTTGACAAAAGGAAATAATCATCTTGCGATAGAATATTACTTTTACAAAGATCCTTAAAAGTGCAGCAGAATGTTGAAGCATAAAAAGAATAAACATGTAAGAATAAAAGCCTGAAATATGGAAATAGCATTAAAACATAGGTAAAGTTTCCTATAAATAACTTAATTAGGAAAAGGAGGTTTATTTTTACACAGATAAAATAATCTAAGGACAAGAGAACAAATAAAGATGCATGATTTTAATTATATTTGGGAAAATAATTAAAGAGACATCTGGTAACATGAATAAGGAATTGTGCTGCCAACCTCACGGCAGGTGGTTCAAATTCACTAACTGCTCCATGTGAGAAAGTTGGGTAATCTATTCCTCTGTGATTTACAGACTCTGAAAAATGCACCGAAGAGTCAGCTATGCATCAGTTCTGATTCAACAGCACAAACCAACCCTACATAAGACTAATTGTTGAACTCCTTTGATGATAAATAACCCTCAACAAATGGCATTCAGTGAAGTACCTGACTTTAAGAAGTGAAACAATAATTCTTCTGGTGTTTAGGAAAAAACAAACAAGAGCATGGTGTCTGCACCACTCTCAACAAATAAGAAATCAGACATTCTCCAGCCTTTTCCAAAGCAATATTCAGGGTTTGGCCATAGTACAATATTGAGTTGACATTGTTTCTGAACACTTAAAGATAAGACAATCACTTTTTATAAAAACTAATTAACCTTGTTAATTTTGTAATGTTGTTGTTGTTATGTAGCCCTAAACCATACTTTATCCTGTGCCAAACTTATTGTCTCTGCCACACCTACCCAAAGGGAGATATTTTTAAAATATATTATCTGGGAAACATAGAGCAGTCCTAGACTCTCCCTAACACTTATGGTGAGAAAATAACAAATTTCTAGCAGTGAAATTCAACCAGATTAATAAAATAATAATAAAACCATGGGAATATATATCCTTATTCTGGAAAAACTATTTGTTGTATTAGTAAACATACATTTACCATATCTATTTCTGTTTTCATAATAATTATATTGAAAAACTTAGCCACTCTAAGTTTTATGTTCAAGACAATGTTGAGTATTATAACACATTATCTTTAAAGATATACCAAATTTCCTCAGTAAAATAAATTCGATATAATAGTGAAAGTAGTAAAGTGTTATTAACTTATTCTATACATATATTAATTCAGTTTATGCATAATTAACATATAAGTAGCTTCTCAGTTAACAGAACAGTCATTATATTGAACACTGATCCTTCCCAAGTGCTATGAATCAAGAAACATTAACAAATAAACAGCTTCCAGCTGTGACTGCTTTTGCCCGTTGTTTTGTGCCTTCAAATCAACTGTGAATCATAGGAGCACTATGAACAACAGATACAAACTTCTCCTTATGATGCACAATCTCATCTCTGTCATGCTTAAATTCATTATAATAGTCATTATGTCATCTCATTCATAATTTTTCTTTCTTTTGCTGTTCGTTCTCCAACCTCTCCTGGAATGTCTCTCTCCAAGGACTGATTCCTCCTAAAAATATGCTCCAAAGAAGTGAGACAATGCTTAACATAATTCCCTCTAAGGAGCATTCTGATGGCCCTATCTCCAAGACAGACTAGTTTGTCGTTTTGATTATTGTTGTTTCTGTTACGTGCCATCAACTTATTTGCGACTCATAGTGACCCTATGTACAACAACTCTAAACTCTGCTCTATCCCTTGCGAATCTCACTGTCTTCGACATGCCTATCTTCATTACCAAGTGACTGAATCAATCCATCTCATCAAGGGTCTTCCTCTCCTGCATCATTCTTCCACCTTCCCAAGCATGATGGCCTTCTCCAAGGATTGATTCCTCCTTGTAACATGTCCAAAGTATGTCAGATGAAGCCTCAGAATTTTTGCCTCCAAAGAACAGCTTGTCTTCATCCTCTCCAGGATGAACTTGTTTGTTCTCCTAGCAGTCCATGGTATAGTCAATACTCTTCTCCAGCACCACAGTTCAAAGGCATCAACTCTCCTTCTATCATCCTTAGTCATTGCTCAGAGCTGAAGCATAGCAAGTAATGGCAAAGACTATGGCCTCTATCAGGTGCACCTTAGTCTCCAGACTGATATCGTTGCTCCTCAGTATCTTGGAGAGGTCTCTGACAGCCGACTTTCCTAATGCAAATTGTCTTTTAATTTTCTGGCTGCTGGTACCAAGAGTGTTGATTATAGAGCCAAGCAAACTAAAGCTGTAAATAGTCTCAATCTCTTCACCATCCATCATGATGCTGCCAATTGGCCTAGTGGTGAGAATCTTTGTTTTCTTGATGTTGAGCTTCAATCCATATTGAAAGGTACAATCCTTTACCTTCTGCAGCAAGTGCTTCAGGTCCTCCTCAGTTTCAGGAAGCAGGGTGCGTCATCTGCATAACACAGATTGTTGATAAATCTACCTCCAAACCTGATGCCACACTTCTCCACATAGATCCCCTGCAGATACAAATAACTACAAATCCCATAAGCTTGTGATTAAACCTGCTTTCAAATCTTGAGGCCCAAGGGACAAGAAATACAACATTATATACAAAATCTAAAGGATTAATCAATCTCCCCTGGGAAAATTTTACAGAATAAATGGAGGAGAAGATGCTTTAAGGCACAAGAAGCCAATCCTGGAGAAGATGTTCAAAACTCCTGAAGTCAAGAGATACTGCTCTTAGAGGAAGAAACTGGAAGCAACCTGAGGCGTTAAGAAACACAGAGCCAGAATGATTGACATGTAGGCCATCACATCAAGGGCTGGATAGTGGAGATTGTTGTTGAATGGAGTAGGTGGGAGTAGATGTAAATGTTGGTGGAGCCGGGCAAGGGGTGGCTGAAAACACACCTGGCAAGTTTGGAGACAAAACAGAATCTATTGGGTTTTTTCTACTACTGGGAAGTATTTTTAATTTGCTCTTCTCTGTATAATGCCTGTCTGTCAGATAATGCTCTAAATCTGAGCAATCTATTTAAGACAGACTAGGAAGAAATATTGGCCATCCACTTCTGAAATGGCAGGACTTTGATAACTCTGTGCACAACAGTGTATGCTTAGACTAGCAGATATGGCAACTGAGGCTGAGCCCTCAAGTATGGAAACAAAGAGAAGGAGGAATAGCTGTAAGCAGACACTAGTGATTGGAACATGGAAAGTAAGAACCACGAATGTAGGAAAACTGGATATTGTTAAGAAGGAAATGTTGTTGTTGTTGTTGCTAGGTGCCATCGAGTCGTAGATGATTCATAGTGACCCTGTGAATGAAACGCCTGATTATTGTTCATACGTAGAGTTTGTGGAGGCAAGCCATTTTGGAAGTGGATGCCGCTCCTGCTTCCAGGCTTGTTTCAGTCGGGAAGGTCTAGCAAACACTGTCCACCATGGGTAACTACTATAACGTTATTGACATACAAGTTATCGGCGAAATGAGATGGACTGGCGTGGGACATTTTGAGTCTTTTTGATGTTGTTAAGTGTCATCGAGTCATAGGCAACTCATTGCAACCCTACAAAAGAAAGATCTGGACACCTGTATAACTTTCATCTTTTTTCCTTTTGATAGTCTATAAAAAATCAATCCTCTTCTCCAAGACCACAATTCAAAGTCATCAGCTCTTCTTCTGTCATCTTTGTTCACTGTCCAATTTTGAGAGGCATAAGGAGTAAGGATCAGGGGCATCTTAATCTTTAAAATGACATCCTTGTATGTTAGCACTCTGGAAAGACCTTTTAAAGTAGATTTTCCCCAACTTTATTTTTTTTTATTTCTTGAAAATTGCTTTGATGGAAGTTGAGATTCTAAAGAAAATAAAATTGTTAATAATTTTAATCTCTTGTGTATCTATCATAATGCCGCCTATTGTTTGTGGAACAAATATGCTTGTTATCTTAATATTGTTGCTATATTCAACCCAAACTAGCATCCTGAACCCCTGGGTTTTGTACCCAGCAGGGGTCTGGGATCACTTTGCCCTCCCTAATCAAATAAATACCCATCCTCCTAGAATTCCACTTGGCTTTGTTGGCAGTCAAGCATCCAAAGAAATACAAGACATTCAACCTAAACTAGCATCCTGAATCACTGGATGTCACATAGAGCAGGAGTCTGGAATCATATTTGCCCCATATTTGGACCAAGAAGCAGTCCAGAGAACAGAGCAAGGAAACATTGAAAGGTTCCAAATCAGGAAAGGAATGTGTCCAGGATGCATACTGTCTCCATATCTTTTCAATCTATATACAAAAAAGATCAGTCAGGAACAGGGCTTTATAAGGAGAAATGTAGTATCAGGGTTGGAGGAAGACTTATCAACAACCTATGTTATGCAGATGACACAACCTTGCTTGCTCAAACTGAAGAGGACATTAGGCATTTGCTGAAGATGGTCAAGGACTGCAGTCTTCAGTATGAATTGAAGCTCAACATCAAGAAGACAAAATAAATAAATAAATAAATCTCACCACTGGGGCCAATTGTCAGCAGCACGATGGATAAAGAAGAGATTGAGGTTGTTAACAATTACAGCTTGCTCGGCTCCACAATCAACACTGCTGCCAAAAGCAGTCAGGAAATCAAGAGATGAATTGCATTGGGAAAATCTGCCGCCAGGGACCTCTCCAGAGGACTGAAAAGCAACAATGTCAGTCTAGAGACTGGTGTGCCCACTTGATGCCATGGTTTTCACAATTATTTTCTATGCATTAGAAAGCTGGAAAACGACTAAGGATGACAGGAGAATAATTGATGCTTTTAGTTAAGGTCCTGGAGAATAATCTTGAACATACCACAAATTGCTAAGAAAACAAATCAGTCTGTCTTGGAGAAGGTGAAACCAAGTCTTTCCTTGGAGGATAGGACTTTGAAGCTACATCTCACTTAATTTGGGCAAGTGAGCAGGATAAAACGGTCCTTGGAGAAGGACATCATGCTTGTAAGGGTGGAGGGAT
This sequence comes from Elephantulus edwardii, assembly GCF_000299155.1. Lineage (NCBI taxonomy): Eukaryota > Metazoa > Chordata > Mammalia > Macroscelidea > Macroscelididae > Elephantulus > Elephantulus edwardii. The sequence continues at coordinate 5,704,493 of NW_006399923.1, read as the reverse complement.
TGTGCAGAAGAGGAAGAGTCTGAATGAGATGAATTGATGCAGCAACTGGGGCCCTGAGGATTGTTGTCAGAATTAGTGAGACTGGCTCAGGACAGGTCAGGGTTCAGAGCTTCTCTACATAAGGTTTCTATGGATCACAGGCAACTTGACAGCACATAACAACAACAATCAGTTACTATTGTTAATACTCATCCTTGTAGAATTCCACTGGGCTTTGTTGACAGTCAAGCATCAAAAGTGACAAGACATTCAACCCAAACTAGCTTCTAGCAACAAGTAAACAACACCAGCATGCCAGGTCTAGAGGATACATAGCCCTTGATGGAAAATTATCCTATTGTTACAGCAGTGTGGTGCAAATGGAGGAACAGAGACACAAAGTCACAAGACCAAGATGATAGTCGGAGTAGAAACTCAGCAGCGAGGATTTTTCCCTTGTACTGCCTCAGATAATAAGTCTTCCTTAAAGGTGATTAGTGGAATTTAAACTTAGAATCTCCTAAACTTGAGACTGGCAGCAACCTTAGAGACCAGAAGCAGTGCACGGTGCAAGGCATCACAAAAAATGACCAAAGCTTGAGCCATTATATCAAGGGTTGGCTGGGCAGAAGGAGTTGCTGGACAGGACAGGCGATTGTGCAAAGGTATGCTATTGGAGCAGGGAAGGGAAGAGACAAGATTCATGTGTCAAAGGAGGAAAGGGAGGAAATTGAATTTATTGGTTACTTCTGGAAGGGGTAACTGTATTTCATGAACTCCTTTTGGTAAAATGATTGTCTGTCAGATATCTAAATCTGAGCATCCAAATTAAAACAGACTAGGAAGAAGGATTGCTCATTCACTTTTAAAATAATAGGCATTTGAGAGGCCTGTGTACAACAGAGCACACTTAGAGGAGACTAGTAGACATGAAATCTGAGGCTGAGCCCTTGTATTTAGAAACACAAAGGAGGAAGAACAGTGAAAAGCAAACAGTAATGATTAGAACTTGAGAAGCACAAATGTAGGAAAAATAGGCATTATTGAGAAAGAAATGGGACACATTGATTTTGACATACTAGGTGTTAATGAAATGCGATGGATTTGTATGGGACACTATCAATCAATCGTATGATCTACTACACAAGAGATGAAAGGGGAAGAAAAAAATGGGTCATAGTTCGTAATTAAAATGTCACTTTGAGATCCATCTGAAGTACAATGTCAGCAACAGGATAATATTCATACACATATAAAGAAGACTGGCTAGTACCACTATCATTCAGATATATGTACCCACAATCAGAGCTAAAGAGGAGGAAATAGATTATTTTTACCCAATTTGCAGTCAGAAATAGGTCAAACATGCAATCAAGACACATTACTAACAATGAGGGACCTGAATGCAAAAGTTGGGAACAGGGAAG
>NW_006399923.1:5685839-5702832 GCF_000299155.1 Elephantulus edwardii | reverse complement strand
TGAAGTTAAAGAAAATTAAATCCACAGGAACCAAAATTTGACCTTGAGTCTATCCCACTCAAATTTCAAAACCATCTCAGAAACATATCTGAGGCATCAAACACCAATGAGTGAAGACCAGAAGAGATGGAGAGGCTATCAAGAATATCATCCATGAAGAATTCAAAAGGTCATTACAAAGGCAAAAGAAGAAGAAAAGACCAAGGTGGATGTCAGAAGAGATTCTGAATATTGGACTAGTGAGCTGAGAAGCCAAAGCGAAGGGAAGAAATCAAGAAATTAAGGAGCTGAACAGAAGATTCCAAAGGGCAGTTCAGGGCGACAAAGTAAAATATTGTAATGAAATGTGAAAAGAGGTGGAGTCTGAAAATCAAAAGAGCTGAACTCGTTCAGCATTTCTTAAGCTGAAGGAACCTAAGAACAAATATAAAACTTAAGTTGCAATATGGCAGACTATAAAATGTTTAAAAACATATGAAAGGAGCATACAGAACCACTGTACCAAAAGGAGTTTGCTGACACAGAAGAATTTAATGAAACATATGAACAAAGCCTGTGGTGATGAAGGAAGAAATTCAAGCTGCTCTGAAAGAATCATTAGCAAAAAACCAAAGCCCCAGGAATTGATGATGACATACCAATGGACGTATTTCAACAAACACTGTCCTGGATACACCCACTAAGTTGTGTCAAAAAATCTGGAGGACCATCACCAAGCCAACTGAAAGAGTTCCATATTTGTTCTCATTCCAAAGAAAGATGACCTGAGAAAATGCAGAAATTATCGAACACTATCATTGCTATCATATGCAAGCCAGATTCTGCTGAAAATTATCCAAAAACCACTGAAACAGAACATCAGCACAGAACTGCCAGATATATAGACTGGGGTTAGAAGTGGCCATGATACTAGGGCTATTATAGCTAATGTTAGGTGGATCTTGGCTGAAAGCAGAGGGTATCAGAGCAATGACTACATGAGTTTCTTTGACTATGCAAAGGATTTGACTGTATAGATCAGAGCAAACTGTGGCTGAGAAGAATGGAAATCCCAGAAAATTTTACTGGGCTTATGCAAAACCTACACTTGGACCAAGAAGCAGTTCTCTGAAAGAGCAAAGAAACACCACATGTTAAAAAAAATGGGAAGAATGTATGCAATGAATATGCCCTATCTCCTTACGTTTTCAATCTATATGTAGAGCAGATCATCCTGGAAGATAGGCTTTATGGAAGGTGTGTGACATAAGCATTGGAGGAAGACTCATCAACAACCTGCATTATGTATATAACATAACGATGCTTGCTGAAACTGAGGAGGACATGAAGCACATTTTGTAGAAGGTCAAGGACTGCAGCCTTCAATATGTATTGAAACTCAACAAAAAGAAAACTAAGATTCTCACCACTGGGCCAATTGGAAGCTTCATGATATGGTGATAAAATTGAGATTGTTAATAGCTTTAGCTTACTTGTCGTCACTATCAAAACTCTTATTACCAGAAGCCAGGAAATCAAAGGACAAATTGCATCGGGAAAGTCTGCTGTCAGGTACCTCTCCAGAGTACTGAAGAGCCATGATATCAGTCTGAATATTAAAGTGTGTCTGATCAGGCCATAGTCTTCTGAACTGTTTACTATGTGTCAGAAAGCTGGACAATGACTAAAGATGATAGGAGAAGAATTGATGCCTTTGAGCTGTGGTGCCGGAGAAGAGTATTGCATATACTATGAACTTCCAGGGGAATAAACAGATTTATCCTAGAAAGGTTGAAACCAGGATGCTCCTTGGAGGGAAGGATTCTGAGGCTTTGTCTGACATACTTTGTATAGTTGCAAGAAGAGGCTGGTCCTTGGAGATGGACATCATATTTGGAAGGTTTGAAGAACAGAGCAAGAGAGGTAGACCCCAGATGGATTGATTCTTTGATTGGGGTAATGGGAGTAGATGTGTCTCTCTGTTTGGCACAGAATAGAGCAGGTTTCAGGGCTATTGTACATAAGATTGCTGAGTCGCAAGTGACTAGATGGCACATCATAACAACAACTCAGAGAGAGAGAGAGAAAGAGAGAGATTCTTAATTTTCTTATGTTTTTTGAATAGCATGCATAAAAACAGTTCATAAAATAGGTCATAAAAATTGTTGACATGTTGCCGTTTCCAGGAGTTGCCAGTTCTTGGTGAAGGATATCATGCTTGGAAAAGTGGAGGGATAGCGCAGGAAAGGAAGACCATGGATGAGATGGACTGACACAGTAACCGAGATAATAGGGGTTTTAGAGACAATGAAATTGCCTCAGGTTAAGGCACAATTCTGAACTATCATATATAAGGTCACTATGAGTTGTAAGGAAACTCAATGGCATATCATAACACGTTCAAAAATAATATTGTCAACCTGTTAATGGTTGCTATATTATCTTTTTATTAGAATCTCTATTGAAATATTGTAAAATTTTTTTCAACTTAATCCCAATTTAATTTTTACAAGAATTCAATTCAAAAGTAACTTTAAGTTTACGGTGTATTTTATTGAAAAAAATGAAAGATAATTTATTTCCACCAGTAAATTTCTATGTACTTATCAATAACATCTACAATGACTTTCAAAATGATTTTTAAGTTAGTTTCTAAAAATAATTATATATGTTATTGAAAAATAAATTATTGAGTGATATTTTATTACCTTTGTTTGTAATTAAATTGCATAATTGAATCATTACAATTTTTTATATTGAAAACAGTTGCAAATATGATTATAAATTTTTAATATTTATAATAATAATATATACTAAATAAGAAATATATCTGTAATAATAATATATCATAAGTAAGAATTATATTTATAATAATAATTTGTAATAATTATATGGTGGTTATATAAGGATTTGAAAGAGTAGTAACTTACTGTAACACATCCAGATTGGAGGGCATAAGTTGCATAGAAATGTATGAGTGACAGTTCTAAATGGACCTGTGATTTAATAAAATAAGCAAATTCAAGACAAACTGAACATTATGTTCCCAGTTAGAAGCATTTATTTATAAATAGGATAACTTAAGTGTTGAAAAGTGTCAACAATACTGTAAAGAAGCAAAGACTGTGTGAACAAATGCATATGGATAGATACTATATACATAAAGACCTTTATGAATGTTATATTCCCTGCTAAATATGACTGGAATGTAAAACTTCAACTTCAGATAATTAATTCAGAGTTGGAAAACTGTTGCTTTAATTTTCCATGGGCTAATTTTAATGGCATTAAAATTAATTTTTATATCACATTGAACAATTAATATAAGGTCTAGGATAGACTCTACAATAACTAAATACGATGAGTAAATATGAGCTGGAGAAGAAAAATAACAATAAGATGTGTCATTAGAAGATTTCATCTAAGAACAACTAAAGAATTTTCAAACATACTTTGAAACTAAAACCCCTGAAAAAGCTACTAAAAGTAAATATCATGGGGAAAGAGCTCTAGAAGGAAGGGAATGAAGCCATGTCTGTGTACAAAGATTCACAAGACCGCCGAAGACTGTCAGGATGTTAAAGATAATGATCCACTCTTCATAATAACATAAGAGTGAAAATGCTTCACAGGTGAAAGAAACACTAAATTAGAGAGTCCAGACCTCTACAAATACCTTTATGTACAGTAATCCTCCAACATCACATCTAATATGTCTTCTCTTAACATAAAACAGATGAAAACAAAAACATAAATAATTTTCCCACAAAATTTATGCACACATTTTATCCAAATGGATAAAATAACACAGTCAAGTATAAAGGAAAAAAGAACGGGGAAGAGTTGCTCAAATACTTTGAAATACAAAAAAGAAAAAAAATTTGTAAATGAAAGCAGAGGAAAACGTGCTTATATAAAAATGATGATTATTAAAAGCATAGATTGCCTCACTCACCTACAATATAAAATTTGTTGATCAGATAGCTGGATACATAAAGGAAGTTCCAATTTTGACATGAACAGTATTGTCAGCATTAAAAGAAATTAAGTCAAGCTTTGTCAAAATGAATGCATGCAAACTAAGCAGGTGGCTAATGTTAAAGAGAAAATACAGAAAAATTAGAAAGATGCAAAATCAGTACTAGTAAGTAAAACAGAGACACATCAATAGCAGTATAACTATGAAACAAGTGAAATGGTATATGCATTCTTTCTCTTTAAATACATTTGGTAATTCAGCTGAGCAACTTCAGTTTTTATATAGATTACTAAGAACAATGTGCGAAGAATTCCTGAACCATAACAGATAAAAGAATAATAGTTGTCTACATTACTGAAAAGACAGTTTAATGGTTTTTGCTTTGAAAAGAAAGATTAGTTGGGTTGTAAATACAATATTATCTCAATGTGAAGGAAACAGAACAAAACAACCTGTCAGCAACTTAATCTTACTTGGATCCACAGTCAACATCCTTGGTATTAGCAGTCAGGCAATCAGGAGATGTATTGCAAAGGGAATGTCTGTAGTCAGGAACCTATCTAAATTATTGAGGAGCAATGATGTCAGTTTGAGGACTAAGGTGCATCTGATTCAGGCCATGGTCTTTCTGATCACTTGCTATGCATCTGAGAGCTGGACAATGAATAAGGATGACAAAAGAAAAATTGATGCCTTTGTTGGAGAAAAGAGCTGAACATCCCATGAACTTCCAAAAGAATGAACAAATATGTTTTGGAGAAAGTGCAGCCACAGTGCACTTTGGAGGCAAAGATGATAAAGCTTCACCTCATACACTTCAGGCATGTGGCTAGAAGGAGCTACTGAACTATGAGAGGGGCATGATCCTCGGAAAGGTAGAGTCAGCAAAGGAGAGGAGCACCTTCAACCAGGATGATTGTCACAGTGACTGCTATGATGGGCTCTAGTGTGTCAGGAAGTGTGATGATGACACAAGATAGGACAGAGTGTCACACTCGACTAGATGGCACCTAAAAATAACCAAATGTAATGTACACTTTCAATCTTTTATTGAGATACTATATATATCAACTAGAATAAAATGGATGTTATGTTACCGTATGTTGTTGTTATGTGCTATCAAGTTGGAACCAAATCATAGCTGATCCTTCTGCAGGTTTTCAAAAACTATAAATCACATGAGGGGGAGGTCTTTTCACCTAGTGGGTAAGGAGTTGTCTTTTGCCAAACAAAAAAGCAGACAGTTCAAATCCACCAGTTGCTCCATAGGAAAAAGATGGGCATTCTCTTTGCCATTTACTGCCTCTGAAAACTCACCAAAGGGTAAGCTATGGATTAGTTTAGACTCAATGCTACCAAACAACAACCACAAAAAAAAGTCACACAGAGGAGATTGTTTATTTTTCTTCCGTGGAGCAGTGGGGTGATTTGAAATGCATGCCTTTAATTTGGCATAATGACGTTTTACCTACTAAACCATCAGCATTCCTTGTTACTATATATTTAAATTTATTTTGTGCATTCAAATACTTATTCTGTTGTTGTGACTGCTTTCAGTGCTGTCCAGTTAGTTAATTATGACACCCTTTGCAAATGTGGGCAGGTAAAACTGTGAAATTCACTCATTTGTCCCTTTTACTGTTACATATTAAATCAATGTAAGTATAATTCATTTAATTTGTCATTTTACTGTTGGAGGTATTTGTAGTCTAATTTTGCCTATATTGAATGAAAGCTCTGTGAAAATCCTTGTACATTTCTTATGGATCACATAAGCAGTTATTTTCTTTGCTATAGTGTCCTAGTGGCAAGAAGCTGTGCTGCAATCTCAAAGGGATGTCGTTCGAGACCATCAGCTGCGGCATAGAAGGACAGACAATCTCCTCCCGTGCACTTAACTGCTTCTGAAAATCCACTGGAGGGTCAGCTATGGGTCAGTTCTCACTCGATGGTACACAACAACAACATAGCTTTTTTTTTTTCTTTCTTTAAATCCGTTGTATTTTCAAGAGACTTCTGCAGCACTATAACTCAAAGGAATCTATTCTTTTGTCATCCTTTCTTCATTGTATAGCTCTCTGATGCATAGCAAGTAATTACAAAGACAGTAGCCTGGATCAGGTTCACCTTAGTCTCTAGACTGACATTGTTACTTCTCAGTACTTTGGAGAGGTCCCTGACAGTAAATTTTCCCAGTGCAATTAGTCTTTTGATTTCCTGTTGACAAGTGTGTTGATTGTGGAGCAGAGTGAGCTGTAATTATTAACAATGTTGGTGAAACCAAATTTCTCCTTGGTGGCTAAACTTTTGAAGCTCTACATCACATTCTTTGGGCATGTGGCCAGAAGGTACTGGTCCTTGGGGAGAACATCATGCTCAGAAGGGTGGAGGAACAGCACAGGACATGAAGATCCTGGATGAGATGGATTTCTACAGTTACTGGGGCAATGGGGTAAGATGTGTTGGAGTCAGTGAGACTGGCTCAGGAAAGGGCAGACTTCAGAGCTATTGTGTATAGGGTCGCTATGAATCACAAACAACAACAATAACAAGAGCAACAACATATGCAATGAAGTAGAATTGCAATATGGTGGAGTAAATAGTGGTTCAGTGGTAGAATTCTTATCTTCCATGCTTAACACTTTCATGTGTGAGCTCTAGTAAGCCTAATGGTAAGGAGTTGAATTACAATCCCAAAGGCACATGATTCAAATCCACCAGCTCCTCTTCAGGAGAAGGATGGGCAATTTCTTCGTCTGTGACTCAGTGCCTCTGAAAACCCACTAAAGAGTCAGCTATGAATTGGTTCTGACTAGATGGCACGCAGCAACAAGAGCATGTGTGACACAGGCATTCAATTCCTAGATAATATTCTACATAGGAATCTACCACCTATATGTCAGATAAGACAAACACATTGTTATGATGCTGAAGAGGTTTCATTGACGTATCTGGACCAAGACATACTAGAAATAAATGCCTACTTATTTATTTATTTTTTAAAAAAATATCTGTCAGTGAAAACAATATAGATCACAAGGAAACAGTTGTACATGGGGTCATTATGAAGTAAATGGTCAACTTGATGACAAGTAACAACAGCACAGTATGCATATATATAAATATATATAAATTTAGGATATAAAGCTAAGCAATCTATAAAAGTTTTCATAACCCTAAAAAATAAGCACAAACTGTGTCTTTCATCTTTCATAGTATATGCAGCCTTTTAAAAATTTGGAGCATTTTAATATTTATGCATTGTATCATTTCAATATCACAAGAAAGTAATATTTTCCAGGAGGTAATTAAAACACAATGGCAGTAGTATATCTACAAAACACTTGCAAGAATTCAAACTAAATTCAGAAGAGGCTATGAAATAAGGGATAGGAGTGCTGATATCCAGTGCATCATAACTGACAGCAGAAATCCACAAAAATGTTATATTGACTATGCAATGACATTCAATTGCTTGGATCATAATAAATTAAGAAACAATTTTTTGAAGAAAAAATATCAAGGAAGCTTGTGTTAATAGAAACATTTTGGTACGTAGACTAAAAGGCTGTCATTTAACAGAAAAAAGGGGATATTCCATGGTATAAAATTAGGAAAAGTATGAGTCAGAGTACATCCTTTCACCATATATACTCAACTTGTGTGCTGAGCAAATAATCTGAGAAGGAAGACTCTATGAAGAAAAATGTATTTTCAAGTTTGGGGAAATATTCACATACATGCAATTTGATATCCAGATGGTACAGCTTTCATAATCAAAGTCAAGACCTGGATTACTTACTGCTGAAGATCAAAGACTAAAGCCTTCAGTAATGATTACATTCAATATAAAGAAAACAGAAGTCTTTGCAATAGGATGATTAATTAAGATCATAACAAACAAATAACATATTGAAATTATCAAAGATTTAATTTTGCCTTAGTTCCATGTGCCCATTGAAGCAACATTCAAGAAATCAAAGACTGTATTGCACTGGACAAATCTGCTGCAAAATATCTAATTGCTAATGAATTGGAACCAATTCATAGGTGACTCTGCAGTGGGTTTTGAGTGGTTATAAATTGTATAGGAGGAGATTGCCTTTCTTTGACTGTTGAAACAGCTGGTGAATTCAAAGCACCTGCCTATAGGTTAATGGTGCAATTCCCTAATGTAAGTCAATCTGGTCTCAATAACGCCATTCTCAAATTCAAATATGGGAAATGTGAATAGTGAATAAAAATGATGAAAGAATTGATGGCTTTCAATATTATTGCGGCTAAGAATATTGAAAATACCATGTGTTTAAAGAAGAGATAATAAATTAGCCCTTCAAGAAGTATAGCCAAAATGTTTATTTCTAAGTAAGAATTTGAGACTTTGTCTCACATGTGCTAGACAGATTATCATTTGAGAGTTCCATGTTGCTGTCATTTGGTGCCATCAAGTTGAGAATGACTCGCTGGTGACCCTATAACCAACTGATACAAACCCCGTCAACTGCGTCATTGGGGAAGGAGCTACTCTGTAGGAAAAGACGGCTGGTCTCCTCCTGTATGATTTACAACTTCTGAAAACCTACTGAAAGTTAAAATACGAGCCAACTGCAACTCCACAGCCTTGACTTGACTTAACGGAGGAATGTAATGCCCTAGCTCTCTAGCTATCATCTATTTATTTACTTCATTTCATTGATTTATCATTTTTCTATATTAATTTATGTAAACGTATCTATGTATTATTGCTGTTAGGATGTTGGGTTTCATCAAGTTTACCTCAACTCATCTTAATCCTATGTTCAGCAGATTGAAACCTTCACTCATCCTGCATTATTCTTATAATTCTTGCCTTACTTTAGTCTTTAATCACAGTCTCTGTGTCAATTCAACACTTTGAGACCTTCCCATCTTTGGTAAGCCTCTAAAATTCTCCATTTCCAAGAACTGATCTTTTCTGATAGCATGTCAAAGAAATATGAGATAATGTCATGTCAGAGTTGGAGAGATTAAAGAGAAAGACATTGCTTATGTGATATGTCCATATGTGGCTATATGTTTCTGTGTATTGTGACAGATTCATCAGCAACCTGTGATATGGAGATGACACATCCCTGCTTGCTGAAACTGAGGACCACCTGAAGCACTTGCTGCAGAAAGTCAAGGACTGAAGTCTTCAATATTGATTGAAGCCCAACATAAGAAACAAAACAAAACAAAGATTCTCACCACTTGGCTGACTGGCAGCATCATGATAGATGGTGAAGAAATTTATCCCCAATCAGCACAGCAGGCAGAAAATTAAAATACAAACTGCATTGGGACAGTCTGCTGCCACAGACCTCTCCAAAGTACTGAAGTACTGTCAGTCTGGAGATTAAGGTGCACATGATCCAGGTCATTGTCTTTTCTATTACTTGCTGCACACCAGAGAGTTGGACAATGACTAGTGATAATAGAAAGATAATTAATAATCTTTGAGATGTGGGGATAGAGAAGAGTATTGAATATACCATGGACTGCTAGGAATACAAACAGCTTGGTCTAAGAGAGGGTGAGACCAGGCTGCTCCTTGGAGGCCAGGATTCTGAAGTTTCATCTGACATACTTTGGACATGCTGCAAGGAGCAACCAGTCCTTGGAGAGGGACACATGCTGGGAAGATTGGAGGGACATCACAGGAGAGGAAGACTGTCAATGAGATGGATTGATTCAGTAACTAGGGTAATAGGGTCAGGGGTGTCAGGCAGGAAGATTGGCACAGGATAGATCAAGGTTTAAGGCTGTTGAACATAGGTCACCATGAGTCACAAGCAACTTGATGGCATTTAACAAGAACAACAATAACAACAAAAACAACAACATGGTTTAAATGAAATAGATCATAGTCTTTAAAGTGTCATTCTTGCTCTTTAAAGCTTCAGTAATGTCCTTGAAAGCAAATTTCTCCAACATGTCATGTCTTTTGATTACTTGAGTGATGCTGCCATTGGTGTTGACTGTGTATCTAAATTACTTTAACCCTTTCTCTGTCATGACATTTTAACTTTTCTTCCAGTGGTAAAGATACTTCTTTCTTAGATGCCATTGTGCAATCCTTATTAAAGGCTGTAATCTTTGATCTTTTTTTTCTTAATTTATCTTTTTTAATTGTCCAACTTTCAGAAGCACAGCAAATAACAGAAAAAATCATGATTTGGACCATATACACCTTACTAATAAAATTGACACCATTGCTTCTCTTTAGCACCTTGTAGAGGTGCTTGAAAACAGATTTCTCAATGTAACAAGTCTGTTGATTTTTTTAATTGAATAATTTATTGTTTTTTTTGTCTTAATATAAGATATATGAAATAACCACTTTCCTTATTTATTACTCAAGCTAAACAACAAAATAATTATATGGAAAAGCTATTAGAAAATATTTGTATCTGTGTGTGTGTGTTGGGTTTTTCTCTATGTTCTGACACAGTTTAATATTGTTCATGCAAATTAATAGGTCAAAAATTATACTTAAGCTGTTTTACAAAATATATTTTATGTATTCAAAATTACATCAAATTGATTTCCTCATATGCTGAATTAGCCACAAAACATGAATTCCTCATTTTTACCCTGATTTTTTCTGTCTTTTGTTGTTCAAATTGTGTTTTATATAATGATTTTCATACACTGTGTTTTATAAAATTAATCACCATTGGACCTTGCCTTTCAATACCCTGTCTTATCAATGGGATTCTTCCCATTTTCTTTCCATCTCCCCTCAACCACCAAATTGTGCAGCCCTGTAGTTTCACCCCTACCCATCCTCACCCTTCTGCTCCCACCCTTTGAGTTCCCATTCATGTTTGACTAGTTATCCATTTATTTTTACAATAATGGTCTTACACTATATTTGTCCTTATAAAACTGAGTTAGTTAATTCGACATAACACTCTCCACACTTTTCCAAGTTAAGTAGTATTTTTTTTAAATTGTTGCTCCTGAGTTCTGAGTAAAATATACCACAATTTTCTAAATCCATTCAATTATGTGTTGGACATTTTGGGTTGTTTCTGGTGGTGAATAATGCTGAATGGCGAATAATGCTGCTGTGCACATTGTTGTACAAATCTCTATTTGTGGTGAGCTCTGGTGGCCTAGTTGTAAGAAGCTGCACTGCAATCCCAAAGGTACATGGTCCAAATCCACCAGATACTCTGATGGAGAAAGAGAGACAACCTCCTCCTATATCAGTCAGATCCAATTTGATGGTATACACACAAAAAATAATAAAAAAATTTAAAAAATTAATTACAAATCTCCATTTTTGTACCAGATCTCATTTCCTTGGTGTATACTCCGAGTAGTTTAAAAGCTGAGTCATACTGAGTCTACCTTGTTCCTGGAAAGGAAGCTTCAATATTGTGAAAATGACAATATTATTAAAAGCAACCTGCATATTCAACACAAACCCAATACAGATTGATGCCAAATTAAGTTTTCAAGGAGATCGAAAAGGAAATTCTCAAGTTTGTTTAGAGAGAAAAGAGACTCTAAATAATCAAAACACTTCTGAAAAACAAAAGTCAAATGGGAGGCATAACATTCCTTGACCTCAAAACCTACTATGCACCACTAGTAACTAAGATAATATGACATTGATACAACAACAATCACATAGACCAAAGGATCAGAAATGAGAACCCAGAAATAGACTCATTTATTTATGGTCAACTGATATTCGATAAAGAAATAAAACCTATCAAATGGGGAAATGATATAACCTCTTTAACAAATAGTGTTGGCAAAATTGGACTACTGAAACAGGACCCACATCTCACACCACACACAAAAATCAACTCAAGGTCCCTCAGAGACCTGTAAGTAAAGCCCAAAACCATAAGAGACAAACTGGGACCAAGCTGGGAAGGCTTAGTATATGGTATAAAGAGACTGCCAAATATAGTCAGAAATTCACAGTCTGAAGAGGATAAACTTGATGAATGGAACTTTCTAAAGAGTATGGCTCTGTGCTCATCTAAAACATTTTCAACAAAGTGAAAAGAATACTTACCAACTGGGAACAAACATTTGGCAACACCATCTCAGAAAAGAACTCATAACAAAAGTTCACTGAGTACTCCTGGGCCTCCACACGAAAAAACTGATAGCACAATTGCAAAATGTGCAAAAGACATAGAAAGACTTTTCAAAGAGGACAACATTGAGATGGCTAACATACACATGCAAAAATTCTCAAAATCACTGGCAATAAGAGAGGTGCAAATCTAAATAAACTACAATGAGATACCATATAAAACTAGTAGCAGTGACAGAGTTTAGTAGGGAAGCAAACAATAAATACTGAAGAGGATGAGGAGATGTGGGAACTCTCATACACTGCTGGTGGGATTGTAAAATGGCACAATTCTGGAAGACAGTTTGGCATTTCCTCAAAAAGCTGAACATGGAAATTCCATATGACCCAGCTATTCAACTACTAAGAATCTTTTTGCAGCAGTTGCTTCAAATATTCTTAACTACCAGTAAGCAATGTTACTTCATCTTTGTAGTACTGGTTGGTGATAAGTTTTCCTCCAAAGTTCACGCAATGCTCTCCTTCACATAGTCCACCTACTTGAATTGTTTGTTCATCGTATGTATTGATTGGAAGCAGGAATAGCATTCACTTCCTAAACAACATGCTTCTGGAAACTCTACGAATTTAGAGAAATGGCAGAAGTTATAAAACAGGGTTCAGGTCTTTTGTTCAGAGGGTCACTATGACTCATTTTTGACTCAACAGCTCTTAACAACAACATATATTGAGTAATTATGGAAAATGGGTAAAACCCCAATGCATGCCTTTTCTTATTTGAAACCATGAAAGTTTCCCTTGTTCTGGTTAGACAACAGGTTCTTGACGTATGTAATGTTTCTAATGAGTAGAACTAGGTGGTCTGTGATTTTCAGTCTTTTCAATGTCATCCACAGTTTGCACATAGATTTTCTAATCTTGAAGATTCTTGAATAACAGATTTTTGAGAATGATAGATGTTTTTATTATTTTTTAGATGTTTTTATTATTTACACACATCAGCACTATTTTGTATTTCTGCATCAAAATTACATCCACAGAGGCTATCTACAAACTCTGTAACCAATTTTCCTGTTCCAAAGAAACTTCATAGTTTGTTTCTTTTTCTTCTTGTGTATATCACTTGTTTGAGGACTCACTTTCTTCTAATTTAGTCTGATTCTTATTCCTTCTGTCTGATAACCTTCCTTGCTAAGTATTTTTCTGAATCCATATTGAACTAAGACTACATTATGTAACAGCGTCAATTTCTCATGTGCAAGTTCAAAGTGAGGATGAATATAGTGGGGGAAAAGTCCAAGAAAACAAAAAAAATATCTTGAGTCTAGATTTTAAAAAATAATCATAATAATAGGTTTGAAGCAATGAACACCTGTGATCAAAGACCAGATAAGTTGTGGAATGACGTCAAGGCTATCATTCTTGAAGAGAGCAAAAGGTCACTACAAAGAGAGAGGTGAAAGAAAAAACCCAAAATAGATGTCAGAAGAGACCCTGAAAATTACCCTAGAGCATTTGAGAAACCAAAATAAAGAGATAAAATGAAGTGAAAGACTGAAGCAGAATATTTCAAGGGGCAGCTTTAGAAGATAAAGCAAACTATTAGAATGAAATATGCAAAGACTTCTAACTGGGAAATAAAAATGAGGCGGGGGAACCTCAGCATTTGTCAAGATAAAAAAATTAGGAAACAAATCCAAGCTTTAAGTCAAAATATGAAGAGAAGATATGGGACCCAGGAAGTATCCAAAGAAGACAGAGGAAATACACAGACTCACTGAACTAAAGAGAATTGGCTGGCACTAAATATTTCAGAAATTAATATATGACCAAGATCAAATGGTAATAAAATAAGAAATCTAAGCTTCTCAGAAGGCATACGCCAAAACTAAGGCCCCATAAATTAACATGATATGAACTGATGCATTTCAAATGAGAGATACAGCCCTGAAAATGCTCTTCAGTCTATGTTGGGAAATTTGGAGGACAGCTGTCTGACCAAGTGACTCAAAGAAATTCACATGTGTTCCCATTCCGAAGAAAATTTATTCAAAAGGATGTGAAAAATTATCAAACAATTTTATTAATATCACATGTAAGAAAATACAACTAAAGATCATTTTAAAAAGAGCTAGAGAGAGATTAAAAAAAATGCTAGAACCAGAAATTTAAGCTGAATTTAGGAGAGGTCATGGCACCAGTGATATCATTGCTGATGTGAGATGGATGCTTGAGGAAAGCAAAGAACACCAGAAGAATGTCTGTGTGTCCTTTATTGACTATGGACAAAGGCTTTTGACTGTGTGGATCATAATAAATAATGGCTAACGTTAAGAAGAATGGGAATCCATTTAATTGTGCTTATGAAAAACCTTTAACTAAATCAAGAATCTCTTATGCCAACAGGGTGATGTAACACTACATGATTTGAAATATTGAATATGAGGGATATATCCTTTCTCCATACTTAATTCAGCCTAGATGCTGAACACATTATTCAAGGAGCTGAACTTTATAGAGAAGAATGTAGCAACAGATTGGAGAAAGATTCATCAATAACTTACAGTATGCAGATAATAAAACCTTGCTTACTAAAAGTGAGAAGAGCTTGAAACGCTTGCTGCAGAAGATTAAATACTATGGGCTTCAATATCTATTGCATCTCAATATGAAGAAAAGAAAAATTATCACCGCTGGACTAATATACAATATCATGATAGATCAAGAAGGATCGGAATTGTGAACAATGTCATCTTACTTGGATCCACAATCAATACACGTATTACCAGCAGTCAGGAGATAGGAGATATATTGCACTGGGAAAGTCTACAGGCCAGTACCTCTGCAAAATACTGAGAAGCACTGATATTAGTTTGAAGATTAATGTGTTCCTGACCCAGATCATGGTCTTTTCAATCCTTTGCTATGCTTCTGGGAGTTGGATAATGAATAAGGGTGACTGAAGTAAAGTTGATGCCTTTGAGTTGTAATCTTGGAGAAGAGTAGTGTATACTCCATGTCCTGCCAATATGTCTTGGAGAATGTGCAGCCAGTGTATTCCTTAGAGACAAAAATGGCAAAGCTTCATCTTATGTACTTGAGCATGTTGCTAGGAGAGAATACTTCTTTGAGAAGGTCATCATGCTTGGAAAAGCAGAGGAAAAGTGAAAGAGAGGAAGATCCTCAACCAGGTGGATTGACACAGTGACTGACACTGTGAGCTCAAGTGTGTCAGAGATTGTGAGAATGGCACAGGGCAAGTGGAGGGACAGCAAAGAAAAGGAAGACCCTCATGCAGGTGGATAGACACAGTCACTAAAGCTATGTGCTCAAGTGTATCACTGTCATGAGAATGTCACAGTGAAAATCTGTTATTCACAAGGTTGCTATGAGTCTTTCTCATGTTGAGGACACCTGGGGCATCTGCTGCAGAAGGTCAAGGACTCAAGCCTTCAATATGGATTGAAGTTCAACATCAAGAAAGCTAAGATTCTCACCACTGGGCTGATTGGTAGCATCATGATAGATGATTGAGATTGTTAACAGCTCTAGCTTGCTCATCTTCACAATCAACATTTTTGGCACTAGCAGTTAGGAAATCAAAAGATGAATTGCATTGAGAAAATCTGCTGTCCAAGACCTCTCCAAAATACTGAAAAGCAGCAATGTCAGTCTAGGGACTAAGGTGCCTAATCTAGGCTATGGTCTTTACAATTCCATGCTATGCATCAGAGAACTGGACAATGACTAAGGATGAAAGAAGAAGAATGGATGCTTTTTGAGTTGTGGTGCTGGAGAAGAATATTTTACATACCATGGACTGCCAAGAGAACAAACAGGTCTGTCTTGGAGAGGGTGAAACCAAGTTCTTTCTTGGAGGCTAGGATTTTGAAGCTTCGTGTCACATATTTTGGACAAGTGATCAGGAGATACTGGTCCCTGGAGAAGGACATCATGCTTGGAAGAGTAGAGGGACAGCACAGGAGAGGAAGACACCAAATGAGATGGATTGATACAATAACTGGGGCAATGAGGGATGGTGTGTCAGAAGCAGGGAGACTGGCGCAGGACAGGGCAGGATTCAGAGCTGCTGTACATCACGATGGGTCATAGGCAACTTAGCAGAACGTAAGAGCAACAAGATAAAAATATTTTTTAGAATGAAAGCCAAAATGTATAGACAAATTCATAATTAATTCTCTTTCATGACAACCTAATTTTGGTTTTTTACACTTGATGGCAGAGGAAAACCATATGCCTTTGAATGTGGTATAGAAGAATATTGAATATATCATGGAATGCCAAAAGAATGAACAAATCTGTCTTGGAAGAAGTGTAACTAGTGCTATTTTCAGAGGAAAAGATAGGAAACTTCAGTTGACATACTTTGGGCATATTATCAGGAGTGTAATCTTTTGGAAAAAGACATGATGAGAATGAATTTCATTTCATCAATGAAAGAGAGGAAGAACTTCAGAGGAGATGAATTGACATAGTGACTATAGCAAGGAACTTAAGTATGGCAGAGATAGTAAGACTGGCAAAGGATAAAATAAGGCTTAGATCTGTTGCTTATAGGGTCACAATGAGTGATAGTCAATTGAATGATACCTAACAACAATAACAACCTTGACTTTCAGCAATTAACTGTGGCTTCATCCCTAAGATTCCATCATTAAATTACTCATTATTGATCTTAATTATGTGCTTGTGTATATGACTATTTATCCTCTATCTTCAATACCTTCATTTTGCAAGTAGTAGACTGGGTAACTGTAAGTGGCAGAGTAGAACATTTTCAAAGCATGAAATAGTATTGTCTTACAAGTTTTTTATGCAAATACCTGTGTTTAGGCAATTATTTCTGTTACAGTTACTAATGTTGTTGTTGTTGTTGTTAGGTACCGTCGAGTTGCCTGCAACTCATAGCGACCCTATGTACAACAGCCCTAAACTCC